>NC_135310.1:26022253-26343390 GCF_048772815.1 Callospermophilus lateralis | reverse complement strand
TGAAATTCACTGAGTCGTAAATGAAGGTGGGTAGGGTGTGGCTGGAGGAGGTGGGCACTGGGGGTGTGCCTTTGGGGTATATATTTTGTATCTGTGAGTGAAGTCTCTCTGTCTGCTTTCTGATTATCATGTGAACTGCTTCCCTCCACCACACTCTTCTGCCATGATGTTCTGCCTCACCTCAAGATCCAGGGAATGGAGCCAGCCTCCTATGGACTGAGACCTCTGAAACCATGAGCCCCGACATAAACTTTTTCTCCTCTGAAGTTGTTTTTTCAGTCAGTCCCAGAGTGAAAAAAAGCTGACTAAAACCGACAGTTTAAAAAATCTAGAAAACAGTGTTTCTACAGAGTTCTGCTTTATGCATCAAGTTTTTTAAAGTCTTGCTTTTAAAAGTGTTTTTCCCCAGAACTCAAATGCTTACCTGCAGCAATCAATGGAATGCATCATACATCCTGACCTTATTTTATTCAAAAACCACAATTTCATCACAATTTTCATACCAAACCTTCTATTAAACCTACAATTAAGCATGTTTATTAACTTTCTATAATAAGGTTTATCATTTTTTGTTCTTATGTTTCTTGTATTTTTTTATTTTACTTTTTATTAAAAAAAATCCAAAATTTTCTTAGAAATATCTTCATCTATGGCTTGACTTTGAAAAACAAAAAAAAAAATTTCTTAGCAAAGCAAAGCAATATAAGATGAAAGTGTGGGTTATTATAATACATAAATATTTATTAAATACCTTGTATATACCAATAGAAAAATGTCACAAGTGCTGGGTATTGATCAGTGTCCAAAGTAGACAAGATTCCTGTTTCCAAGGAGTATATAACCTCCTGGAGAGAGGGAGAGAAACACTGAAAATACAAATAAATAAACATTAGGACAGGTGGAGATAAGGACTATTAAGTAAAATAAAACAGCACAGGAAGACTGTGGACTGAGGTGATAGGCCTCCTATTAAAACACCATAAAGCAAAGACAGAACACAAAGAATGAGTCATGCAAATACTTTGAGGGGAAAAAAATCCAGGAAATACAAACAAATAGTAAGGGATAATCATAGAATATAAAGAAATTTTTTAAAAAAGTCAAAAGTACAATGAAGAGGAAAGCAGGGCTATTGTGTCTGAGAAGTCAAGATCATATTGGATCTACATGTTAGTAATGATTTTGGCTTTGATTTGAATGTGATGTATTTTGAGCAGAGAAATGGTCTTTCTTCATAATGATGAAATTGCTTGCACTGGACCAATGTTTCCCTCAAGAACAACAAGAAAAGCTGCATAAATTGAAAAAAAAAGAATTAAATATATGAAAGAACTGGTGGGCTTTACAGAAACTGAGGATTCAAGATTGCAGAGACAAGGGAATTACAGAGAAATGAGCTGACATTGTACATCTGCTTCTCTGACAAGAGTTGCTGATTTGGGGCAAATCTGTTTCTGAGGGTCTATGCCAAGTCCACAAAGCCAGGAAAGTTACTGGACATCTTACATGACTAAATAAACAAAATTGGAGGTAAGAGCTGTCAACGGAGCCAGGACATGGAGATCAACTAAGCTCTGGGAAGGAAGAGACACAGAAACAACAGACTGAGCCCTGAACTCTGCAGGTTTTCATTTTATCTCAGAAAGACTGTGAAGGTAAATTATAGGACAAGTATTAATGTGGCAAAAGCTATATTAACATCAAGTGCAGTAACCTTAGGTGAAGAAGCAACACAGGAAAATGATCTATAACAGTAATCATTAATTCACCAGAAAAAAATCCATAAATATAAATTATATGTACCTACAATATGGCTTCAACATGGTTAAGAAGACACATTTATAGAAATATTGAAAACTAGTTCATGCTTCTCAGTGGTTGATGTAGTACACAGACAAAATTAAAAGCCATAAAATTTGATTTTTAAAGAGTTTTTTAAATTATAGAATTAATAGACTGATCAAAAAATGAATAAAAGAAAGAAATCATAAATAAAATAAAAAGAATGTATCATTGTGGATTCAGCAGATAAAAAGTTTCTGAACAAAGATAAAATTAAAAATTCGATAACAAAATTCTTAGAAAAATAACATCAATTTACAAAAACAGTGATATTATCTCTTAAAAAAATAACATATTTCAAGCCTCTTAGAATGTAAAATGGCAAAATGGTAACACAAAAGTCTTACTGGAGAATGTGTCATTTTTTTAAAAAGAACAAAGCAACAGCGATTTTAAACTCCTAAGATGAGAAAAGAAGAAAGTATTTTGTAAGTTATTGTTTGAAATTAAGCACAATTGTTGCTGAGATGTCCTAAAATATTATGGAAGAAAAGAAATCACAGACTAATCTTTCTATAAATGTTAAAGTCTTAAACAATTATAAGCAAATTAAACAACTATAAGAAAGAAAAATAATAAATTGTGTTTCAAGAATTGAAGATACACCTAAAGTTTGAAATTCAATCTATTTAGATTTTCCCATTCAAAAAATGAACTTTAAAATTCATGTTTTCATCTCAAAAGCTACACAAGAAAAGGTTTTAATAAAATTGAATAATGAAATAATTTAAAGTCTCTTAATAATCAGAAAAGAGCAAGATTTTATAAGAGCTTATGTTCAAACATAACTAAAGAAAACATTTTAAATGTAATACTTATTATTAAAATTTTTAATAGAAAGTGAAAATGATCCTTACAGTTAGAAACACAACAGGATACTTCCCATCACTTTCTATGCAAAATTGTACTGAAAGCTCTTATTAGTGACAAAAAGGCAATTCAATTAATGAATCAAATGTATAAAGGTTAGAAAGAAAGAAATAAAAATAATTTTTCAAACAGATATGGTTTTAAACATAGAAATTCCTTGGAATTTTTATAATATTAGATTAAAAAGTGAATTTATCATATTGATAGAAAGAAATTCAATTTGCATAACTTATCAACCTGTCAGGAATAGACAAAAAGGAAATTTTTGCATGAATCAGTATATAATGCCTTTGTCATCATTAATTACTTAGCAATGAATTTAATGAATGTTGAACTAAGGTCTTGAATGAAATTATAAAATATTTTTGAGCAAAATTATATAATATATAAAAGAAAAAGTAAAATGTTTATGGATATGAAAACTTACTACTTTTAATATTTCCATTTTCTTTAAATTGATTTATATAGCCAGTATAATCCCAATCAAAATTTAATTACCTAGAAAAAATTGGTTTTAAGCCTTAGTCTCAACACACATAAACCATAAATTTCAAATTGATGATAGATGCAAATATTAAAAATTAAAGTAGCAAAGCTCTTAGACAAAAATACAGATGAATCTTGTTCTGACATTGGAGTAGGCAAAATTTGTAAAACATAATACGCATTTAGAAGCAATAAAGAAAAAGTACAATTTAATCACATTTACCCCTTAAATAGAGTGAAAAGACAAGGCAAAACTGAGAGAAATGCTTGCATTTATATAATTTTGATAAAGATTTCTCATCCAGTATAGGAAAGAAGAAAAGTAAGAAGGAAGGAAGGAACGAAGGAACTTTGAAATAATTAGCAATACTCAAGATAGTGGGAAAAAAAGTCTTGAATGAGCATTTAAAGGAAGTTAGCATATGAGCAATGACATGCATTAATACCTTATTTCTACAATGAGGAGGAAAATGTACACTAAATGACAACTGTGAACTAAAAATTATCCAAAATAGAAAAATTTAAAGACAAACTACAGAGCGTCGGTCTGCACAGGCCTCAGACAAGAAACTCATCCACTGCTAATAGATATATAAATCTGTGCACCACTTCAAAAATCTTTTGGGGCTTTATCCACTATAGTTGATCTTGTGCATACCCCAAAATTATACTTCAACATATATACCTAGGGAAAAAATATCTATATTTACCAAAATTGTGGAAAAATGTCCATGTTAGCCCAATTTGTAAGAATCTCAACCTGGTATACATTAATGAAACTGATACACAAATGTGGCACATCAATAGATTGAAATACTATATTGCGATAAGAAAATTTGGAAAATAATTTTAAAAGGAATATGAAGTTTGATTATGAATATAACATTAATAAATATACATACAAGTAAATATTAAGTATTTATTTGGCTATAAGAGGATGAGTTTTAGGAGAGATGTAGTTTAATAACACATCATATTGAAAGTCATTACTTTTTGCATGGTCTTAAAGTCATGAGACTGAACAAAATCAGTTAGAGAATAAGTACATATAGAAAAAATGGCCAAAGATCCAGGTTGGCACATTTCCAAATGTAGACTATGTCTAAAAAGGAGATGGGGCAAAGAAAGTTCAGAAAAAATGGTGAACCAAGAAAGAGTGATAGATATCGTGAAGCCCTGTGAAGGACTTGTTTCTAGAAGAGAGGAGCAACCATGTTTAAGTTTATCTTTTGTGATATTAGCATGAAAACTGAAAATGGAGTTTCAAATTAGGTAATCACTGCCAATTTTAGGAAGAGCTTTTCCTGTTGAGTGGTGGGAATAAAATCTGAATTGGAGGCGATGCAGAGACAGAATTGAAGGAAAGGAAGTAGATCAAGTGAGTAAAATAATTCTATAGATCATTTTATTGCAAACTAAGAATCTGGGTTGAACTTGGAGGGAAGGGGATACATGTTTAGGTTTATTTTTATTTTTTAATAGGAAATATTTATAGATAACAGAATGATGCAGTAAACAGAAGAACACAGTGATGAAGGAATGAGGAAAGATAATTTCAGGAACTACATCCAATTCAGAGAACTGGCCTTAGGTAATGTTGGAAAGATTTCAACTCATGTAACAGAAGAGAAGGCAAAGCATATGGGCAAAAATGCAGAAACTGGATGTAAACCAAGTAGGGTATGTAAATGACAGAATTGATTCAATTTTCTTCTTTCCCCTGGTCATCCATAACCTTTCTTTTTATTATAGGGAAAGTTTTTGATGTTGAAATATGTAACATAGTATAGATCAATTTTTATTCCAATTTGTTTTAGCCACATAGTTTCCCAAACAAATAGATACTTTTCTACTGAGTGAATATATGGGAAAATGAACAAAACAAAGTGAAACAAACAACAACAACAACAACACACACACACACACAAAAAAAAAGAAAAACAAAAAAACCTTAAATTTGTTTGAAAGTTATATTCATCCTCACCAGTCAAAATTCCTGAGAATTTTTGTTGACATTTATTACCAAATTCTTACCATTACTTATGTATGAAACTCTTTCCCCAAGTCAGTTATGTATCTTATTTATTATGAAATGGTTGAAATTGTGTTTTGCTAACATAACAAAGAAAGCACCAAAAGACATATGGCCCTGGCAAAAGGATTTCAGAGAATTTTTATCTCCTCCATCATAGATTCATATCTTCATTAGCAAAGAGGACAAAATAGAAATTTCAGGCAGAACAGAGCTTACTGGTTATTGGAGGAGAGAAGCTGGAGGTGTAGCAACCCTGGGTTTAATCCCTAGAACACAAACACAATCATATACACAAACACAAGCAAGCAAGCACGCTCGCGCATACACACACACACACACACACACACACACACACACACACATCCATTCACACATTATTGGAGAAGGGGAATATCTCCAAACTGCATATTCCAGGACTCACCCAGTGTATTTGTCTCACAGTGTATTTTAATCAATATGCTGAATTTCATAACAAACCTGGTTCAGACACATTCTAGATCAATCTCTAAAATATTTCAGCAAAATACGGTTAGTCTCTGAATTTGGAATTTATTCCCATTGCTCCTATTATAAGAAGGAGAAAGTAGTATTGTTTTTTACCCTGCTTTAAGTCCAACTTAAGCTTTATTTGATAATTTGGTGCAAGAATTTCAAATTCAGGGTATGTTATTATTTATGTTAAATATTCCAGTATACCCAAAGCAACTGTTTCTCTTCATGAGAACAGAACAACATGCTTCTCCCAATTTCTTACATCCTATAAATTGATCTATGGAAGCACCTACCTGACCCACAGAGATATGATTAATGGGAATGTAGTTTTAGGGGATCTAAAATAACAATTTGATTGTATATTTCACCCTCGTCAAACATGGCTATTACATAACAATGTAGATGGTATTGTATTTCTCCTGCTTGTTCCATCTCTACCTACTGAATAATTCCAAAACCACTGTTAACTCAGAATCAATTGCTTCAAGCCACTATTAGATACTACCTCCTTCTGTATTACTTTATTTATTATTTTAACCTATTTGAACATGACACACCTGAAACCAACACTCAAAAAAAAAAAAAAAAAGGAAGTTTGGGTAATCATGAGCTTCTGGAAAAATTCTTTTGGTTGATTGATCATAAAAGCAAAGAAAGAGCTAAAAAGTCCACCTTCAAGAAGACCAAGGAAAAGTGAAGATCTTAGAATCTCAGCAGTAGGAGCTCCTGCTGTACCACCCTTTCCAATTGCCAACAAGTACCCCAACTCTAACAGCCTTCATTCTTGATGATAGTCCCACAATTTTCAAATTCCTGAAAGCTATAGATCTGATACAGGACACTTACTTATTTATGTTTGTAACCAAGGCAAAAGGAATTTTATCAGATATATGACCAAAGTTGTGGGTGAAGGGCTTGTGCTGACATAGGAGGCATGTTGGAGAGATAATAAATTACCTACAAAATTGGACAATTTACAAAACTCCGTCATTTTCTGTCTTCATCCTTCTCTTCTATCAGTTGTTGGGTCCTAAAATGTATGTTTTAATTATACCATTAAATTAACTTTAGCTGCTTTTCCTCTTGCCACCGTCATGGTGTTATTCTCTCTTAGTTGATCTTCCAATCCAGTTCCCTTAGGCTTCATTGCTGCCAAGGGTTTAAGATTATAGATATGATATTTGAGCTTCAAAAAATACACAAAACAAATTAAAACTCAAACATCTCTTGACCTTGTCTACAGTGCTTAAAGAGACATGGAAAGTGGAAAGGGGATACTCCATGGTGAGAGTAGGCGGAGGTAAAAACCTGTGCAAGTATGAGTTTCTTGAGGGGAAAATGTGAATACTAAGTTATTGATATTTCAGCTAAAATGATGAAGAACAAAAGGTTGAAAAATATATAATCACAGAGGCTGATACTTTCTAAAATTTCTTAATAAAATCTGTATGGCAGCTTAGCCTCTTACAAAGTGTATTAAACTTTAGATTTTATAATATTCATTATTAAAAAAAATAACTAGACCAGTAGCATTCAAAGTTTAGTTTAAATTTTGGTTCAGTCAATAATTTTATCAGCTTCATAAAAATATGGAATTCTCTTCTTATATCTTTTTATTTCAGCCTATAGTATCATTTTTAGGGCACAGAAATGATAAATTATATATATATTCTGGAACAGGCAATCTGAAGACACAATGCTGAAAAAACCTCAGCTATATTGTCAGACAGTTGTTGATCTGATCACAGGTATAAATGAACATGTTGAAACTGTAGGTTTACTTTCTACTGGTGGCTAATCATGAATTTTTGAAAGATTGAAGAATGCTTTTCTGCCAGAACTTAAAACTCTTGTAATTATTAATTTGTGCAATAGTGTACTTCAGGTAATAATTATTCACTTATTGTGAATAATTCAAATATTCTCTTGTTATCATTTCCTCTTAACAAAATGCAGGAAAGCTAAGAAATGGTCCTAGTGTCACACAGCAACTGAGAATCTATCTTTTTACCATTCTTTTCCCTCTTCAACTGCCATTATATTAGCTTTCCAAGAATGATCCAGAGAACTATAAGTGTATAAAGCAAATAATATAGAGTTTAATTTCACTAAGTAATATAAGCATTTTGTTTTCTGTTTTTTGTTTTTTTTTCTTTTTATCAACTGAAAGCAGCATAAGCGTGTTATTCCTCCTGGTGTTTCTCAACCAGACTCTTTTGCATGATAAAACAATTTTACTCTCATTGGCCTATTCTAGCATTTAAGTTCATTTTCCATCCATCTGAATTCCAAATGTGCACCATAGAGGTTTACTTTGCTATCCATCTGCTGCACCAATACCTTCCTGTCTATGCTAATGATAGAAGAAGGATATTAAAAAAAAAAAAAAAGAGCCATGTGGTGGATTCAGTTTTGTTTTGTTTTGCGATGCAGATGCACTTGGAGCAGCAGGTCAATGAATTCCTGGAACTGCATCTTTTTGACACATGAGACCTTTGCAGAATGAATCAAAGTTAAATCCCATGAATAAATGCTATTGTTTAATAATCATTCCATTTATGGAAGCTTTATTGTGAATTCATAGAAGCAAGGACAACATTTCCTTGCTAGTCCACAAATCACCATCATAAGGCAATCTTGAATAAACTAAGCTGGACTACAGAGCCTCCTTGGCAGTTGCTAGTATTTAAATATGGATGGGAGAAGCAAAGACTGGAAGAAGTTGTTCTGCAGCAAGCAAATGACAGCTCCCACAAATAAAGGGAAAAAATGTTAAAACAATAAACAAAAGAGAAACAATTACTTGCTCATTACAAACATGTCATATTGCATTCTTTATTTTGATTGTGGAAAATTAGCCATTGACTACCAGGAACAATTGATTTTCCTTCACAGCTGTTTTCTAATTACATCTGAACACTGAAAATTCTAGTGCAGCCATTCAGCTGTACAAAGAGAATTTTCTTTTATTATTGTTGCTGTTGCTTCAAGCTCTGCCCAGCAGTATGACTATAGTTAGAGGCTCCACTGTATGTCTGTGGTGTTTGGATTAAAAGGCATGCTTTCCAGGGATGTTATAAGATCTCAAATATTTTAAATTGCATAGGGCTGATTGTGTGTGCAAGCTGTTTGACCAGATGCTATTACAAACCTTTCTCTTTCTTTTTATCACTACCATACAAACAAGTAAAAAAATAATAATAAAGATAGTTTAAATTAGTATATCCGTTTCTTAGTCACTGCACAGTCGTCAATTGGATCTATTTTTGTCATTGTGGTTTCTGATGAGTGTTTTGGCACAGTCTTGCTGGGAGGGTGGAGGGTGATGGGCAGTTTCCTGTCAGTTGATTCTGAGCGTAAATTCTAAGCAAAGAGCATGGAGATTATTAACAGAAAGGATGCCAAGGTTTCAGAGAAGCAATTGAAATTTTGGATGCTTCTCCGAAACTCTTCAGAATTTCCTCCAAAATGATTTCAGTTTTTAAATGAGGCCAGAAATGTGAAACTTGCCCTTGGGAGTTTTCTAGGACTGCAGCTAGAGAGTAAGTCCTGGAAAAAATAGTTAGGCTATGTCCTTCAGACTTTAGAGTCTCTGATTAATCTTTGCCATAATTATGCTGAAATCAGCAATGTGAAAAAATCCACTTAAGTTTCATTTAAGAGAAATCTTAAAATAAAAATATATTTTTTTGTCAATGACATATTAAAAGAACCATATAATACTGATAGCCTGGGCTGTTTGAGAAAGAAAGCTGGGCTCTCTATTGTCATTTATTAAATGTTTGCTTGTCTTAGAGATAACTTTAACCACACACCTGTTCACTGCATGGCAAATATTTTTTATGAGAACAGTAACCTCTGTTGCTCCTCCAGTGCGACTTCAGATTTACCATTTTATTTAGAAGACTCAAAGATTCCTCCATGACCCAACCAACTTAATATTTTTGTTGCTAAGATTAACATTAGGACAATAATTGTTGCATTAATTTAAACTTGGCCTGAGCCTGCCTTAGTACCTGGAATGTCTACATAATTAACTGCACTCTAAATAAACAAATCAAAAAGCCTAATTCAGGAGTATATTTTGTAATAAATACCAAGGGCTTATCCAATCATCAGAGACAAACTTTAGCCCATCTCAGATTGCCAATTGATCAGACCAAATAAAGCAACTTGGAGTACTTAATCAATCAAACTCTTTCTGTATTTCATTTCTACTTTCTCTTCATAAGTACTGCTTCCTTGTGTTACAGTGACTACCTACCTAGGTCTCTGAACTTCTGATGGTTTGGGGAGCTTCTGTATTCCCAAATAGGTTTTATTCTATTAAACTCTATTGAATTTCATTACTATAGTTTTTTTTAATATTTCTTTATCTCATTTTTAATTATTTTTAAATTTTTAACAAATTTCCTTCATGCCTTTTATAATGTAATATATAATATAAAAGTAAATGTATTGAAATTATGTTAATTCAACTTATATATTTTTATAATTTTAACATTACAAAAATGAATATCATTAACATAGAGTTTTGAAACTGTAAACATTTTTTGAGTATGATAGAGGTAATATAGCTAATTTAATAGAACCTATGTTAAAAAGTTCTGAGGTTTTTCTCATGAAGTCCTATAAGCCATTAATAAAACAAAAACAATTAGAAAAGTGTCAAGGAATGCCCAGTGTCCACAATTAAATAGGTTAAAGTTCATCTCTTAAAACTGATGGCAATGAAATATTTCATACCTAAAAGGTTTAGTACCCAGAACTAGATGACAATATGACTGTTGGGAGGTGGGAGAGTAAAGGTCAAAAGGCTGCTTTTGAAAAATTCTCAAGTGAAGCCACATCAGGAAACCATTAACAATGGTTTCAATTGCATACTATACCTAAGAGGAGGATTCTCAGAAGGATTCCCAAAGCCAAGGGACAAAACCATATGTGCATTCAGCCAGAGCCTAAGCCCAGCTATCACAAAGACGATGGTTCCTGCCTTTAAACAACCTCATGAAATTGCCTCTCATTGGTTGAATTTAACTGAGCCCTGTTGACAAGGAAGCTCAGACATGTAATTTTCATTCCTCGTGTCTTGGTGGAGCAGGAAATAACTCAGAAAGTTAAAGGTAATGATATAACAACAACACCTGGAATAACCACACTGAATACAGCAGCAATTAAACCCTGAAGGTAATGAACTAGTATCAATAATGATGATATCTCATGAGCAGCTTGTTTTGTTGAATTATTTAATCTGCTTGAATTACTGAATTGTCTTTATCACATTTTTTCCCAAACTCTATCCCCTATCAGCTATGTAACAATAGCAGCAGTAATAAAGCATAAGAGGTCGAAAACAATATCAAGTGATTGATTTTTCTCTCTCCCTCTTCCTTTACCCAAACAACAGAGCAAACTAATTTTGAAATGGCAATACATGTTTGATATGGCATAAAATGAGAAAGGATTTCTATGTTGTGGTAACTTTTTAATGAGGAAATCAAAGAGGAAGTATCTATTAATTGACATTAAATATCCATATTGCAATGTTCAGTTTGAATACTTGATTGTTCTGGGTCCACATTGCCATGCAGATGAATTATGTGACACTTAGAATCAGAGAGCACACATGATCTGCATTTTCCAGATGGCAGATTTATGTCTAATGTGTGGACATTACAAGAATAAACAGCATGGGTCCACATTAGGAAAACTCTCCAAATATTGAAATAAATATAATGCACCGTTTCCTGTGACTGGAAGTAGAGTGTGATTTGGCACTTTGCCAAGAAACACATAGCAATATCTCTTTTGCTGGGTGGTTACATTATATTCTACACATGATTACAGTTTGTGTTAAAGTCTTAGAAGGATTAAGATGAAAATTAATATATTTGCATATAGTTTCCAAAGCCTCTTAATAATCAGCGCTGGCAATTTCTTCATAACATACTCTAACAACAATCTTGAGTATAGAATATGAATATATTTATTATGCTCTAAATGTATGTGTCCCCTCCTGTAGATGTGTATGTTGAAGACCTTAGCTCCAGTGGGGCTTGGAGGAAAGGAGACCTCTAAGGGAATAGTTAAGCTTTAATGAGGTCATGAAATTGGGGCTTGATCCAGTAGAACTAATGTCCTTATAAAATAGAGTGTATTTGTGTGTTCTCTTCCTTGCTTTTTCTCTCTCTCCAGGAATGCACAGAAAGAAGATCATGAGAGCATGCAGGGAGGAGGCTCCCAGTCACAGAGGTGAACCTTCAGGAGATATCAACCCTACTGGCAATTTAATCTTGGACTAGCAGTCCCTAAAGCTCTAGGAAAATAAATTTCTGTGTTTAAGTCACCAAGTATGTGTTGTTTATTATGAAAGCCTGAGCAGACTAATGTAGAAAATGATAAAATTGAATTGTTAATTTACCAAAGAAAATGCAACATTTCATTTCTACTTTTTTATTGGAATTCTCTGGGAATTGATATTAACCATGAACACTCATTCAGAACTTAATATTTGTATTTAATTTCAAGCATACATTTAATCCCATGACTTGGTAGTCTTTTTACTTTATGTTTTATACTTATGCCAAATAATGATCCTCCCAGTATTGACTCCACAAAAACTATAAATTGCATTTGACATTTAATTTCCCCAATTCAGAGAGTATAAAACTGATACAAACTCTCAGTTTTCCTAGATGTAAAAATAAATCTTTGATCTCTTTTGCCAAAAATTATGAAACACAGTAAAATGAAGCAGCCTCAATTTTGCTAATTTTTTCAAATTTGGAGAGTAATCAGATTGATGCAAACTATCAGTTCTTCTAGCTGTAAAGATAAATCCTTGATTTGTTCCACTAAAATAATATGAAACAATAAAACAAAACATCCTCAGTTTTGTTAATTTTTTACTCTTCCCAATCATGCTGCAATGAGCATTCTTAAACTCTGTTTAGTTGGAGTGCTTCCCCTGCCAAACCGAACTGAGTCAAGGATTTGGACAGAGAAAATTTATTTTGGAGATGATCCCAGGAGCCAGAAATGAGGGAAGAGGGAAAGAGAATGAGGCAAAAGAGAATAGTCCAAAAAAAAAAAAAAAAAAAAGACGTGTGCTGTAACAAGCTGGAGTAGAACTGTGAGCAACTGGGAATCAACCCCCCTGGGGATTGTGGAACATAATGCAGGTAACTTCTACCAGAGAACAAGGAGGCTGGAATGTCGAACCACTGACTCCCAGTGCCCTGTGTTGAGAATTACTCTTAGCAGTGTGAACTTCTTGATTGCTCCTGTGGGTCTACCAATTCTCCCTCAATTGTTTCTAGAATACAGATCCAATCTAAGAAGGAGGACCCCGAAACCTAAAGTTCGAGTCTGGCACGAGGTCAGTAATATTTGAAGGAGAAGTAAGTGAACCCAAGTAGGCAAAAAAAAGGTATGAGGCTGGGCATCAACTATATCTACCAAATGCTTACACACAAATGCAACAGTTTCTCTAAGGTACATGCCTACTAATGACTTCATTCAGTTGTTTCATGGATGCATATTCAACTTCATGAGATACTGACAAATATCTCCCAAGGTGGTAACCCCCCAAATAGTTCTGCCAGAGATTTGAAAATTCCAATGGCTTCACCTTTCTACTCATATTTGTTGTCGTCAGAACTTCAGATTTCTTGCCCATTTATTACTATGAATTACTATCCCCTGATTATTATGAGCTAAGCAGTGTTTGTGTATGATTAATTACAATTTGTATTTTTTTCTTTCCTGTATTTTAGAGGGTATACTTTTCATTTTCTCATCAATTCATCATTTACATATTTTCAATTTCCAGTATCTTTTCCAGTTTTTCTTTATTTATGCTTTCCATGCACACTGATTAATTGGATGTCGGAAAGACTAATTGGATGTTTTCAAAGGAAATGAAAATGTAAACATAAATGAAAAAACACTAAATCTTATTAAACTTTTGGTAAGTACACATGTCCATCAAAGTTTGGCCAACTATTAAACATCTTAGGGCTTTTAGAAAACTTAAAACAAAATTTAGGTAATATAGTTCCTCAAATTAGAGAAGTTATTATTTTTTTGCAAGTCATTATCATAAATGTGTGATCCAAATATTTTTACCTTAATTATTTGACATGCTGAACCTATACAATAAGTTTACATTGTTGTTATAGAACTTTGATCATACAGGACTCTCAGGATGTTATTTATTTATTCATTTATTATTTAGTACTCAGGATTTATAACCCACTCTCATCAGAACAAACTTATTCTTCAAGACCAACATTGATACCTTCCAAGGATGATGCCCCCAGGACTTATCCATCTCCCACTAGACCCCACCTCTTAAAGGTTCCAACATCTCATAATACTGCCACAGGGGACCAAGCTTCTCTTAAAAGACACACTCAAACCATTTCAAAATCATAACACTTGTTAAAGTGCATCTTGTTTGATTGCTATTATGTTGATGATGAATACAGTTGCTATAAACATTTTCACATGTGTGTGTGTGTGTGTGTGTGAGAGAGAGAGAGAGAGAGAGAGAGAAAGAGAGAGAGAGAGAGAGAGAGAGAGTGATGCCTGAGAGAGAGAGAAAGAGGGATCATGCCTTTCCAATTCACTAGGAAGTATATAAGAGCGTGATTACTGGTAGTATTTATAGCCTACATTTAACTTAAGAATACATCATAGATACAACCTTTCTCTATTATTCTTTATCTTTGCAATTTTTTGTTAACATATAATTATTTCAAAATAATATGTTTTCAAAAAGGAAAGCAAAACAAAAAAAAAAAAAAAGGAAAAAAGAAACTTTTAGGTTGACTTCAAGAGATGTTGTGATGTTTTACATCCCTACAAAAAATGGACATGTTTTTCTTTCAACATTGAAAACATGACCCCATTGTATTTTTGTTTACTTGGCTTCTGGTGAAACCCTGTTCTATTCTTACAGTTTCATTCTAAGAAAACAAGCTTTCTTTTTACTTTGAAGGTTGTATTTATGTGTCTTATATTTTCAGTTTGAATGTGATACATGCATCTTTTTATTTTGTTTATTTAGTGTATTTGGTTTTGATATTTACCTTCTTGTTCTCTGAGAATATTGGAACTTTTGTTGCATAACTGTCACTAATTTGGAATATTCTTGATCATTACTTTTTCTGATATGTTTTTTATACCTATTTTGTCCTTGTTTTTAGAGTTCCAGCTAGATATATGTTAGAACATATGAAATTGATATTGTTCCACAGGTCTTAGGTACACTGTCGTTTGTCTCATTTTTCCCTCCTTTGCTTTTAGTTTGTTTCCACACTTTGAGAAATTCTACCAGCCTGTCTTCAGACTGGCTGATTTTTTTCCTAGCAGTATCAAGTCTACTGATGAACAAATAGAACACATTCATTCTTTCTTAATGTGTTTTTGTGCTGTTTGTTTGTTTATTTAACTATTTCCTAAAATTTAATTTAACTATTTCCTAAAATTTCCATGTACTTGGTAAAAGTACCTATTTTATCATTAATGCTGACTTTTGTTTTCAATTGAAATCTTAAACATAATTAATCATAAATATTTAAAAAAGCATTTCTGATTATTTCAAAATTTGTAACATATCTAACTAGAGTTTTGAAAATTGCTTTGTCTCTTTAGATTGTGCATTTTATTGTTTTTTGTGTACTTTATGCATTTTTTACAGCTGAAATTGCCATTTATATTTATTGTATTAAAATATGTATTTATTTATATAGCTTTATTATCATAATATTTGTTCATATTGATATGAACAAATATATCTCTGTGTTTCTGTATGTGTATATATTTACCTAACAATTTCCTGAGCTACCTCAATTAAGGTAAGCTCATCTTTTCGGCTTTTATTTCAAAGATAGATTTTGAACAAGATAGATTTTGCACCTTTTTATTTCCTTGGTGTGAAAGAATACATATCATTCAAACATTTTAATGATTTGTTATAGGTTATTTTTGAAAATTATGACAGTATTAAGGGTTCTCTAGAGGAAAAGGACAAACCTATTCCTCTTCATATAATATGTGTGATTATAAAAAGGGGACAATTTAGATTAACCATCATTAAGATAAAATAAATTTAAGAGCTTTTAAAATCAGAACACTGTCTTTATTTGTATTATAAACCAGTTTCAGTGAGTCATTGCAGAATTAAGGAATATAAATTTGTATACAAAAAAGAAAACATTTGTCCTTTTGTGATTATACTGCTAGGGATTAAAGACCATTGATTAATTATTCATTCTTCATCTACATCTTGAGGTAAAAAGTCTCCAAAAATTCTCTAAGCAATTCCAGTTAAACATTATCTTCCTTTATTATAATAATGTCCAGTTTCTTTTTCTACTCTTGATAAGAGTTTGCAGACCTCTTTTTTTTAAGTATGACTCAAAAAAATTCCTATTTAAATTGTAGAAAGAACTTTAAAACAACATATGTCAAATGAATAATAAATAATAAAAATAGGTACAATATTTTAGTGGATGCTTAACCAAAGAAAGTATTCAAATGGAAAACAAGCAAACAAAAATGATGTCAAAAACATTAGTCACTAGGGACATACAAATTAAAGCCCCAGTAAGATATCTATGCACCCGTCAGATCACTAAAATTAAAGTCTAAATATGCCAAGTATCAGTGAGCAAAATAAGTCACTAGAATTCTCATAGCTGCTGGTGAAGATACAGTTTCTTTTAAAATTTATCCTATGGTTACATCAGCTGTTGACAGAAAAATATAAAAATGATGTTTGTTCACAGAAATACTCAGCCTCAAATGTTGTTAACAGATATACACATAAAAGTCCCCAACTATAATCAACTTACTCAATTGAAATGAGTTTGAAAAGAATGATTCTAAGTGAAAGACACAAACACACACACACACACTCACACACACACACATAATAATAATAATAATAATACAGTGCATAATACTTTTATATAAAATTTGAAAAAAAAGACAAATCTATAGTGACAAAAATCAAATTACTGCTTGCAATAGACTGGGATTGGTAGATGGAATTGACCTCAGTGAATCTCCAGGAACTATTTCTGGTAATGCAGGTTCTCTCTATTATTATGACAGTGGTGCACACACATTGAAATCATTTGTTGAAACTCATCACATATGACCCAACTGATGAAATTCATTATATATAAATGGTATGAAAATAGAACTAAGTTTAAAAAGTGCACAACTCAAATGCAATATAATGAAGTAAAGATAGTGTTTTTTACATGCAAAAGAAAAAAAATGAATCTAGTCACAGATTTTGTTCCCTTCATAAAAGCTAACTCACAATAGATCATAAACTTAAATGGAAAATGAAAAATCAGAAAACTTCTTGCAGATAACATAAGAGAAAATCTGGATTACTTTGGGTATGGTGATGCCTTTTTTTGTTACAGTAAAATACATATGTTTTATAAAATATAATTGATAAATTAAATATCATTAAAAGATTCAAAACTCCTCCATGAAAGTTACTGTTGAGAATAAATAAGAAGACAAGCCACAGACTGGGAGAGAATGTTTGCAAAAGACAGACATGGAAAGGATATAATCTAAAATATACAAAGAATTCTTAAATACAATAGTAAATGAACAACCAAATTTTTAAAATGGGCAAATAACCTTAACACACACAACAGAAAAAAAAAAGACATGAATAACAAATAATCATATGAAAATATATTCAATATACTCTGTCCTTAGAGAATTGCAAATAATAGGGACAATGATATAGCATTGCACAACACTTATTACAATGGCCAAAATGCAAAATAATGATACCAAAGACTGGGGAGGATAGGTACATATGGTACACTCATCTTGAAAGACAATTTAATTGCATCTTACAAACTAACCATCATCTTATCATTCTTAATTAAAAATCAATGAAAAATAACATACTGTTAATATAAATTAGCACAATTGTATTGGCCTAAGTTTTGTAATGTTATATTAGTTTTCTAATGACCTAAGACAACAATCATTTGTTCTCACAGAGTGGGTGTTGCCCAGAAAATTAGCAGTATCTTCAGTGAGTGGTTCTGGCTCAGGAATTTCTCAACAGGTTGTAATTAATACTCCAACCAGAAAACAGTCTTTTGAAGGCTTTTTTTGTTTTTAACCAGGAAACAATCTTTTGAAGGCTCAACAGTTTTTTGAAGGCTCTTTTCTTGGATGACTTACTCAAATGGCTGTTAACAAATATTCTGAATTCTTTCCTGACTGTTAGCAAAAGTCCTGGGCTCTCTACAATATGAATATCTTCATATCCACTCTGGCTCCAGGACCCTCACAGCAAGACACCTGCTTCCTCTGATTAAGAACACAAAATGGGCAGAGCAAGGAAACAACCCCTGTGCTTTTCATGAGCTAATCTCCAAAGATGTACATTTTTGCTTGCAACTAATTCTATTTGTGAGAAGAAAGATTGCATAAAGAGGATGAGAGAGTAGATTCAATCGTTTGAAGGGAGATAGATTTTAATAGTTATGAACAGATTTACAAAACAAAAAAAAAATATTCTAAAAGGAAGAGTGATTTCCAGGGACTCTTAAGAAGTGAATTTATATACAGCAAAACAAAATGATATAAGCATGAGATGTTGGGGTGTAGTTTTGTCTGATTTTAGATTTTGGTTTGTTTGTTTTCTTTCCAGTGCTGGGGATTTAACCCCTGGTCTCTTACACAAGTTAGGCAAGCACTATACCACTGAGCTACATCCCTAGCTCCTTATATTTTCTTTTTTTTTTTTTTTTTTGCATTTTTTGTTTCTTTGTTTTGAGATAGAGTCTCACTAAGTTGTCTAGGGTGGTCTGCAACTTGTAATCTGTCTGCCTCAGACTCCCAAGTAACTGAAATTACAGGTGCATACCTCTATGTCCAGCTTCTGATTTTATTCTTTCTCTGCATATTGCTCTTAAAGTGGAAAGAAAAAAATAATCTCACAGAACAAAACTATGGCTATCATATTAAGATGTATTTTTTTTACTTAAATAATAGACTGGATGAGCAAAGAGAAAAATACATTTTACAGAAGCTTAATTTTGCTTAGTGTAAACTAATCCTAATGTAGAGCAACACCAAGATTCTGCTAGAGCCTAGTTCAGCCAAGAGGCTGAAACAAAATCAAGACAGTTTTCCTGACCACCAAGTACCTGTGGTTTCTCTCTTCCATGTTTCCCCAGGGCTATGGAATAAGGAATGAGGGAGAAATTCAGCTCATAGAAGTACATGCATGCAATCCCCTTGATCAGCAACTTGTTTTTTCAAGAGTAGCAAAAAATGTGGAGGTAGAAAATTATCAGTGCGACAGTCTGTTCTTGACTCTTTCAAACCTAGAATTGAATTTACTAGACAAAGTCAAATTTTGTGGCTTCAACCTCAGTGTCTGGAACCTATTTTCCACTTTAGTGGTTGATAATCCCCTAGGGATTATAGATGGTTAGAATATAGAGACAAATCAAATATTTGAGAAAAGGAAACAAAACTACTATAAAAATTATTGGTAACATAAAATAAGATAATAAAATTATAAAGAAGAACCAAGGGGAAATCTTTTTTATAAAAATATAATATTTATATTGGATATAAAGACCTCAGTACAAAGATTTTTATAACAGAATAATACAGCCAATCGTGATATTTTATTGAACTGGAATATTAGGTTTAAAAACTCTTCCAGAAATCACTGGGAGAGAATTAAAAAAAAAAATGAAAAAGATAAGAACTTGTGGTGTTTGCAGGATAGCAATAGACATGTAACTGCCTCAATAAAAGTCCTAGAAGGAGCTAAAATAGTAGAAGAAATATTTGAAGCAATAAGGATAAAAGATCCAAATATTAAAGCAATGAAATAACTCCTATTGAAAAATTTCATAAAGACAGAATCTTTTAGAAAGCCACAACCCAACACACAATAGTAAAATTAAGATTTTTTTCAAACAGCAAAAACAATTCTAATCAAATTAATGTTAGAATTATAAACAACCTGCCATCCACGAGGCCATTTGTTAAGCAAACTGAATACATTTGTAGTCTTACAATCGCAATGTGGGGAACACAGATGCCAGCAGGAACAAGAATACATTCTGCTAGAAAGGCATTTGAGGAAACTTTGTTTTTAAAGGGTAGTTTAAGTGACTTACATAGGTTGTTTATCAAAAATTATGATTGGAGAATATGAGCCCATCACAGACGAGCTGTGACCATACAATTGTTTTAGGAAAGAGTACAGTTTATGCAATTCTCAGGATGTTCATTCTCAACAAATAACTTTTTTTTTTAATTGGCATATCAACAAGTTCATCAAGTGGTCAGCACAGCACAAGATAAAGTGTGTGTTACAAAATATATCACTCCTGTTGATTTTCTTTAACAAATAAATAATAATTTCTAGGAGCAGACTACTGTGGGAGGTCAAGCCCAGTGGTTCAGGTCCATCCACACCAGCCTGTACGTGTCCCAGACACACCAAAGAGCTGGTCCACCCCTCCCCTGGTGGGGCAGACACCCATCAGGGCCTAACCTCTGGTGCAAAACCACCCCTTCTGAAGTAGCAGACTACCAGACTGCTGAGGGAGCTGAGATTCAGCCCAGACCACCCACACCAGCCTGCACAGGACCCAGATTCAGGATGCAGTAGCATTTATTGAGGGACACCAGCAGAGTCTGGAAGCCTAACATCAAAATGAGGTACAGACAATTTGTACAGGTACTACAAGAATTCAGGGAAGAAACGGTAATATCTCAGATCCACACTACAAGAAAAGAAAGACACATAGACAACATAAAAAAAACAAGGGAGGAAAGTGCCCCAAACAAACCAGGACACTATAATAACAGAACACATGGACAATGAAGTTGATGAAATGTCAGAGAAGGAGTTCAGAAGGTTCATAATTAAAATGATCTATGAATTAAAGAATGACCTAAATGAGCAAATATAGGCAAAAATTGATCACTCCAACAATTAAATCAGAGAACAATACGGGTAGCAAAAGATTACTTCAAGAGAGAGATACAAACTATGAAAAAAAAAAACAGAAATCCTTGAAATGAAGGATACAATAAATCAAATAAAAAACTCAATAAAAAGCATAACCAACAAACTAGGTCACTTGGAAGAAAGAACATCAGATAATGAAGACAAAGTATACAATCTGGAAAATAAAGTTGATCACACAGTGAAAAAAGTTAGAAAACATGAACAAAACATCCAAGATTATGGGACAGCACCAAAAGACCAAATCTAATAGTTATTGGCATAGAGGAAGGCACAGACTTTCAAACCAAAGGAATGCACCATCTCTTCAATGAGACAATATCAGAAAATATCCCAAGCATGAAGAACAAATTGGAAAACCAAATACAAGAAGCTTACAGGACACCAAATGTACAAAATTACAACAGATCTACACAAAGGCACATTATAATGAAAATGCCTAGCATATAAAATAAGGATAGAATCTTAAAAGCTGCAAGAGAGAGGAATCAGATCACACATAGGGGGAGACCAATTCGTATTTCAGTACATTTTTCAAGCCAGATCCCCAAAGCCAGGAGATGTGGAACAATGTATATCAAGTTCTGAAAGAAAATGGATGCCAACCAAGAATCATATCCAGCAAAACTAAGCTTTAGATTTGATTATGAAATAAAAACCTGCCATAATAAACAAAAGTTAAAAGAATTTACAACTAGAAAGCCCGCACTACAGAACATCCTCAGCAAAATATTCCAAGAAGAGGAAATGAAAAACAATGATGAAAATCAGCAGAGGGAGGGATTACACTAAAGGAAAATCAAATCAGAGGAGAAACCAAGTCACATTAAATGCCAAAAATAAACAAAAATGGCTGGAAATACAAATCATGTCTCAATAATAACCTGAAAGTTAATGGCCTAAACTCACCAATCAAAAGACATAGACTAGCACATTGGACAAAAAAACAAACAAACAACAACAACAACAACAACAACAACAACAAAACCAATATGCTGCCTCCAAGAGACTCATCTCATAGGAAAAGACATCCACAGACTGAAGGTGAAAGGTTGGGAAAAATCATACCACTCACATGGACTGCAGAAGCAAGCAGGGGTTTCCATCCTCATATCAAATAAAATAGACTTCAAACTAAAGTCAATCAAAAAGGATAAAGGAGGACACTACATACAGCCCAAGGAAACCATACAGCAACAAGATTTAGCAAATATAAATATATATGCCCCAAACAACAGAGCAGCTATGTTCATTTAAAAAAAAAAAAAAAAACTTTTCTCGAGTTCAAGAGTCAAATAGACCACAGCACAATAATTTTGGGTGACTTTAACACACCTCTTTCATCATTAGATTGATCTTCCAAACAAAAGCTGAATAAAGAAATTATAGAACTCAATAATACCATCAATAATTTAGACTTAGCTGACATATATAGAATATTTCACCCTTCATGAGAGAATACACTTTCTTCTCAGCAGCACATGGATCCTTCTCTAAAATAGACCATATACTATGCCACAAAGCAACTCTTAGCAAATATTAAAAAGTACAGATACTACCCTGCATAATGGAATGAAATTAGAAATCAATGGTAAAGTGAGAAATAAAATTCACTCCAACATCTGGAGACTAAATAATATGCTATTGAATGAACAATGGATTACAGAAGACATCAAGGAGGAGATTAAAAAGTTTTTAGAAGTGAATGGGAACACATATTCAATATATCGAAATCTCTGGGACACTATGAAAACAGCTTTAAAAGAAAAGTTCATTGCATGGACTTCATTCCTTAAAAGAAGAAAAAGGTCAACAAATAAATGACTTAACACTACATCTCAAAGCCCTCGAAAAAAGAAGAAAAAAATCAACACCAAAAGCAGCAGAAGACAGGAAATAATTAAAATCAGAACTGAAATCAATGAAATCGAAACAAAAGACATAATTGAAAAAATTGACAGAAAAAAATAGTTGGTTCTTTGAAAAAATAAATAAAATTGACAGATCTTTAGCCGTGCTAATGAAGAGAAGGGGAGCGAAAACTCAAATCACTAACATACATGATGAAAAAGGAAATATCACAACAGACACTATAGAAATACAGAAGAGAATTAGAAATTATTTTGAAAACCTGTACTCCAATAAAATAGAAAATATCAAAGCATCAACAAATTTCTAGAGTCATAAAATTTGCCCAAATTGAATCAGGATAATATACTCAATTTAAACAGATCAATTTCAAGTGACAAAATAACAGACACCCTCAAAAGTCTACTAACCAGGACCAGACAGATACAATGCCGAGTTCTACAAGATCTTTACAGAAGAACTAATACCAATACTCTTCAATTTATTTCAGGAAATAGAAAAAGAGGCAGCACTTCCAAACTCATTTTATGAGG
Organism: Callospermophilus lateralis; assembly: GCF_048772815.1. Taxonomy (NCBI): domain Eukaryota; kingdom Metazoa; phylum Chordata; class Mammalia; order Rodentia; family Sciuridae; genus Callospermophilus; species Callospermophilus lateralis. The sequence continues at coordinate 26,320,214 of NC_135310.1, read as the reverse complement.
CCAATATCACTGATTCCAAAACGAGGCAAAGACACAATAAAAAAAAGAAAACTTCAGACCAATATCTCTAATGAATATAGATGTAAAAATTCTCAATAAAATTCTGGAAAATTGAATAAAAAAGCATATCAGAAAGATCATGCACCACGATCAAGTGGGATTCATCCCAGGGATGCAAGGTTGGTTCAACATACGGAAATCAATAAATGTAACTCATCACATCAATAGACTTAAATCTAAGAATAATATGATCATCTCAATAGGTGCAGGAAAAGCATTTGACACAATACAGCACCCCTTCATGTTCAAAACACTAGAAAAACCAGAGATAACAGGAACATATCTCAACCTCATAAAGGCTATCTATGCTAAGCCCCAGGCCAACATCATTCTAAATGGAGAAAATTTGAAGGCATTCTCTCTGAAAACTTGTTTCAACAAGACAGGGATGCCCTCTTTCACTACTTCTATTTAGCATTGCTCTTGAAACACTGGCCAGAGCAATTAGACAGAGGAATGAAATTAAAGGGATATACATAGGAAAAGAAGAACTTGAATTGGCACTATTTGCTGATGATATGATTCTATACCTAGAAGACCCTAAAAGTTTCACCAGAAAACTTCTAGAACTAGTAAATGAGTTCAACAAAGTAACAGGATATAAAATCAACAGCCATAAGTCAAAGGCATTTCTGTATATCAGTGACAAACCCTCTGAAAAGGAAATGAGAAAAACTACCCTATTTACAATAGCCTCAAAAAATAAAATAAAATACTTGGGAGTCAACTTAACAAAAGAGTTGAAAGATCTATATAATGAAAACTACAAAACTCTAAAGAAATAAGTCAAAGAAGACATTAGAAGATGAAAAGATCTACCATGCTCTTGGATAGGCAAAATTAATATTATTAAAATGACCATAATTCCAAAAGCACTATACAGATTTAATGCATTTCCAATCAAAATCCCAATGTCATTTCTAATAAAAATAGAAAAAGCAATTATGAAATTCATCTGGAAAAATAAGAGACCCAGAATAGCTAAAGCAATCCTTAGCAGAAAGAGTGAAGCAGGAAGAATCACTATACCATAACTTAAACTATACTGTAGAGAAATAGTAACAAAAACAGCATGGTATTGGCACCAAAACTGATTGGTAGACCAATGGTATAGAATAGAGGACACAGACACTAACCCACAAAATTAAAATTATCTTATATTAGACAAAGGTGCCAAAAACATGCACTGGAGAAAAGATAGCCTCTTCAACAAATGATTCTGGGAAAACTGGAATCCATATGCAACAAAATGAGATTAAAACCCTATCTCTCACCATGCACAAAACTCAACTCAAAATGGATCAAGGACCTAGGAATACAGCCAGAGACCCTGTGTCTAACAGAAGAAAAAGTAGGCCCTAATCTGCATCATGTGGGATTAGGTTCCAACTTCCTTAATAGGACTCCTGTGGTGCAAGAATTAAAATCAAGAATCAATATATGGTATGGACTCAAACTAAAAAGTTTCTTCTCAGCAAAGAAACCTAGGGTATATAAAAAATCTCCAGGGTATATAAAGAATTCAAAAACCTAAGCATCAAATAAATAAATAAATAAAAAATAACCCAATCAATAAATGGGCCAAGGACCTGAACAGACACTTCTCAGAATATATACAATCAATCAACAAACATATGAAAAAGTGTTCATCATCATTAGCAATTAGAGAAATGCTAATCAAAACCACTCTAAGATTTTATCTTACTCTAGTCAGAATGGCAGCTATTATGAAGACAAAAAACAGTAAGTATTGGTGAGGATGTAGGAAAAAAGGTACACTCATACACTACTGGGGGGACTGCAAATTGGTGCAGCCAATATGGAAACTTAAACTATACTGCAATATGGCAATTTCTAGGAAAATTGGGAATGGAACCACCATTTGATCCAGTTATCCCTTTCCTCAGTCTATACCCAAAGGACTTAAAAATAGCATACTACAGGAACACAGCCATATCAATGTTTATAGCAGCACAATTCACAATAGCTAAACTGTGGAACCAACCTAGATGCCCTTCAATAGTTGAATGGATAAAAAAAAATGTGGCATATATACACAATGGAATATTACTCAGCAATAAAAGAGAATAAAATCATGGCATTTGCAGATAAATGGATGGAGTTAGAGAAGATAATACTAAGTGAAGTTAGCCAATCCCAAAAAACCAAATGCTGAATGTTTTCTTTGATATAAGGAGGCTGATTCATAGTGGGATATGGAGAGAAAGCATGGGAGGAGTGGATGAGCTCTAGATAGGGGAAAGGGGTTGGAGAGGAAGGGAGAAGGCATGGAGTTATAAATGATGGTGGAATGTGATGATCATTATTGTCCAAAGTGTATGTATGACGATACATGAATATACCTTGTATACAATCAGAGATGTGAAAAATTGTACTCTGTATGTATAATAAGAATTGTAATGCATTCTGCCGTCATATATAAATAAAAATAATAAAAAAACAATAATTGCTAGAAGAGAATGGCATGATAATTTCATAATATAAGAAATAAAGAATCATATGATACTACTATTTTTGGCACTTAGATTTAAAATGAAGCTATAATGAAAGATACCCAAAGAACTTATCACATAAAAATTTTTTATTGACATATATTCCTAAAGAATGTGTAGGATGAACTGAGAAAAATGCTAAAGGAAATATATAAAATAAAGATGAATGTCAATTTAATAAAGGTTATTGTCATCTGAAAACAGCATGGATAAAAAACATAAAAAATGGAAATTATATCTATGGCATTATAGTCTAAATATAGACATCAATATGGTACGATAGAGGGACAAGAGAATCTTAAAGTTCTGTGCAGTCTGGTTTAAGAGAAAAAATATAGAATCAATGAATAAAATACTGCAATGGGATCCAAATAAATTTTTAATAAATTATTAGTCATGATTTAACTAAAAATACAAATAATATTTTCAAATTAACAAAGGAATAATTTATCTCTTACAATGAGAAAAATAAGCGTAATTAATATGACATGAAAATATTAACATATTAGTTATTATTATAAATGCAAGTCAGTTAAATTTAGTGATGCAAAAGGTGTTCATCTCAACTCCAGTTGTTTTCCAAACATGTACATAGAAACTCTCCATATGGCATTGATTTCTTTACAACATGGTGGTCTGGGACATGTTTCATAAGTTGCTCAAGGCTATAAAGGAAAGGATTCTAAAGTAATCAGATGGAAGCCATATTGCCTTCTATAACCTACTCCTTGCACATGTATCATTCTCTTGCTATTGCCATGATAATGTGTCTCCCTGGATTGAAAGAAGTGGAACATAGACCTCAACTTTCAATGAGAGAGGTATGAAATCACATCATAAGAACATAGGGTACCCGAGATATTATTGTGTCTGTCTTTCAAAAATATAATATGCAAGTTTGCCTTCTAGCTAAAAAATCATGTACAAAATAAAGCAGTGCCTGATCCCACAGCTCCTAGGCTTTATCCTATTATGACATTAGTTCATAAAAGCTTAAGAACCAAATCAGGTTCAGTTACAGATGAGGCTTCTCAGGTCTCATACCTTATGTAAAGTCTCTTGAAATCAATTTCTCTCTGAAAACTTGTGACCTAAAGAGAGAATTTATCTGGCTCCTTCCCACAGGTAGCATACAATGATGGTATGGGAATAAAATACATATCCCCACTCAAAAATAGGTACTCTATAGTTATTGGTCCATAGAATTTCAGATACACTCATGGACATGTTACCAGAACATTGTTTAAGGAAAAGTCCTTCTGCCTAGGAGTTCAAGGAGGGTATCCAGGCTGCAAACTCTGAGCTCTTGGTTTGGCTCTCTGGGGGACTATTGGTTTTAAAATAGATTTCTCTACCTATTTCTTCCTGTTTATCGTAAAGTAGTGTGAAACATTCCCTTTGTTTTATATCCTCTCTCCTGCTTTAAATTCAAACGGATATGATTTCTTTTTAAATGCTTATAAACTTCCTGTGTATCACTTTATAATTTAATCCAATAAAGAAAAGCCACATTCACACAGTTTTTTCACCAGGGCTCCCTTCCTTTCCTTCTACTGGAACAAACCTATGAAGATTTTAGAAACCTCCCTCCCCCTTTTTTTTTCTTACCAGAGATGGCCAGGAACCATGTCTTGAAGAATCTCTCAAAGTCTTTTGGGTGTGTTAGAGGGTTTATGAGGTCTTTTAAAGGCCTTAACAAGTGGTTTTAAATTTGTACCCTTATTTTCATCTTCACCATAAAACATTTCCTTAGAATAATCTGGAGTCAATCTATAATCTCTGCCTATTTCTTACTTTATGAGTCTTCTGGGGGACCTAAAAAATGAGAGACATTTTATTTGCAAACTCGGCAAATCTGGGACCATTTATATTTATACTAAATTTCTCTCCGCTCATTTTATACTTGGCAACTAGAAAATAACATACTGCACACACAAAACTTTGCTTGGGAATCTCCTTAGTTATATCATTAAGTTCTATAATATATTCCTTATTTCTACTGACATAATTGTTAGTTTTACAAAGGCACAGAAAGAGTTTCTTTTCCTCTAACTACCAATAATATTTTTCCAACTTTTCTTTTAACCAGCATCTCTAGCATTTCCAAGTACCTTAGGTTTTATGAATACCCTTTTTGATGCTTTTTACCTGTTTCTAATGGTTTCCTCAATGCCTTAACAACCTATACCACTGAACAATACCATTCCTGGTACCACACTCAATTTTGGCTGTCAATCTGTTTATGTGTAACAAATAACCCAAAAGTTAGTGACTGAAAACAAGCATTTGTTTTCATGCTCACAGACTCTGGGAAAAACCCATTCAGAAAAGGAACAGAGGGAGTGGTTTTCATTTTGTTTTGTTTTCTCTTCTTGTAAGCTAAGAATTCAGCGAAAAATGGTCACAGATAGGTAAGTGTTAACCAGCTGGAACAAGGTAGTCTAGATGAGGCCTGGTAGATGTTGGTCATCACTGGGTATCTCACTCAGCTGTGACTGTCAGCCAGCTGATAATCTCTCTACCTCCTACACAAGGCCTGTCTAGTGGCCTGAGCATCTTGATAGCTTGGCAGCACTCAGCATTCCAAAGGTCAGTGTTCCAATTGTGGAGGTAGAAACTTCGTTTGTTGAATTTTATTGCCTAAATTTTCTGATATAAGACAAAACAATCCCTTATTTTCTTGAGCAATCTAAATTTAGACCTGGTAAAGTTGGTTCATCTCTTTCTATGTGACTTCTTTTGAGGGACGATTTTATCCACTGTTAATGATGGCTTGCTAAAATAGCTGGTGAAATGGACTGGCTACAGCCTAGGAACTCAGCCAGAGCTCTGTGTGTAGGGTGTGTGTGTGTGTGTGTGTGTGTGTGTGTGTGTGTGTTTTGAGGTAGGGAATCTCATTTCCTTTCCATATTCACCCTGGTAAACCACACTTTACCTAGATTTACACACAGCATAATGACTTACTTCCAAGAACTGATACCTCAAAATTAACTGATATCTCAAATGGAAATCATTTGATCAACAAAGTTTGAAACCTACATAACATTACTTTTGCCACTGTTGTAAACTGACCCAGATCTGTAAGGAAGAAACAGAGTCCACTTTATGATATATAAGTTGCATTGAAAGAAGATTGTGTGATGGGAAATATGTTGTTAGCCATCTTTGAAAAATGTCATCTCTCACTCTACCATTGCAGCATTGTGGAAGAAATAAAGTATATTACATATTACTGATGCAAGCAAACATATGTGCATACATGCATACACATATTTAAAACAATAATTGACATGGAATTGAGCTTTTTACCTCAATTAGCTGAATCTGGCATGTTTTTACTATTGGGGAGTCTATGGCCAGTTTAGCTTAATATATCAAACAAGTAAAATTAGGAAAAGATATTTTTATGCATGCAGACTTAGAGGACTTTGAGTTTGTTTTTGTTGTTGTTTCTACAGGCTACAGAAGGAATTAAAATTTTGATTTTCTTTTTTGAGATAATCAGTAGATTTCACACTCCCATGAAATGTCTTGTATTAATAAATGAAAATTATCTTAATTATCATACCCAAGTGGAAATAAATATGCCAATTAACTGATCTCTCTAATTATAAAAAGCTGTTTCTAATGTATAATATTGAGAGATATTTAATTTCATTTCATGACTTGATTTTAAAACAAAGTCATTCTTAAATGATTAAGCTTAGTAATTCACTTAAAATGATAACAAAACAAAAGATTCTCAGAATGGGAACAAAAGATCGCACAGCTGGATATTCTATGCAAAATTACATTTTATACCAGCAATTTGTAAGAGAAAGTCATTATCAGATTATACTGTTTGCTTTATTATTAATAATATAGTATCTTTATTAAAACCACATGTAATTTGCATTTGGTCACATAAATATAAATTGTGCTTTTGCATGTCTGGTATTAGAAAACATAGGGATGGAATTTAATGCCACATTTAAAATGGCACTAAACCCTAAACTTGTATATTCAAACCCATCACATAATTTTGAACAGGCAATTATTTTTATGAAGTTAATCTGCTCAATGTGTTCACATTGCATAAGACTCCTAACAGACAGAAAAATTGATAAATGAGAAAATATTAGAGCCTTGATATAAGAAAAATCTTTTTTTTTTCTTTTTAGCTTGTTAAGATAAGGTGGTTAACAGAAGAATTATAACTCAAGTCAAATTAAATATGCTTTTAAAACCATTGCTTTCACAGCTCTATTTATTTTGAAAAATTTACTTAACAATGCACATAGCAACCCAAGATATGGCACATATTTTAAGCTGCATAAGTTTTAAGGAGGTTCGAAAGAAAAGGACCCAATTGAAGTGACTGTCTCCTGTCAACTTAGCTATGCCCAAACAATATTTCCAGGATGCCTTTTCCTCTGTTTCTGGCTTAGGGTTCAACACAATAGAAATTCATTTCAAGTTTGAAGGTGCAAACAAAACATGAGGCATTCTATTTTAAGGGTACAGAATGCTCTGAGCTCCACCAGAACCCAAACAAGTGACCAAAACATTGGCTTACCCTTCTAGGTCTGCAGCTACTCAACCTCCCATCAACCCTCCCACCTTCACTTCCCCAAATCATGCATCAGGCACTTACTCAGCTCATGAGGACAGGTGCTGACAACTTCTGCCAGAAGCCCCCACTTTTCCACTTCCATACATGCATATCTTTAATTGCCTCCAATACACATAACTGAGCCTCTTATTCTATATAAGTTCAGGGACTCTGTTTGCTTCTCCTGCTTCCACTTTGCTTTGCTTTCCTCCATCTTCAGTCTTCAGGTCAAACTTTTTCCTGCCTGTCAGCCATACTGACCAATGATAATTTTAGGTTCATCAGCAGACACAGTGGTACAAGTCTTCCCTAGAATTCGTTAAATACTTCTACATTTTTGCAATTCTATCCCTAGAATAAATTCCCTCTTTGGTATTACTCATACTTGTGTTATCTTCTAGTCAAATGCTAATAAACCAGAAAAACCAAGTTTTAAATTACTTATTCTATATATAACCAGGGCTCAGTTATCGTACGTAACTATAATGGAAGAAAGAATGAAATGTGAATATCTCATCCCTCAATACATATCATTTAAGAATCAGTACCATTCTTTTATTTTATTGGAAATATGAACTCCCCAGAATTTACTAAGAGTGGGACTCACAGAAATTGATACAGAAGAAAATACATAAAAATTGTTATATGATTATATAAAGGGTAATAAATCTACTCATCAATCTTACATTTTCTATGTGAAAGCAAAAAGATTTAGGATGACTATACAGCTAAATAAATGACATTCTGAATCCTACATATAAGCTGGCCACAAACTAATGTTGCTGAGAATAGTATAAAATATATCTTCTCTCAAAACGTAAAGAGCATCAATAATATAGTATCTCAGAGGAGGTGACATTTGAACCGGGTTTTGAATATAGGAGAAGTCTTCTAGTACAGGAGAGATATAGACACAGAGATAGCAGTGTAAGAAGAGCAGGAACACAAAAGGTTTCACAATGTTGAAGATAGTACAGCTAGGCTGATTACTAAGGACACACATCTTTATGCTTTACATAGATAATTATGAATTTGATGGAAATAAAATAAAATGGAAGTGTGAATTTAAGAATGGGCTACTGGTTTGAAAGCTTGGTTTTAGTCCTTCATAAAGGAGATGTTTTATATCACAAATTTGATATTCTCACAGAACAGTGAGATTTTACATCTACCTTTCAAGATCTGTTGAGAGATAGACATGACTAATTAAAAACTGGTTCATCACTAGCCATTTGGAAGTAACAAGTTAGAGTAAGAAATATGAAGGCTTGGGATACAGCTCAGTGGGAGAGCGCAGTAGGAGAGCACTTACCTAGCATGTGTGAGGCTTCTATCCCCAGCACCAGAAGGGAGGAAGGGAGAGAGGGAAGGAAGGAAGGAAGGAAGGAAGGAAGGAAGGAAGGAAGGAAGGAAGGAAGGAAGGAAGGGAGGGAGGGAGGGAGGGAGGAAGGAGGAAATGATTTGGATCACCAATTCAGATAAATTTGGTGTAAAGTCTTAGTTTCAAATTATTTCTATGCATAAAATGAATTATAAGTTATGTTTAATTACATTAATTATAAGTTAATGTTAAATAAAGATAACATATAAAGTATAAAGTAATCGAAAAAAAGTAGATTCTTTAACAGTGACCGCATAAGTTTTTCCATGAAAGCATTATCTTTAGATAACCCTGAGGTCCCAGATTGCTTTTAGTTCTCTAAGATTAAGTTTTTAATGTCTCAGATTTCTACTGAGATTATAACTACTATTCTCTCCAGGCTGGTGAAAGAAAAATATAGTCATATTCCTTGGGGATGTGATCTAATCACAGCTGAAACATGGCGTTTGAGAAATCATCTCTCATAGACTAATATTAGCTCAATACACATGAGTTATTATTTCATTGGAAAAATTCTTTCACGGGAGAACGAAGGGTTGTTTTAACACATGCACTGTGCCCTCTTTGAAATGTCTTTTTATGAAAAGCACTGGTAGAAAAGACATTTAACTTGAAGTTTTGATCATTTGGATTCCAAGAAGCATTTTTACAGAACTAGCTTGTCGGAATAAAGCAAAATTAATTATTGACACAGGCTCTAATTCAATGATAAAAACCACCAAGCCACCTATGTTATGCTATTATGGTAAAAGGAGATAAACTTAGTATTTGATACATTTACTAAAGATCTGAGGGAAAATTTCCTTACACTGCCAAGGTTAATTGTGGAAACATCTTCAGAATACAAAAGAAATAGACTAATTTACATATTGCTTATGTGTTGCTGGCTATAAAGAGTTGGGGAAAAAAATGCTACCTCTTGATACCAATGTAGAACAGTACCAAATCAAGAATTACACCTAGATTAAGAAGCATATTATTACATCTAAAAAATTAGGGTTTTTATACAATATTATAGAAAAGTAAAGATATTTTGTCTTACCATAATATTATTAGAACAAGTTCAAAGGAAAAATAAACATTTAGATAATTTGAGGGAAGAATCTTGAAGCCAAGATTTCATGGTCTGAATGAAAATAATTTGGAAATTCTTCTTTAAGTGTAACCTGAAATTCTGTTATAATTAGTAGATATTTTATTGTTTATCAACAAAGCTGGGAGACTTTTACTACATCATTTCAATACATATCCCAAAGCTTTGAAATTCTATTGCAAATAAGACTACCATATTAGAGCAAGGAGATCATATGATAAGTAAAACACACAAGAGTTTCCACTATTAAACAAATACATAAGGTTAATTGATTTTCCATAAAGATGCCAAGGAAATTCAATAGAGAAAGCACAATATCTTCAATAAGTCATAATAAAGAACTGATTAGTAAAATGCAAAATTCAAAAATTTAAATTCAGTCTTACCACACTATATACACAATAATGCTCTCATAATGAATCCTAGCCAAAAGTGTAATAAAATATGAAACTTCTGGAACAAAATAGGAAAGAAATGTATTTTGTGATTAGACAAAGCTTTCTTAAAACAAAAGTTGGAACCATAAAAAGAAAATCCTGATAAATTGTACTTTGTCACAAAGTAAAATGTTAAATCTTCATAAGGTACCATTAAAAAACAAAAACATAAGCCATAAACTGGAAGAAAGTATTTCCAAAATATAAATGTCATAAAATTACTTACATCAAAAATATGTTTAAAATTCTTACACATCTCTTAAGACAAACAACCGAATAAATAAGTACACAAGCAATTAAACCAAAGAAAATGTTTTAAAGGGTACATCTAAACATAACAAACATAAAAAGATTCTAAGAAAACATTCATCAGTGGAGACATATAAAGTAAAACTACAATATGATAATATTGCATGCTCAGTAACACAGCTAAAATAAAGGAGGAGGATGTTGCTACATGCCATTGACAATAAAGAAAGGCTGAATTCTCAATCATTGCCATTGAAATGTAAAATTGGTCCAGAAACTTGACAAAATAGTTTGGCAATTAAAAAATATTTTGGCCTTTTGTGTATGTATGTGTTTATTGAAAGCAAAATATACATTTACCATGAGACCTGGCAATTTCCAAGGATATCCAAGAGAAATAAAAACATATGTCCACATAAGAACTGTATATGAATACTTATAGCAGCATTATTCATGATAGCTCAAAATTGTTACAATGAATTTCAGCTAGGGAATGAGAAAAATGGAGTGTATATGTATACTTACAAGTAATTTTGAATGAGGTATCAATGCATACAAAAACATGGGTGATTCTCTAAAAAACAGTATTAAAAAGGGAATCAGAAGGAAATGATTACTTGAAGGACTGCTCAGTTTGTGTAAAAGTTTTAGAACAGGGAAAAAGAAACATGGGCACACATTCACACAGAGACATAATATTTCAATCACTTAGGAATAAGGCTGAGAGCAGGAAACAACTACAGATATGCATGGTGAGGGGATGCATGAATTTATACATTAATTAAAGCCATTAACATTGAGGTTTAGCATGAGTGAATTTTATGGCATGTAAATAATACTTGGCAAAGCTGTCAAAAGAAAAAACAAATTTATCAAAGTCTTAATATTAGATAGTGTAAAACTGATATTTATTCTAAGTATATGTGCAAAAGATATTAAGTGTAGTAGTATAGAAGCAAAAACCTGGGAGACAGATATCTCAAATGCCAACTTAAAAAAATATTTTTTAAAAATGACATCATCAGGATTATTTACTATAACCCACTTAATATTAGAAGAGATTTCCAAAGCCAAATAAATTTGTAGCCTCAGAGCTAGGGGAAAATAATAAATGCAAATCACCTTCTTTATCCGATAACTACTTTTATTATTAATATGTATTTATGAGGTCATAAAGAAAAAAAGAAAATACTTTTACAGGTGATAAAATGTACATGCATTTGTCACAGCTACCGTTATTGAAAAAATGAGATAGCTCTCACATGAAATTTTCAAATATAAAAGAAACCATACCCCATATTTTAAAGTATTTTTCAGGGACATATTTTTATAACATGTTAGACATGTTTCTATATTCAGAAACATGGTATGTTGAGCTTTAATAAAACTTAACATTATTTGTTAAATTAAAATACTTAACTAGTATAACATTTTGGAGCTCTAAAAATATACAGTAGTCTACAGTACCTTACAACTCCCTCCCAGTGATGCCAAGTTTAAGATCCACCATACTAGACTCTCTTCCTCAAGGTTGTTCTGGGTTTGCATATAACAGTCCTCTCTTTGAATACTTCACCACATATCACTTATAATTTATGTTCCTTCTGAAGTCCTGAAAATACTAAATACTAAAATAGTCATCATTTAAATTTGTTAAAACTTTGCCATTAACACTGTATTTTTTGTAATTAAAGATTTGACAGTTTCTTCTACTAAAAATACTGATCACTGGTATTTATGACATCCAATTTACCAAGTCAAGAGCTTTTTTTAAAAAATTCAGGTGTATTTGTAAATAAATTTGATAACTGGGCTGGGGGTGTAGCTCACTGACATAATGTTCACTTCACATGACAAAGTCCTAGGTTAGATCCCCAACACTATAAAAAGAAGAAAAAATAACAAGTGTAGTGTCTGCTTTGTCCAGATGCCAGCATTTTCTCTGGGACAGCATTGAGATTCATGGATAAGTGGCCCTGGGATAAATGTGTAAGGGAATACAAAATGTCCTCCATCTGCACGTTTTATATCAAAATAACATTAACAACCACTAAAACACATAATAGTTTTACTTGAAAATATGATACTACATCTAATTAAATTGAACCATATTTTATATTTGCATTTATACTATCATTGTAAATTTAATATGGTCTTTAAGGAATAAAGGAAATGAAAATGGACACAAATATACATATGTTTAAAACTAAGTGAAAACATCATACATATGTTCAAATGTAGCCTTAATTACCCACAAAATTTTAATGATGTAGATTCAAATTTGATCTAATCAAAGTTTTGTAGATTTCAGTGGAAAATTGTGTGGGCAGCTTCATTATAAGCAGGGATGGCTAGGAAAATGACTAAGTCATTTTTGAAATCATATACATGTAGAAATCAGAGCAAGAAGAAAAGCTTCTTTTTATTCATTAGAATAGTTAAAACGTCTCTTGTGTACTGAATTAAATATACAAGCATTCTGAGAGATTCAGGCTAACCTCAAATGGTGTATCTTATTTGAAGACTTTATAAGCTGAAAGTAAGTACAGTGCACAGTTTATTTTGTTAATGTTTAGTTAACAACATATATAATAGTGTTTATGTTAAAGCAGTTATTAAAATAATCATTAGATTTCCTATCCTAGGAAATTATTGGCAGTACTACAATTTATAGAAGTGATACCATATTAGGTTTGGTTAGCAATTCAGGTAGCATTGTACAAATCTTCTAGAAAGAGATGGTGAATAAACAAGGAAAATCATAGTAATACTTTTACAAATATTCAGTCAACCACACATTTTGCTCGTATGAAAAGATATGCAGCAGCCTAATAATTAAAATTTTAATATTTTTACATTATTTTCCTTTAAATGTATTCTGTATGTATCCCTTTTCTAAATAACTGACAAATATAGCTCATTTTGACCTAGAGCAAAAGAAAATTTATCGAAGATGTTTAAGATTATTAGACTGTAAAGCATAATTACTTTGGAATCTAATTTGCATTACTCAACCATATCATTTGGATCAAACTCTAATATTGTGGAAATAAGGTCTTTTAAATAAATAAAAAATAAACATTTCACAGCCTTTTTTTTTTTTCAAATATTCAGTCCATGTAAATTACAAGTTTACTTAATATTTCCTTTTGCCTTTTATATACATCTAGTCACATAGCTACCTAAATAAGAAATCTTTTTCAAAAGACTATGGCAATTGGTCATTTTAACTCTATTTGAATAGCTGTGGTAAGGAACTAAACCCCCAGTGACTTAAATTAACCTACATTGGATCTTTTAATGACACAATTTTTATGTAGATAGAGATGAAATTTGCAATCTGCATTTTGATACATCCAGGAAAATATCTTATTTTTCCTGATTACAGTCCTGTCAATATTTAGACAGCTGTATCTTTTCAACATCCTCTTTCTTTTCCAAGCTAAACAACTGTCAGGTTTCTAACTCCTTATTTGACATCAATAATAATCACTTCACAATGTAGTGACCTTGTTTTGGATAGAATCTGGTTTGTCAATTTTCCCATCCCATTTTTAAAGAAGTCTTCTAATTTAAAATATCACCTGCTAATAAACCCAATAAAGAATCTCATCATGTGGAATTAAGTATAAAGGCAAAGAAATACTCACAGGGACTCTTGTAAAATAAAAGAACAAAAAAAATGAGAATAGAGCTCGAAGGACCATAATAAATGGACAATTTTAAACACAAAATGATGATAAGATTAAAAAAATCAGAAATGCTTAGCATTCCAATCATGTTTCAAAGTAAAGGGATAAAAAAGGAAAATGAGGTTATTGGGAAGAATAAAAAGGCAACAGAAAAGGGATTTAAAAAAAAAAAGATGGGTAAAGTTTTAAAATTTATCACTAACACAGGATTAAGCAAATATTGATCCAAAGGATTGGTAGGGCCCTAAAACAGGTATTTAAATATCTCCAATGGCCCAGATAAAGCAAGACAACAGGAAAAAAGTGAGGCACACGGAGATGACAGATAAACATACACAGTCACTGTTCTTAAAGAGACCTTTGATGTGGCACAGATTTATGACATGAACAAGCATGTGATCTAATGTTTTTTTGTACTGAAGAGACATCGTAGTATGTACATTAGTATGAAATATTTTTATTTGTGAATAAATTCTAACAATATTTAAAATGTAAGGCATGAGCAAAAAGCTTAGAATTACTCCTAAAGCAAAATAAGACATACAACAAACTAATTATAAAATGAGAGTAGCTTCAAGACAAATTCTAAGCTATTTTACTCACAAGATGAGTCAAAAGGATTTTTTTGTTGTTGTTGTTTAAAAAGTTGACAGAAAAATCTCATTAGAAAAGTAATATAGAAAACTCTAGCGTTCATATCTTATTTAAGATATATTTGGTCTGTGGTGAATGACCTATACTATGATGACTTAAAAATAAAACTGCAAAAGTTCAAAAATTGGATTAAATAATATCATAACAAGTTACAAGTAGGAATATTATTGAAAACAGAGATAAATATTTAATAATAATTTAAATGTGGTTATTAATTTCAATGCACACCCTAAAGAGATCTCTAATATTTAAAATTATTTATTTTAAATAAATATTTTAAAATAAAATGTAGAACTAGACACATTTTAGTGTCCAAGGGTTAGCATAACAGATAAGAAAGATTGAGTGACTTAAACAACATTAATGTATTTTCTCACCAAAAGTCTAAGATCTAGGTATGCACATGATTGGTTTCCTCTGTGGCCTCTCTCCTGAGCGTGTACCTGGTCTTCTTCCCACGGTATCCTTGATGGCCTTTCTTCCCTATGGAAAATGAAGAATAAAATGATGCTAAAACTGAGCCTACCAGGAGTAGATATAGTAATTTCAGGAATGGGAAATCATGAGGGATATTAGGATGTTTTGAAATGCAAATGGAATCAGTTCCCCAAAAGGACATGAAAGTAAATGTAAATGTACCTAATAAGAGAGTATTAAACACATGAGGCAAAAACTGATGGAACTACAGAAGAAATAAACAAGTCTGTAGGAAGAAACAGACAAGTCTCCCCTCATTGAATAATGCTTCCACACCACTATTGATTAGGTAATAGTTCCAGGAAACAAAAACTCAGCAAAGAAATAGGGGACCTGGATAGCACTATTAATCAACATTCTGTAATTGAAATTTATAGAGCAATTCATCCAACAGTAGCAGAATGTGCACTACTTTTAGGGTCACATGGTACATTCACCAAAATACATCACATTCTTGGCATGAAAAATCCCTTAACAAATTTAAAAGCAGAGAAGATGTGGCCTTAAATCTTTGTGCTCCCCAACCATTCATATATTGAAATTCTAAACCTAGAGTGATAGTATTAGAAGATGGGGACTGGGGGAGGTTCCCAACAGTGAGAGCAGAGCCCTCATGAATGAGATCAATACCCATAAGAAAGAAGCCAAAGAAAAAACTCATATTTCTAGCATGTGAGGGTGCAGGGAAAGGAGACAGCCTGTATGAGAAACAGGCCTTCAGTAGACACCAAATATGCCAATCTTGAACTTCTCAGCCTACACACTGTGAGAAATAAATGTTTCCTGTTTCTAAATCATCCAACTTGTGGTGGCTAGGTATAATAGTGCCAGGTGTGAACTAATAAAACACTGCTAAACCCTGAACAATTCTGAGGAAGTTTTTGTAAAACAATAACACTCTTTCCCCATTGATTACTCTCTGAGACAGTGTCATCCAATTTAAACATTATGTACATTTATGTTTGTATTATTTTGTCTGTTGCTGCCTAACAGATTATCCTAAAATGTCAGGCTTAAAAGCAGCACTTATTTCTCAAAGTTTCTGTGGATCATAAATCCTGTCTCCACTTTTCTTGTTCTTGTTTCTCTGGTCTACCCCACAGATATAACAAAGGCATTAATGAGACTACACTCCTCCTAAACCCCAACCAGAAGAGTCAAGCTCACTCTTGAATGTGGATGTTGGCAAGAATAAGCTCCTTGTGGGCTATTAAAGAATTTCACTTCTTCCCTGGTCATTAGCTGGAGGATGCACTCAGTCCTTTGTCATGTGGACTACTCCCACATGAACAATCTGATAAGATCCCAAGTGTAAGTGCTAACTAGATAGAAGCCACTGCTTTAATGACCTAATCTCAGAATCTCTTCTCTTCTGCTGCATTTTTGGTGTTGTTGTTAAATGCAAGTCAGTTGGTTTCTTTCCCACTTGTGGAGAATAGATTACAAAGGATACCGTATCAGGATACAAGCACAATTAGAATAATTTCATAAGTATATTATCAGAATGCTTTTGTTCTGCTGTCAACCTATAAATTACTACTGTGTAAAACACATCCTATTAAAAACATCAGTTAGAACCAGTAGTTCTTCTGATACAAAAAATAATCACTTTGCATAGTTGGTTGTCAAAAAGTTTTGAATAGAAGTGAACCCCAGGCAACCATTCATCTTTGCAATGGCCCTTAAAGACAGCTGCCATCTATCGTGAATTAAAATGAAAAACTTATGATTTATATATAGAGGATGTATTTGGAAAGTTTTTTCTTTTAAAATGTATTCAAGTATTCAAGAAAGGTAATGTAGTCCTAAAAAGAACTACTTCAGTAGGACATTGTATCTTTTTTCATCAAGCTTTCATTAATTTCCAGTATTGAATAGCAATATAGTCACATTGGAGGACCCCAAGCAGAAACCACAGTCCCCAGAGGTCTCTACTAATTGTGGTCCTAGGCAAATCGTTAAGGCAATCTTCCATTAATTAGATGTATTTCCCCAGTTGAAAGCAGAATACCCAACAATGCCCACAGTAATGGTGAGGATCTTAGCATCGATTACTTTTTTTTTCTAGTCAATGAAGTAGGACTCCAGTTCAATCAGATGCATTTATTTTTCAATATTTTTAAATGTTCTGATGAGCTGAAGTTAGATTTACTTTGAATCTTCCATCAAGAATCAAAATTCTTAAAATACACTGATATTTCAATTGATTTATAAACCCTAATTGGTTCCAAATAATATCCTCTAGTCATTTAAGTGAAATATGGAATTGAGCTGTTAAATTTTTTATATAACACTGCAGTAAGGTAGAAGAAAATAGATGTGTATGAACATATCTTAAAATGATGACACTTCTAATGTATAGTATTTTATGCAAACTCCAAATTTGAAGGATAAAATAATTCAAAATTGGAAAACAGTTTAGCAAAAAAAATGCCTCATGATTTTATTTTGTATCTCAGATGCTGAATCACAGACAAATCAGAAATTCTTTGCAAGCAGTAAATATAAATGGAAGAAACATCTTTCTTCTGAGAGAGCAGGCTTAATGCTCAATTAGATGTGACACAGAGCTAGCTGAATGCAGTATCCTTTTATGTATTTATGGAGGTACAATAGTCTTTTATTAAAATTATTTCCCCAAAGAAATGCTAGATGAACCTCAACATTTAATCCAATTATATGTTTTCGTCTCTACTTGTGTAGATATCTTTCTATCTTTCCTCTTTGGATGCATTAGATGTATTCACATGCTTGCTTAGTATTTGTTTGGGTTGCTTCTCTACCACCTTCTTATGTTTCCTTCCATGTGGAGAAAATTTCACCAGCATTTCACTTCCTTCTCCCACCACCCCTTTTTTATGCCTAATTAAAAAGGAGGAATTCAGGGCAAATCATAATTTTTTAAGGAGAATCATAGAGCTGTTGTCCCAGACTTCTCCCACAGCCTTTTGGAAATAACTTTCTGTAGAGATGGCAGGTTTTGCTGTGACCTTCCCCACTATATATCTTAAGGGAGCAGAAGCCATTGCATTGGGAGGCTCCTGAGCATCCAGCTCTATCATAGATTTTAAGTACATTTAATTCTTAAATTCAGTATAAAGAAAGCTGATTTTCAGCATATTCAGCACAATACTTATCATCAGCCACAAAGATGGTATTAGATTCTCTACCCATATTTAATGCCTTTGTTTATCATATTAAATTCTCAAGTGAAGCTAAAGAGTTGCTTTACATTTGGGGCCCACTTAAACCCCAATAACTATTGGAATAATTATTTTTCATTCTATTTCCTAAGTAGTTATTACCATTATTATAAAAAATAATTGAACTTTTATTTTCAGAACCCAAAATCTTGAGGAGATTCCTAACAGTTTATCATCTGATACCCTTTGTTTTGTAAAAATACTAACTGGAATTGGTAATATTAATTTATTTGCAATATTTATATCTTTATTTTCTGTTTGATTGCATAGAGCTTCTTATGCAATGACAAAAGGTAAAAATGCCATACTTCTACTGAATGGGAATGATTCAGATTTAATACTTAGTACAATATAAATTTTTGATCTGACACAATGTTTTTAAATATCAAAAATGTGGTTTATATTTGTTAGTTACCAAGAAGTTACTACCTTGATTTTGTTTCTTGTATTTTTCCTACTTTAACATAACTTAATTTCTTAAAATAATTATTAATAGTCTTCAGTCCAATAATAAAATGCTGTGTTCACTTTTCTAATTTTAACCATTTAAAAATTATTTTAAATTTACATTTAAAACATGGCATATGAATGGCATAGTTTCTGAGACTTAACATATATGAAAACACATTATACAATTTTCATATTTAAAAATCTGCTTGAGTTGATGCAAAATTTAAAATCATTTTGAGGATTCAGCCATAGCATGTTTGTGGAGGTAATGTAATAGGATTTTATTATTAGTATTCCGTTAGTACACATTGCAAAGAAACTAAATGTCCATCAAGGAAATAAAGGGTTAAATAAAATTCGATCTGTCTATTTTTTGGAAATCATGTAGTTATTAAGATTAATAAGTACAGTCATATATACTCACCAGGAAAGATTAAATTATAATTACTAAATGAATAAAAATGCTATATATTCATTTTTACATACATAAATAAAAGATAAAACTGAAGATATTTATCTTTTTAAAATACATGTTTATATTGTAAATATGACTAATTTATTAGCCAAAATACTATCTCCTTAAGTTACCTTTCACAGCAAGTCTTCATGGTAAATTTAGCATAACTTTTGAACTAAGTACTTCCATTTAGTGTATGTTTTTTCATAGAATACTATAACCCCTTTTATTTGAAGCTACATATTTCTGCAAAATATGTAACAACAAAAAACAAAAAGTTTTAATTATGGTTACTTCTAAGAGTTATATTTGAATGATTATTTGGAAAATGTTTCAGTCCTACCAGCCATTAAAAATAAAATATTTTAGTAATGGTTTCTAATTACTTTGTATGTTTTAGTACTTTTTTCAACGGTAATATATAAAGAATATTGTAGTTATTTTACTAATGGTTTCTAATTACTTTGTATGTTTTAGTACTTTTTTCAAAGGTAATATATAAAGAACATTATAGTTATTTTACAATTAAAAAATTAAAACCAACCAAAATAGATAATAATTTATTTTGTACCATTATGTTGTTGTTATTCACTGAAATATAATTTCATAGTTGGTATTTCTCATTTCATTTTAAGAAAAAATATATGGTGGAGCAGAGATTCAAACAAACCCTAAACACCAGTTCCAAAGTCACTGCCTTTTTTCTTCTACTTTTTCTCATGTATTGCATTATTTATTTTAATCAAGAGAGATGTGGTTTCTTTTTACCTCATCTGTCTTGCTTTCAGATTCTCTAAACTGATTTAGAGAGGTGAAACAATAGCTCTGACAGGTTTTTCATCTTTTCCAACAGCCTTTTATTAAAGAGTAATAAGAACAGAACACTATTCTTTGACACTAGTGGGCCACTGCTGTCATCCCCTCTGCCATGAGTGTCCCATTCCCTTCCTCCTCTCTGCATCCTTAGAAACACCTGCAACTGAATGTCATAGCTTGGGGGTGCTAAACAGCCCTTTGATAGTGATGGGACAGGACGGGAGTGGGATTTTTTGACTTATGTGCACGAAATTTCTCTAAGTCTAGGGTCACAATAAAGGAAACAACTGTCATTGCATTTGTCACATAATATTATTGATCTAAGCATAATATGAAAAAAACCAGATAACTGATTTTTTTTCTGTGTCAGCTCCACTTGTTGAATTAAAGATAATTCCTTCATGTTTCCAAAACCAACATATTAATCAAAATTTTTACTTTGTTAAACTTTTGTTTTGAAATAATTATAGATTCATAGAAAATTACACAGGTAGTAGAGAGGTCCCAGAGCCCTCCATTCAATTCCCCCTATGGTTGTGTTCTGTAGAAGCATAACTTGATGCTAAAGCCAGATAACTGACATTGGTTCAATGTAAGTGTATAGTTCTATGTCAGTTGACCACATCTGCAGATTTGGGTAACCACCACTATAGTCAAGACACCAAAACATTACCTCACAAAAAGATCTCCCTTACACTATCAAATTAAATGTTCACCAGCTCCACTATTCCAAAACTCTGGCCACCATTAATTTGTTTTCTATCTCTGATTTTAACATTTTAAGATTTTTATCTAAATGCAATGATAAAATATCTGACTTTCTGTTACTGATTTTTTTCCCACACTGCACAATGGCCTTAAAATGCATATCTTTTCTTGCCTGATCAATAGTTCATTCTTTTTATTGCTGAATAGCATTCCATGGTATGGATATACCACTGATGTTTAATCTTTTACTCATCACAAGACATTGGAGTCATTCCTGGGTTTTACTCTTTACAAATAAAACTGCCACAAGTATTTATCTATATGCTTATTTTGTGAAAATATATTTTCATGTGTCTGTGGTAAATGCCAGGACTGCAATAGTTGGATGATATTGTAATTGCAAAAATTTTTAAGAACTACCCAACTGTTTTCCAGAGTCTATACCACTTTACATTCCAC
Source organism: Callospermophilus lateralis (assembly GCF_048772815.1). NCBI lineage: Eukaryota > Metazoa > Chordata > Mammalia > Rodentia > Sciuridae > Callospermophilus > Callospermophilus lateralis. The sequence goes on along the minus strand of NC_135310.1, from coordinate 26,298,974 downwards.
ATGGTAGACTTCATGATTATACTCAGTAATCACAGCCAGGGAAGCCATAGTAACTCAACTATGGTGCCCATATAGAAATAAGCCAACATTGTATAACAAAATGATATTCCAAGATACATCCTTAGGAGAAAGTTGCTTACTAACAAGGGCATACCATAAAAGTGGTAAGAATATCCAACCCACCAGATGCATAATTCTCCACATAGGAACACAGAAACTGTGAAAAATCAAGGTTTTGTGACAGAAGGTATTAGATAATGTGTTTAGTTTTTCTGCATGTTCTTCAGTATTTTGAATAGTCACATTATAATTTAGCATTTTAGCTATTTTAACAGGTGAGTTGTGATATTAATTTGCATTTCTTTAAAGAATAACATTTTAAACATCTTTTTGTGTGCTTATTTGCCAATAACATAACTTTTGTAGTAAAATATGTCTTCATAGCCTTGGGCTATTTCCAGTTAAGTTTTGTTGTTGTTGTTTGTTTTAGGGTGAATTTTGAGAATTATTTATATTTTTTAGACATTGGCTTATTGTTGAATAAGTTATTGACAAGTAATTTCTCTTAGCCTGTTACTTGTCTTTTCCTTTTCTTAGCAGAGTCTTTCACAGACCTTTAATTTTCATGAAATCCAACAATTCTTTTTCTGATCAATGGTGAATTTTGTATCCTACCTAAAAGTTCTACACCAAGTCCTAGACCCCAAAGATGTTTTTCCATGCCATCTTCAAAACACTATAAAGTTTATGTTTGCTACTTAAATACGTGATCAGTTTGATCATATTAATTTTATAAAAGTTGTGATGTCGTTATATAAGGTATGAAGTTTAGGGAGAGTTTTATTTTTGTACTTGTGGATATATGATTGTGCTAGCATTTTTAATTTAAAAACCTATCCTTTCAATTTTGAATTTTTTCACACCTTTACAAATACCCTAACCTTGTGTAGGGCTATTTGCAGGCATTGTGTTGTTCTATTGCCTTATATGACCATCCTTCCATCAATATTACACAGTCACGATTACAGTCTCTATGTAAAACACCTTGAAGTTAGGCATACAGTTTTCTGACACTTTCTTCCTCTTTTTCTAATTATTTGACTATTTTTTTCATCCTTTGACTTCTGTGTAAATTCTAGAGTAGTTTTATCTATACTGCAAAAAAAATCATGCCAGTACTTTGATAAGAATTTCCATGATTTTGTATATCAATTTTAAAAGAATTGGCATTTACGGTGTTTAGTTCTTTTATCCATAATTGTATGTCTTTATTTTAAATATTTAATCTTTATTTTAAATATTTAATAAGTATTTTTCTATCATCAGCATATATGTCTTATGTGTGTTTTTTTTAGATTTATAACTATTTCTAGCATTGTAGATATTGTATTTTTAATTTGGTTTTATATGTATGTTGGTGGTATATAGAAATATATTTGATCCTATATTTTGATATTGTATCCTCACATACAAAGATATTCAATAATAGAAGAGACGCAATTTTATTTCTTCTTTTCCAATCTATATATCTATCATTTACTTTTTTTTCTTTATCACTAAGTAGAACTTCCAGTACTATTTCTAATAACACAGGTTAAAGTGGACACCCTTACGTCTTTTGTAGGCATTAAGGGAAGAGCATTAATTATTATTATTTTTTTATTGTTTCAATTTTTATTTGATATTCCAAATATTAAAAAGTTAAGATTTTTACACCAATTATCTCAAATAAGACCTTGCAGAGCAATTCAGTGTGTACAGCAGTTACTTTCCCCTCCGGTTTTGGTGCTCTTTATACAATAGTGTGATAGACAGGAAATTGGAGAGCATGTACTTGGATGGAAAAATGTCATCTTTACAAAAACAACATGCAGGGTAGATTCTACTTTGTCTACAAGTCAAATTTACAGTGACTGCTTTTTCAGGAGGGACAAGGAACCGAAAAATTAAGTGCCCAATTTTATTCAACTACTCCACAAATAAGCACAAATAACAGCTTGAACACCTTGCAAACTTTGGAGGGTTGAGATGGTAGACATTTTACTGGTTATCTTTAGTAGTAGATTTCACTATTTAATCTGGAAATGTTGGCTTTTCTCAAGTAAGTTTTCTTGGGGCTTTCCTCTAATTTTGCTAGATCAGGTTCCACAAGAACATTGAAGAAATTTTAAAAGTGAAACTATAAGGTACTCTGAAGTATTATACACATTTTTGCTAGTTGCATAGGTGAATGGCAGATGTTTTGCTAAATGGCACTGAAGAAAATCCTGACAGCACTACTTAGACCAAAATGTTTCTGACCAAAGAAAATTATACAACAATATTTATAGGCTAACTTTTAAGAGATGGTTGACATTAATACTATACATTTTTTACATGTTAAATACGTAGTCCGAGAGTATATAAAACAAGTTCATGCATTATTACCTCTAAGAATATCATGTACAAGATGCACCCCCCAAGTACTCTTGACAGCATTTTAGATGGAAGCAGTCTTTATACAAAAACAATGCAGTTTGTCTGCTGTATTAAGTGTATAATTGAAACAAATTTCAGAGATTACTGAGAAAAAAAATCTTACTCCATTGGTGATTGATACAAATTTGTGGGGTTTAAAATGTTTGAGCATTATTTATTTTGCCATTAAATTTCATGCTACTTCTTTTGTATAGTTTCTTTTTTTTTTAAGTTGAGGAAAATCACTTCTATTCCTAGATTTTCTGAAATTCTTAACATGGATAGGTACTGATCTTGCCAAATGTGTTTTCTGCATTAAACAATAAATTGCTTCTGTTTAGTCTATTAATGTGGTGGATTACCATTTTAAAAATCATAATACCAGACTTGCATTCTACTTAGAATAATTAGCACTTGATCATATAGATAGATAGCATTCAATTGAAATATATTATTCTTTCATTAAGTAACTATAGCACTTTGAATTTTCTCACTGTAGCTACTACCATTGCATCCAAGATTTATGGTAATACATTTTTTCCATAAAAACAAGACATAAAACAAGACAACTATGAAAATGTAATTCAAGGCAAAAATTTAAAGCTCTACATTTCAATTACAACAACAACTATATGATTTGTTTTTCTTCTTTTCTAGAATTTACCCAGATAGGTGTTGGAATGAGTTAATCTACACAGATTCCTCCTTTATTACAAAAATTGCCTAATATTTAGAGATTTAATACATAAAACTTTAGTTTTTCAAATAGGCTAGTTAAGGGAACATACTTAGTATGTTCATGAACACACTTAGTAGCTGTCTTACATATATATGTACATATGTGTACAGACATAAACAAGAATAATTATATTTATTTTTATAAGGGATATTAATATACAATTTTCTCTTTTATACTATATTATCTGATACTTTATCAGATAAATAATGGCTTTACATAATGAGTTTGATTATTTCCTTCTTCCATCTTCTGGAAGACAGTATAAAGAACTGTTGTTAATGTTTTCTTCAAATGTTTGGTAGAATTCTCCATTGAAACCATCTGAACCTGGAAATTTCTTTTATAAAATTTCAGTTTAACATTATTAATATAATCTATTTAACTTGCATAGCTATTAAATTTTCTATTTCATATTGTATGATTTGTTTTTCTTCTTTTCTAGAATTTTTGTTTTCCATTTCATTTTCTCTGTAAAATCAGTAGTTTTGGGGAATTTAATAATACTTACTACAGTTGGATATTTACATGGTTTGTAGAAATATTTACTACAGTGATGTTGATTTTTGTCTTCTCTTTTTACCTAGAGATTTTCTAAGTATATTGATCATTGTAGAGACTCAAGAGTGTTTTGCTTGGCTTTTTAAAATTGATTTTCTCTATTTTCATGTGATCACTTTCATAAACATCAGTTCTTTATTGTCTCTTTAATTCTTCTTGCTTTGACTTCACTTTTGTTCTCCTATTTCTAGTTTGTTTTATTGAACCAAGAAACACTTTATCCTTGAACCACATCCACAGCATTTTGTTTTTTTAATTTTAAAACAGGGTCTCACTAAGTTGCTTGGAACCCCACTAAGTTGCTGAAGCTGGCCTCAAACTTGTGATCCTTGTTCTTCAGCCTCCCAAGGCCCTGGGATTCGGGCATTCACCACCGTGTCTGGATATTTCTACTTTCTTGAGGTAGGAATTTAGAATAGAGGGGGAAGAGGAGAGAAAAAAAAGAGAAGAGAGAGAAAATAGGGAAGGAGTCAGGGATAGATATAGTCCCTAGAGCCATGCCCCCGGTGACATACTGCCTCTGGATATGCCCCACCTGCCTGCAATTTTCACCACCTACAAGTAAGTCCATTCAAATGATTAATTGATCAAAAGAATTAATCCAATGGTATGGTCAGAGCCCTCAGTACCCATTCATTTCACCTCTAAATATTGCTGCATTGCCTAACATAAGCTTCTTTGGAACTTTTAAGATCCAACCCATCACATATACATTTACCTTCCCCCTTTTAAAGAAATGTTTTAAAAAATTTCCCGTGCTTCCTGTGCTCTAGAACCATATCATATATATTTTATGCTTTCATTCAACTATAAAGTAAAACTTAGAAAACTGAAGAGGAAAAAAAAACTACCCATATTCTTGTTTATAATCTTATTCAGATTGTGTGATTTGGGTATACAATTCTACTATCAAGTTCAGTGATCCTCTCTGGTTTTCATTTTTACAGAGAGCCCAGTGTGTAAGGCTTTTAATTTTAAGTAGTTAAGTAGTGCTAAAATTCCCATTTCATTTTTTATATATCTTTTTTTTTTGCTAAGCTTTACTATCTTTTCATTGATTTAAAGTGTGTTCAGAATTATTCACAAAGCAGTTTTATGATGGCTTCCTTTGAATCCTTCTGAGATCATTCTATTTTATTTAAGCACCAATATTTATTGATTTTCTTTTCTTAATAATTTGAGATATCCCTGCTTCTTAGAATGGTGAGTGATTTTTTTATTATTATTATTAAAACCTGAACATTTTTAGTTACCTTTGTTAGACTCTATATCTTACTTAAACCTTGTATTTAGCTGTCTTTTAGCTGGAGTAGAGATATCAGGTGGGGAAATGAATTCAGGTTTTCCATTTGACTTCTGTTGACAGCCATCTCTAGGGAGAAAGTGTTCTAGGATGAGGGCTTTGGATTAGGGTTCATGTTTTCACTAGGCCTCAAACAACCTAGGCTATTTGAGCAAAGGTAGTCTCATTGTTGTTTTCCATGTGGTCCTCCTCACTTACAATGCAGGTGTGGAGGATGGCCTCACTGCTACAAATTATCATGGAAATGTTGACTCTCCATTAAAACCCCTCTGAAGCCCCCAAGGAAGGAGGATGGTGAGGTTACTACTTCTGGGTCCAGCTTCTGCACTTAGTTTCCCTTGACAGCGTGCAGAGAGAGACCATGTCCCCACCCAGAGGTGACACAAGTTCTAGATCCCCACTCTTTCTTCTCTGACTAAGGCAACCAGAGTGAATCACCTCTTTACTAGTTGGGCAAAGCCTAGAATCTCCATTTGACATTTGACATGTTTTATTGGGGTGGTATTGAGGCCTGGGGACAAAGAGACAATCAGTGTAAATAATAAATAATTGAGTCTGATTCGGGAGACGGAGGCTGGTTCCAAAGAAAAGGAAAGCTAAGGCCCTCAGAGCCCTTCCCCCTCCTCCCCTCAACCTTTTGCCAATGTTACTTGCCAACAGGGTTAGGGTTAGGGTTAGGGTTAGGGTTAGGGTTAGGGTTAACCTCCCAAAAGGTTGTAATGAGCACCTCCTGGGCGGCCCTTTACTTGGCCCTTTGGGCAGACTGGGAGTTGCACCCCTAGAAGGCTGCTTTCCCATCTTTGGCCCACCTTTGGTCCCTGGTCATGCAGGTGAGATAAGGGAAGAAGGTGGTCATGAGAACAAAGGAAATCTAAAATGTATTAAAGGGACCGGACATCACCACTTCCTCCAGTACCCAGCTCTGGGACCCGTTCTCTGTGGAGAAGTCTGTCTCTGTTCTATTCTTTAAGTAAAACTTACTTTCTATGATTGCCTGTGTGTTCAGTCTTCACCATCTGGAAAACTGAACTCATTATCATGGGTATTCAGTATCACTCTGATTTTAGTGTCTGGAGTAAAGCACCTCTACCTTAAGATGTCTGTGTTTCTCAAGCTTCCCTGTTCTTGATCCTAAGTAGAATAGGCTTTTCTGGAAGTTGCTGCCATTGTGTTTTTACTAGATTTTGTTTTTGTCTGTAACTGTTGGCATTTCCAGGTCTCTGATTTGTCTAATAGTTGTGCGATGCCAAAGGCAAAATCAGAAATCAAGAAAGCCATTGCCAGGTCATTTCGTCAACCCTCAAGTCCTAGTTGGGTCTTTTTCCTTCTTGGCACTTTCCAAAGCTTTCTTAGGCTCATCTTATACATAAACTTGAGACATTTTAACCATACTTAGTGAGAGAAATAGGGATGAGATACGTATTCCATTGTAGTCAATAGCAGTGGACATGGATAGACATAAAACAATAGATCCATTTTTGTTATCTGAAATGATATTCATATGCGTCCTTTGAATACTGCATAATTCTGGAAATAGCTTTGTGTTCTGTGGAGTTTTACATTCCAGAAGTGGAAGTCTCACACATAAGTTTTGTTTTTATTTATTTTTTGTCATAGTTTTCAAAGAAATTTTCCATAGCTTTAGTATATGCTTTTTAAAAAACTACCATACAGTAGTCATTTTTAAATAGTGACTGGGAAACTATTTTATCAAGAATTATACTTTCTTGTACTTTCTAATTTGTATACTTCCTTCCCCCTTTCCTAAGGCAAATGTATACAGTCTCAGCATAATAAGATTCTTGGTGAACCTACTGCAGAATAAAGAGGGAGATGCCCTTCACTACTGGAGTTAAGGAAGGCCCTAGACACACTTTTACATTCTTTCCAAAACTACCCCCAAAACATAGATATGTTGAACAAAATGTGTTTTCAGGTACCCAGAAATTTACCAGCAAGTTCTGAGCTAGTAAAATATGTTAAATATTTAAAATAAAAACTGAAAAAGCTGTAGGGTTTTTGCATCATGTATTCTATAAGTTGACTCTGTGTATAATGATCTCATCACTGATTACTGCATGTTTTGTTATTCTGATTACATTTAAATCTCAGATATGCCTCTATTTCTCTTAATTTCTCTTAATCTACCTTCTTTTACAATATTTCTTTGTAAATACCAAAGAAGTAGAAGGAAGAGCTTCACAACACTACCTTCTTAAAGTTTTGATTCAATGCTTTTTCACTCTGTTAGTGAATATTTATTTGCTGTTTATATTGGCAGAATGAATAAATATTACCTTTATCTTTATTAGAGATCTTAAATTTCATAATTTATGCTTTCTTTTCATCAGATTTGTCCCAGCATACCTATGAGACTAAATACCATTCCAGCATTGCTTGTTGAAAGGCTACGATTTTCCCATTGAGTTCCCAAGGCATCATCAAAAAAAGTTGATTGGCCATATATGTGCCCACCTAATACAGTTCTATCAATCTATTTATTTATTTTTATGAAAATTCTATACTCTATTAACTATAGCTGTTTGATAGTAAATCTGAAATTGTAAAATATAAGTCTTTCAAACTAGTTCTAAATTTACTTTAACTTGTAAGTCATTTGTCTTTCTAAAAATACATAGAATTGACTTGTCAGTTCAAATGAACAAAAATTCCTCCAGGAATTTGCAATTACATAGTGCCAAATCTCTATATAAATTCATGAATAATTGATATTTTCATAATATTGAGACTTCCATATTATATACATAGTATGATTTTGCATTTATTTTGTATTTCTTTAATTTGTTTCAGCTGTGTTTTGAAGTTTTCAAGGTTCAAGCTTTCACAGCATTCATCAGATTTATTCCTCAGTATTGCATACTTTTGGAAGTTACTATAAATAGAATTGTTTTAATTATTCTTTCTAGTTATTAATTTCAAGAGCATATAGATATAATTGAATTTTATATATTGATTCTGAATCCAGCACCCTTACTAAAATCATTGTTTGAATTTTAGTATCTTCTTGTAAGTTCATAGCATTTTCTACATACAATATTTACCTCGCCTATAAATCTTCATGTTTAACATTCGTGGTTTTATTCTGCTAGCTAGGAACTCTGTTTTCAGAAACTTCCCAATTCTTCCTATAGATAAATAAAAATTTCTTTTGTTATAAATTCTTTCAGGGTGGCTAAGTTTTCTGCATTTATTCATCATTAACAATGGTTTCTATTCTTATGCTTCCAAAAAAAATGTCTTTTTCTAGTGCAGAAGGTAGGAGAGTGAGTCCTCTTTAAGCAATGTACATTTTAATTTTCATCTCCAGAATTATATTTCTGGAACTGGGACTGCAGTGGACTTCTTGGGTGGACATAAAACAATAGATCCATTTTTGTTTTCTGAAATGATATTCATATGTGTCTTTTGAATGCTGCATAATTCTGAAAATAGCTCTGTGTTCTGTGGAGTTTTACAAATGCCAGAAAAATCTAATTGTGGTATTCCTGATTTCCAAATGCATAAACAAACTTGTACCCAGATGCACTAACATTAAATGCTATTAACAAAGTTCTCTCTAATCTAAAAGGATAGTGGCAAATGTGTTTCTGAAGGGAATGGCTGGTTTTTAATCTGTAGTGGAAATAAATCTCTCACTAAAATTCGAGGATACATTATCATGATACTGTGTAGGGAGCAATGAAAGTAGATGAGTTGCAATCAAATTTCATGCTTCAGGGCTTGAACTGTTTTTATAGGGGTTATAATGGGATCTTTTGAAATAAGTGAAGGAATTTTTCTTGCCTTAAAAAGTCTAAAGTTATCTATGTAGATCATGGTCCAATCTGGAGTTTCAAACAAAGAGTAACATAGCTGTTCAAAAAGAGAATTTGACAAAGTTTAATCTGTCTCTTGGTTTCTCTCTATTGATATAGAAAAGCATGATATGAAACCTTTTGGACACAAAAGGAGTCCATGAAATTATTCAGCTGGCATTCTTTCTCATCTCAGAGGGAACTGACATCTTACTCTTTTCTGTACATGTAACCAAAAGAAACATCTTTATTCACAGACACTAAGGCTCACCTCCTGCTCTCTGGTCCCATAGATCACAGCTGTGTACAGAATCTATAGAAGGCAAGACGTCAAAACGAGCCAATAAAAAGCTGTCATCTGTGACTGTCATCAATGCACCAAGAATCTGTGTTGCTTGTTTCCCACGAACAGCTTTCTTTCCCTTAAGGGAAATATATGAGGTTTTTATATTTTTTTATTTTTTGGTTTGTTTCTTTTTTTTTTTTTTTTTTTTTTTTGCTTCATTGATTAGATAGCTTCGTTTGTGGAAATTACTACAGATTTCTCTCTTTTTTTCTTTTCTATTTGTTTCCATATCACTATAAAAATCTTTATAATTTTTATATGTTCAATTTTATTCTTGTGAAATCTCCTTACCATATTGCTTTAGTTCTTGTATCAATTTTACACTTAAATACCCACAGTATCCTGTTCTCTCGATAGTATCAGTAATACCAAAATTGTATTTTTAAGAGAATATAGCTAGTCAAGTATAAATTATTTCTCAGAAAGTATTAATCAGTGTGTACACACACAGGCACAAAGGGGTTTATTGAAATGTTATATGCTAAATGAATATCAGTTTCCAATTTGTAGTTCCTACTACAATTGGTCCTCAATGCGTATCTCATAGTCATCATAAAATAATATTGACGAATTTAGTTTGTACTTATAGTATGTGTTGACATGTTGACTTACATGTTAGGGAACTCAGGAGCAATAATCAGTAAGTTATTCATCGGGGGCAACCTCATGAATGATGTTATTCATGCTACTCACCAATGCACTAAAATTGTTCTCTCAAGTTCAGTACATAATTTATCAAAATAAGAAAGTTACCTGGCCCTATTAAGGAAAAGTATAGATTAAAAGATTACTAATTTGTAAGTTATTTTGTCTTTTTATAAGGTCTCCTAAAGTGTCTAGAAGGCTAGCCAGTGAAAATAAAACTTATTTCAAAAATTTTCAATATAAATCATACAGAATTTGGCTTTAGAAATCCAATACTTTGAAAATTATTCCTCAGTTCGATAAATAATTTAAGATAAAATAAAGATAAATTTATTATTTTCACAATAAAAATCATACATTATAAAACATTAATCAATTACTTGCTAAATAATAAAAATATTGCATGTTCTACACTCTATTGTCAATTAGGAAAAATACTTTATATCACAAATTTAGAGCAATGGAGAAAGCCATCAAATGTGTTTTCTATATTTTTATTAGTAAATCTTTCTGTGTCTACCATACTATTGAGTACATTTTGAAATATACTTTAATCTGTGACCGTAGAAAAAGTTTGTCCAAAATTACAAATTATTACTTTACCCTATATAATCTCCTACATAATCTGTATTATTAGATACAACATTTTAATGGATATGTTGCTTTTAAAGATACTCGCTCATTCATATTCTGACCTTGTATTTACAACAGTTATTCCTGAATAAATCACATTTTATACGTTGAGTAGACCATCTGGACTTGGCACTATTCTTCTATTTTAACATATAAATACCGGTTTCTTATGCTTCTAATTAAGAGAAATACATCTATTGAATAACAGAATACCAAGCTTACAAGAAAAGAGTCTCATTTCTTCAATTCAATATACTGGTTTCTCCTGTTAAGAGATCCCTAATCAAATGTTCATAATGCATATAACCAAAGAGTCCAGTTTACCTAAGTTGTAAGAAAAAGATCTCTGGGCATACAATGAACCAAAGAGTCCAGTTTACCTAAGTTACCTAAGTTGTAAGAAAAGATCTCTGAGCATACAATGTTTAGATTCTTGAGGTAGTCAACTATTTCTAAATTGTCTAGATTTCACCTGACTTCAACAAGCCATATAAATTAAAATTATTATTAAAATATCAGAATACAATCTGAATGAATTAAGAACATTCCTTATACCTCATCTTCAATGACTTGCGCATGTGTAACAAATTTTCCTAGAGGAAAGTTGTACCTTCAGAGAAATAATATATAATAATATATTGCTGAGCATGAGATAATTCTATAAATACATGTTATTTCTTTCTTTATATCCATTATTTTGTTTGGCTCCAAAGAATAGTAGACAAATATTTGTTGCCTTACTAAAATATTGAAAACTATTGCCCTGAGGAACAATGGACACCATATAATGCAGTAGTATCAAAAGGACAATAATAGCCACATAGTGACTTTTGGATAAAGCTCCTTACCTTCACTGTTCTGATCAATGCTCTTTGTGCATCTAAAAGCTCTCAGGCTCTAATTTCTTAGTTAAAATAAATTAATACCAAATTCCATTAAACATCTGGTTTAATTTTAGTAACATAGAAAAAATATTGGTCCATAGTTTGGTTTAAAAAAGCACAATAAAACATTATTTAAAATGATTTACCATGGACATATTTCTAGTCAAGGAATGTATAAATCTGATGGAATGAATAACAATAGTAGATTTATTTCCAAAGACTCTTATGTAGCTTGTATCACAGAATAAAGGAACAAAGCAGTGAAGAAAACATGACAGGGTTGTCCATATGTCACAAGTCAGGTGGCAAATTCATCATTCGTAACAAAACAGGAGAGATTCATCAAAATGAAATTTAAAAATTACGTTTCACAGATCACTTAGAATATCTATATTGTTTTAAAATGTTGTAACTTGTTTTGTTTCTCCATTACTTTAATGTGCAACAGCATTTTGAAGATATAATTTATGCCTCATAAAATCCACTTATACTAAATATACATATGCTTTTTTTAGTAAAGCTATGGATTTTACAAGCACCACCTCAATCCAAATGTTGAGCCTTTCTGTTATTCCAGAAAGATCCCTCATGCCTATTTGCAATCATTCCTTGTCACTGTGTCCACACCCACATGATTGTTATTCAATGTTCTCAATTTAGATTTGACTCCTGTAGATGTTTGATATAAATTTATTCATATTGGATGTGGAGTAGATTATTTAGCTTCCTGTTGCTATAGTAAAACAACTGAGACTGGGTAGTTTATAAAGAAAAGGGGTTTATTTAGTTCATCGTTTAGGGGCTGAAAGCCCAAGAATGGCTAACTAAGTATTTAGTCTCTGGCAAGGTCCACACAAACAGCATCACCATATTGAGAGCTTGCTGAAGAAATCACAAGGCAACACAGGAAGCCAGAGAGGAATCCACGGACCAGGCCTATTTTTTGTTTTTGTTTTTTTAATAACAATTTGCTCTCCAAGGAACTAAACAACATCCTGAGAGAAGCATGGTAATTCCTTCCAAGGATGACATTCCCAATGACCTAACAACTTTCCACTAGGACACACTCAAAGGTTCCACCACTTTCAAACATCACCACACTGGGACTCAAGCTTGTAATTTGATGTAACAAGGGACGTCAGAACATATTTTTATTTGCTGAAAATAAAATGAAAACATATAAAGATCTGAGATTCAGATAAATTAGTGCTGAGCAGGAAATTTTAGCTTTCAGTATCTCTAAATGATAATTTTCAAGCTTCAATCAAACCATAACATGAAGGTTTTCATTTCTCTTCCTTTAGTTAGAGTATGAGGCTCACTCATGTTGTAAAACATCAAAAGTTGTTGCTGAAGAGTATTTGATTATATAGATATACCATATCTTGTTTAACTATTAGTGAGTTCATCGATAATTTCACTTTCCATTATTATGAAACATGGTGTCATAAACATACGCGTGTAAATCTGTGGTTGGATGGCTCATTGCTAGTATGTATAAATACAGTAGATTTTTTAATAATGGTATGAACCTTATGAAATTACTCACCTTGCTCTAGTAATATATTCTGGATTATTTGGGATTTCCATATAGTCATCTTCTCATTAATAAAGTAGTTTTATTTCTTCCTTCACAGTCTCGATGGCTCTGATGTCTTATATTTTAACTTTTTACACTATCTAAGCAGTCAGGACAAAGTAGAACAGACATGGTGAAAAAGACATCCTTTTCCTGGCCTGATATTAGAGGTAAAGTATTCAGTCTCTCATCATCAAGTATGATGTAAGCTGATGGTTTTAAAGCATGAACTTCAATAGTTTAAAGAAAACCTCTCTGTTATTAGTTGATGAGAAATTTTGTCACAAATGAATATTGGATTTTTAAAATACTTTTTCTACTTTCTCTTGAGACGCCCATGTTATTTTTCTTATATAATCTTTGAATATAATTATAGATTAACTTTTTAATGTTGACACAACCTTGCATTCCTGGAGTAAACATCACCTAACCATGATATATTGACATGGTTATATGTGGCCATCTTCTCTGTGGGTTTCTTTGGTAATGTTCCACAGGTTAAGGCTTGGATCATTCTTCTGTGTCTTCCTCTCTATTCCCAAGTTGTGTGTTTCTGTGGATGCTATCTGCAGGCTCTCTTCCTCTCTTCATGGATATTTTTGGTTGAGAACTTTTGTGTTTATGTTCAGAAAGGACATAGGTCTACTGTCCTCTTCACCTATGATCCATGTTTGTCTCAGTGATGTCAGCAAACTGCAATCTTCATTCAATGGGCTGAGATGCCTGCAGCCCTCTCCATTCCCTGGAAAAAAAATTATAACGTTTGACAAGTTCTTGTCTTTGAATCATAGTACAAACTCATCCATGAATCCATCTGAGCATGGGGTGGACTTTTATCTGCTAAAGTTACTTTTTCATTATGTAAAAATTGAGAAATCATATTTCATTGTGAGTTAATTTCAGTGATGCTCTCTAGGAATTTATCCAATTCACATTAATTATCTAAATAGTTTTCAGTACTCCTTTTTATGCTTTTAATTTTCATTAAGATCTGTAATGATATCTTCTCCTTGACACTTCAGCAATTGTGCTCACTTTCTCTCCTTCCTTTTTTAAGTTAAAACTAAACCATTTTTATAGATTAAGAAAACTCTTGATTTTTTTTCATTTTCTCTATTTCTAAATATTTTCTACATGTTTGATAAATATGTTCATTCTTATGTTTTCTTTCCTCCTTGTTTAGTGTTTGTCTTCTTTTCCTATTTTATTAGAGAAAATGGATTTTGATTTGAGATTCTTTTTCTTTTCTGATACATATGCTGAAAGCTAAAATTTCCTGCTCAGTACTAACTTATCTGAATCTCAGATCTTTATATTTTGTCAATTTATTTTCAGCAAATAAAAACATGTTCTGACCTCCCTTGTTAAAAATCTGAGATATGGGTTATTTAAAAGTTATTTAATATGTAAATATTTGATGACAAGGCAACTTTTTCCATAGTCATCCTGTAATTAATTGTGAAAGAGAAATAATTTTATATGCCTTTAGTCCATTTACATTTATCAAAATTTGTTGTATAATCTTAAAAATGAAGTATACTCAAAAATATCACCTGAGCATTTGAAAAGAAAGTCATTATGTCATGTTGGTGGGTGGAATTGCCAAAGCCTTTTATATCTTTTCTGAACTCTAATGTTTTGCATTATTGAAAGTTATTGAAACATTCAAATATCATTCATTGTTCAGTTGTGTATTTCTGTCTTAAGTTTGGTCAGTTTTTGTGTCATATATATTTGGGCTTATGTATCTCTCTCCCTATGGGTATATATGTACACACACACACACACACACACACACATATGCTTTTATAATTGTTATAAATTCATGTAGAACTGACCCTTTTGTATTCATAAAAATGTCCCTCTTTGTTTCAAGTTAAATATTATTTTTTTCTTATAATGTATTTTGCATCCTCTTAGAAGTCTAAATAAATGTTGTTTTATGAAACAGGGAAGATTTGGGTTATAATTTATTCATTACTTTCCTGTTCCTTTCTTTGCTTTCTTTCTGTGAGATCCTTTATTCATGTGTGGGTTTCTTTGGTAATGTTCCACAGGTTAAGGCTTGGATTATTCTTCTGTGTCTTCCTCTCTATTCCCAAGTTGTGTGTTTCTGTGGATGCTATCTGCAGGCTCTCTTTGGTCTTTTTCTGCTAGCTGGCATGTACTTTTGAGGCCTTCTAGTACTTTTTTCTATTATTTTAGGTTTGTAGTTTTCAACTTCAGGTTTTCCATTTGATTCTTTTGTTGGTCTCTTAATTGATATTCTGCAACTGATGATACATTGACATCAGACTTCATTACTCCATTCATGAAGGCAGATCCCTTGTTACCCCAAATGTGCCATAAAGTCACCATAACCTCTTCACACAATTACTTAGGGAACCAACTTTCTAAGTAAGTTTTGGTAGAGATAAGCTATAGTACCTATTATTGGTTTTGAAATATCTGGTTGCTTAATATGTTATATAAAAACTAAATTTGGATTACTTGTCCAGGGGAATTGCTACATTTCTTGCTTTTTTTTTTAGTTGTTATTTATTTTTATATTTATTTACTTGTTTCTTTGTTTAGTTACTTGCCTGGAAAATTTTATGAAGTCTCCTCTACAGTTTGGATCCATTAATATTTGTGATTTTATTTTACTGCTTTCTTGAGGATCTACCTAGAGTCAGCTTCACTTATTAGCCACCCAAAAATTTGAGCTGATAAATGTTCTATCCTTTGCTAATGGATCGGTGTGGGAATGAGGACTAGTCAAGGCTTAGGCAGCTTACTGACCTTCAGCAACTTTTACATCCTAAGGGTACAAAGCCTCATACTCAGTCAAGTACCAGTAGATAATTAGGACCTTTGTAAGCCTGTGTACTCTTACCCAGGCAAGTTGGCAAATAAAACCGATTGTAATAAACTACTATGTTTGGCCTATTCTCTATGTTTCCTCTTTAGTCATCTTTCACATCTCTGTGACCAAAACACCCAACAAGAACAATGTAGAGGAGAAAAGTTTATTCGGGGCTCATAGTTTCAAAAGTCAAACTCCATAGATGGCCAACTCCATTGCTCCACAGCAATGCATCTTGAGGGAACAGGCCCACAGGAGAAAAGCTGCTCAGAAATAGAGAAAGACCTCAGGGAAAATGCATTCTTCCAGGGCACACCTCCAGTGACCCACTTCGTGCAACCAAAACCCACCTTCCTATAGTTAACACTCAGTCTACTCAACCAAGGTTACTGTTTTCATAATACAATAGTTTTCTCTCTGAATATTCTTACAATAACATGAGCTTTGGGGAATAACTCATTTCCAACTCATAATATATCCCTATGAAATTTGTAGATGATCTGTTTGGCGTTTTGCCTCAAAATATCTTATCCTTACATAATAACATTGGCATTCGCTGGGTATTTTCCATTAAATTCACTGCTATTGACTGAGGATATAGCTCAGTGGTACACCACTAGCATATGTGAGGCCCTGGGTCAATACCCAGTATTGCAAATAAAGAAATAATAAAATCACTATTGTTTTCATCAATTCTGGAAATGATTTTGGTCCAGTCTCCTAAGACTGGGCAGCTACAGGTGCAGGTTACCTTCTCTACTAGAGTTTGGGGTGAGGAGGGAGGTATACAATGGCTTCAGTCTAAAACAATGCCTAGTCTCACTTCTCTTACTTGATGTTTCTTGAATAAATATTTCTCAGTTTATTATATGCCATTGATCAATGTCCAGAACCCTGGAATTATTTTTCAAAAAAAATTCCAGTTTAATAATTATTTGTAGGAAAGAGATAATTGCTAAGCTTCTCATTCAACCATTTCTGAACTCATATTCTTCTAATACTGTTAATTCAATGTTATCACTGCTATAAATTCAAATAGACTAAATAATCAAAGTAACTCTCTAAGATCTGTGATGTAAAATAAGAATGTTCCCTCTGAACTTCTTTGTGATTTCCAGTCAACAGTGAATAAACTTTTGCCTCTTTTAGCTTATTTTTTAATTCCAAAGTCAACAGTTTCCAATACAAGACACAAATTGCATTCAAACTTCAATCCCCAACCCTCATATCTGATGTCATGTAACCTCAGCTGCTCAGGAGGCTGAGGCAAGAGGATCTCAAGTTCAAAGCCAGCCTCAGCAACTTAGCAAGGCCCTAAGCAACTTAGCAAGACTCTGTCTTTAAATAAAATACATAAAAAGGGCTGGGGATGTTGTTCGGGGGTTAAGTGCCTCTGAGTTCAATTCCTGAGGGGGGTGGGATTTTATAGCTAAGGTACTTACCAACATATCTAGATTAAAATAATCATCAAGCTTGCTGTCTTCTGTTAGCTGCATTTGTTTTATTTATTTTTGTCTTTTTTTCTGCCTTCCCCTATTTTAATTATGTTTATGATTGTATTTTGTCATCTTTTATTGATTTATCATATATGTATATTTTTTCCTTTAGTGTTTGCCTAAAATATAAAGTATACCTATAAAATATACATGATTAAATAATCTGAGATCACTTTTTAGATAGTATTACTTCAAACATAAGATGTGGACATTATAACAGAATCTTGTGATTCCTCTTCTGTCCCTTGTGACAGTGAAGTCAGACATTTCACTTTTACATGTATTTAAACACAAAATACAGTTACTATTATCACTTTAATTAGTTTCCTTTTGAAATATTCAAATAGTATGTATAATATGCAATTCCTTTCTTTGGGCATATGCAAAGTTTTCACCTATATCATATGTTTTCTGCCTGAAGAACTTCCTGTATCATTTCTTATAGAAAAGATCCTCTGATAATAAAGTTTCTTATGTCCTTTTATTTTAGAAGGGCTTCATTTTTCTTTCCTTTTGAGGAATATTTTGACTGCACAGCTTTTTGTTTTGTATTAAACTTTCAGCACTTTAAAAGACTTACTCTATTATCTTCTTGCTTTCATTGTTTCTTGCAAGATGTCTGCTGAATTTCTTACCATTTCTCTTTCAAATCTTATCCTCTGTCTACAATCAAGGTTTTCTTATTGTCTTTGGTTTTTAGTATATTAATTATTATATACCAAGTTTTGTTAATTTTATATTAATCCTACTTTGTGTTCCCTCAGATATACTCATGTCTTCTGCTGTGTCTCCAAATTCTATCATTTGTTCATTTGCTTCTTTCTTATAGTTAACATATTTCTGCTGAAATGAGTTATTCAGTTTCACATGTTGTCTTTTTCTTATTATTGTTCCACTGGGTTTTAACCTATTATTATTTTTCTGGTGGGGGTACTAGGGATTGAAGCCAGGGGCACTCAACTGCTGAGCCACATCCCCAGCCCTATTTTGTATTTTATTTAGAGACAAGGTCTCACTGAGTTGCTTAGTGTCTTGGTTTTGCTGAGGCTGCCTTTTAACTCAAGATCCTCCTGCCTCAGCTGCCCTAGCCACTGGCGTTACAGGTATGCACCACCATGCCCAGCTTAACCTATTATTTATTGCTATTTTTAACATTTGTCTTATTGTATGAATATGATACATACAGTTGTCCTATCTTTTATGCTTTATAATTTTTTTTACTAAAAGTTTGACATGTGTAGGCCAGGGGATCCTGACAACCTTGTGTATGATATCCTTGTGTGTGCATATGTATCTTGGTTTTGTGTCTCTGAGGCTTTGTGTTATCTTGTGATGATACCTAGAATCTGTCCCTTGGAGTTCTCTCCAGCTATTTTTTATTATTATTTTGATTTGATACTTTAATACTTATTAATGTGGTTTTTAAAGTGTGGGGGTATTTTTGTTTGTTCTGTTTAAGTCTCAAACTTATGAAGGCACTGACAATCTGAGTCTCTGCAGTGTGGCATCTTCTCAGCTGTTTTGGCATCTCCTTCAGATGTACTTATGCTTCTAGCATATTATGCTCATCTCCAATAAGAACAGCATTGTTTTTCTTTGTGGTTATGCACTTTCACCTGTGCCTCAGGTCTCAGATTTTAGTGACCCTTGTCTGAAAAATTAGGGAGGATACAATAGGTGGCTCTATGTAGAGTTTTAGAAGTGAGTGCTACTCCACTTTCTAGTTAGCAGTATGGCAAAAGCTTTCAGTGGATTCTGCTTCATCATCCCTGTGAACATATATGGAGGGATGGGTCAGGGATATGTCCTGAAGAAAAAGACCCACAGATGTTTGTGAATCTTGATATGTCTATCTCTCCAAATGGTTTTATATTTTCACCCTAACCCATATAGGCCTTTAACAATTCATCAATGATTTTTAGTTGAATCCACTTCCTGGCTCATAGGCCATTCATTTAGGATTTGTCTAAGTTAAGCAAATGCCCAGTGCCTATTTTTAATTTCAGGTGTCTTTCAGGGCTCACTTCCAAATGTCATAGTTTAATTACAGTTGTCCTGTGAAGTTCAGTTTTCTGATGAATTCAGCTGTTTGATTGCAGTCTAGCTAGAATTTTTTGTTGTTTCATTTTGTATGTGTTTAGGAATAAAGCTTTTTATGGCATTCTTCATTTATAAGCTAAAACAAAAGTTAAATAATTCTTATTGTCGTTGCCGTCATCGTCATCATCATCATCATCATCATCATCATCATCATAACTATTTTGCCCTTTTCATTTTTTTTCTGATCATTTTTTCCACAATTTTTTCTGGATCGATTTTCTAGGTTTTTTTTTATTTGTTTATTTGTTTGTTTGAATTTTATTTATTTATTTATTTTTTATAGTTGTAGTTCGACAGAATGTCTTTATTTTATATGGTGCTACGGATCGAACCCAGTGCCTCAAACATGCTAGGCAAGTGCTCTGCTACTGAGCTACAACCCAGCCCCAATTCTGTATATTTTTTTTCCCACATCTTTTGGTAATTTTTTTTCTGTCTTCTGTCTGTGCTTTATTAACTTACTGGGGGAATTTTCCAATTTCATTTATCTGAATTTCTATTAGATTTAAATTTTGTTGCTAACATTTAATTTATGATATCTGTGTTTTGCTCATTTCCTGATTGCTCTTTAATTATAGTGACATAATGGCCTTTGGAAAATGTTATATTTCCTTTAATTATTTTTTTCTTGCAGTTTCTGCTTCCTTCAAAAGAATTTGAATATGTCTATTTGTTTTAAACAAGTATGTGTGTGTGTTCACATATATCATATAGTTCCCCTCTTCTCACCATTTTTTTTTGTCTGCTCACTTAAATATGCACTAACAAATTAAACTTAATTTTACAAATCAACCTACTCACTGAGGACAAAAAAAAAGCCACACAAAATATGAAAGCAATTTTACTTGAAGGAATTTTTCAACTCAAGATATAGGTCTTGATCTGTGAAAGGGTATACTTATTCAGAAAAACAAACCTCATATTTTGGGCTTGTTTTCTTCGAGAGTATCTGACTATCTAAGAAGGACATATTGTAGGCTAAAGACTGAATCTTACTTTGATGGTGTCCTCAGTTATTTTGGTGGGGGCAAGAATTCAATTATAAAGGAAAATAAATGGATAAAATGCTTACTATATTCAAGGATAAAATGAAAAATTGGAATTTTGGCAGAAAAAAGTAAATTCAATTATAGCAGAGAGTAAAGTGAAATAGCAATTATAGATGATGTAACACTAATAATACCAATTAAGAACTAAATGGGTACACACAACAGCAATTAGATAACTTCAGGAAAAAAATTGGAAAATAGGTTGAAAGAAAATACATGGAAAGAAATAGGAATGAGAAGATAATGGAATTTTGAAAACAAAAGGCAACATAGGATTCACTAGATAGGTAGATTTAAACTCCCAAATGTTTATGATTACATCAAAATTAAATGGCCAAATTAAAACAAAAAGTTTTTCAAAATGGCTAGAAATCATGCTCAACTACAGCTTATTGCAGATATATTTAATATAAAAATGTATGGAAAAATAGAAATTACAGAGTATGATAAGTTGTGCCAAAAGAATGATAATATAACTATATCAAACACAGTGAATTAAGAAAATATATTACAAAACAAGGAGAATAGATCATACTTGTGTAAATTTCTAGTTATAAAGAAAAGAAAATTATAAATTTCTAAATTATTATACAACTAAGATCACAATAATATGTACGAAGCAAAATAATGATTGAAGGGAGATGATATAAATTATGATTAAAATAAATCCAGAGTATGCATGAGAAATTTTAAGTAGAAAACGTCACTGCATGATACTTTCTGGATCCATGCTCACAAAAATAGGAATCATATTTCTATGCACTAGAAGCAGTTAGAATTCAAAAATTTACAAATGATAGTATTTTAATTATCATTAAATACTACACAATTTTGAGTGTGGCTTCAAAATTCTGAGAACTCCGGATTAGGGAACTACGAATCTCCTGATCCATTGTATAAACTCCACTTAGTCACTTTTTAACAGCACAATAGCCTGGCCTAAGATCTGCCTGATGATTGGGTACTTCACTCTGCACCCCTTGAAAAATCCTCCAATCTGTTGTGGTGTATGTAAAAATGAGTATAAGTATATAGGGATTGGATTGCTTTTTAGATAGATTTTCAATTATCCAATTGTCAGGACTACTTTTGCTTCCAAGTTCAGTGATGTCTAATACTGACATCTCTCAAAATTTTTGTAGATTCTAGACAGTAAGAGAGTTTTAAAGATTTTTATGTAATCCAGTCCAGGAGAGTTTTATCTACTGTGTAATTTTTCTCTTAACTGCATAAGATTTTTTTCATTTGAAAAATGTGTTATGTTTCATATTTTTAAAATGAAGGTCATAAAATGAATTAATCTTGTCTTCAGCCAAACATTTATTATTTATTATTGTCATATTTTAAAATTATTTTTATCATTTATTATGAGCATTATTTAAATTATTTTTAAAATTTAAATTAGTATGTATTATTAGCATATTTTAAATTGTTATCAAAAACTGAAAAAGAAATTGATGGTTTTAAATAAAATACAAATGTAATACAAGTGTACATGAAAGATAACACTGATAGTTGAATTTCTTTTATTCTCAATAGTTTACTATCTAATAAATGCTTTTACCTAGGTTAACAGCTTTCATATTTTTATTTGAATTACTCCCATCTCTGAAGTAAAGTGACTATTTTAACAGAAATAATAGAGCTTCAGTTGAAAGTAGACCACCCCAAGAGAATATACAGCAAATTTTATTTTTATTCAAGCTATTTCAATATTTGTTGCAATGTAAATATAAAATAAAATCAATATAACAGAATGTCATATTATTTTCCATATTTTTCTAACGTAATTGATTCTTTTTTAAAAAAAAGAAAGAGTGAGAGAAAAGAGAGAGAGGAAGAGAGAATTTTAATATTTATTTTTTAGTATTTGGCGGACACAACATCTTTGTCTGTATTTGGTGCTGAGGAACAAACCCAGGCTGCACGCATGCCAGGCGAGCGTGCTACCGCTTGAGCCACATCTCCAGCCCATGTAATTGATTCTTTATGATGCTATGTCATATCATCTTATGGCTCTTTGTTTCTATAACCCCATGGCATAAACTTAAGTAAAAGTACATTTTATAACAATGCAAATGAGAAAGTGAAGACTTAATTGAATAAATAGGATTAATCTCTTGAATTTGTGTTTTTAGCCAATCTGGAAGAACAAAAATAATTTGGATATAGTGATTCATTTTCTTCTCAATGACAGATACCGCCAATGTAGCAATTTACCATTAACAAGGGAGAAGAAAACCAGGGAGAATTGCCTTAGATCTAAAGATGAAAAAAAAGAAAGAAAATGCTCAAAGGTATGAAAGAAAAATGTCATTGATAATTTAAAATTATACCAATAAACCAACATATAATAAAGTTGCATTTATAAAAAAATTCTTTGTTGTAAAATGATGTCTTGATTCTTTTCTAATTCTTATGACTATATCAACATGAAGAGCAAGACAAGATTCTGATTGCTTTCAGATCAGATTTCATTTGATGTTTGTCTTCTAAAGCTTTTCCTAGTCTTCAGGGAATACTGAAACCTGCATAAAAGACATTTTTTAGAGTGACAATATTTCATTAAATTAGGAGGAAAAAAATCCCTGAAATTTCAATTGTGAATGATGGGTTCCTTCAATGAGTAATTTCTGATATAAATCCCTTAGTTTTAAAAATTAAAGAATATATAGATGAAAGGCAATGAATAATAAAAGCATATAATGTACATTTGATGTTTGGATAAAAGAGTTGATAATTTTCAAAGTTTTGACATGGTTCTTTCAGAAAGCATTTTTTCTTTTCTTTTTTTTTTTTTTTGTTCTTACTAGCAATACATGACAGTTCAATGTATTTTGGCATATTATACATATGTGAAGTATAACTTCTCATTGTTCTGGTTGTACATGATGTAGAATTACATTGGTAGTGTAATCATATAGGCATATAGAAAAGTAATATCCAATTCACTCTATAATCTTTCCTATTCTCATCCCATCTCCCTTCCTTTCATTCCCCTTTGTCTAATCCAAAGTACTCCTATCCTTCCCTGACCAAACACCCCCTTATTGTTACTTAGCATATCAGAAAGAACATTTGGCCTTTGTTTTTTTGTGACTGGCTTATTTCACATTGCATGATAGTCTCTAGTTCCATCCATTTACCAGAAAATCCCATAATTTTATTGCTTTTTATGGCTGAATAGTATTCCATTGTGTACCACATCTAGTTTATTCATTATGTGTTGAAGAGCACCAAGGCTGGTTCCATAGTTTACCTATCGTAAATTGAGCTGCTATTAACATTGATGAGGCCACATCACTGTAGTATGCTGATTTTTTTTTAAATTTTTATTATTAGTTGTTCAAAACATTACATAGTTCTTGACATATCATATTGCACATATTTGATTCAAGTGGGTAATGAACTCCCATTTTTACCTGTATACAGATTGTAGAATCACATCGGTTACACATCCACATTTTTACATATTGCCTATCCCACTCCTTTCCCCCTAAACATAACATCTTACACCTGAAATTTAGTTTTCTTCAAGCTACCAGAAATGGTATGCTTTTCATGAAACTAATGACTATATTTGTAAATGATAATCAAAACCAACATTTGTAGACATAGAGTCTAGCTATAAATGTAGTAATAAGGAAAACGTGTGCTTAGATGACGTACTATTGATATTGGGAACTGTTAACAATGTCTTTCTCCACAAAAGGGAGACTTTGCAACTCTACAAGAGCAATATAAATATATAGAGGGAAAATCAATAACACAACAGTTTCACAAAGCAGAAAGAAACGTGAGCAGTATGAAAAGACAAGGAAAGAAAGGACCACAAGCAATGCAGCTCAACTCAACTTTAGAAGGGGTAATATCTGCAGCAGATGGAATGTCAGATAAAGAATTCAGGATATACATGCTTCAGATGATCTGGAGTCTCAAGGAAGACATTAGACAGCAAAATCAGACAATAAAAGATCACTTTGACAATGAATTACATAAACAAATCCAAGAGGCAAAAGATCAACTATACAGGGAGATAGAGGTTATAAAAAACAAACAAACAGAAATCCTAGAAATGCAGGAAGCAATAAACCAAATTAAAAACTCAAATGAGAGTACTACTAGCAGAGTAGAACACTTAGAAGATAGAACATCAGACAATGAAGACAAAGTATTTCAACTTGAAAAGAACATAGACAGCTCAGTGAGACTATTAAGAAACCATGAGCAGAACATCCAAGAAATATGGGATAATATAAAGAGACCAAACTTAAGAGTTATTGGGATACAGGAAGGTATAGAGGTCCAAACCAAGGGAATGAGCAATCTGTTCAATGAAATAATATGAGAAAACTTCCCAGACTTGAAGAATGAAACAGAATTCCAAATCCTAGATGCCTACAGGATGCTGAATGTGCAAAATCATAAGAGATCCACACCAAGACACATTATAATGAAGATGCCCAACATACAGAATAAAGAGAGAATTTTAAAAGCTACAAGAGAAAAGAAGCAGATTACATTTAGGGGTTAACCAATCAGGATCTTTCAACACAGACTCTGAAAGCTAGAAGATCCTGTAACAACATATTTCAAACGCTGATAGTATGCTGATTTTAAGTCCTTTGGGTTTAAGCAGAGGTAGGATAACTGGGTTAAATCGTGGTTCTATTCCAAGTTTTCCAAGGAGTCTCCATACTGCTTTCCAGAATAGTTACACCACTTTGCAGTTCCTCCAACAATGTATGAGTGTGCCTTTTTATGCACATTCTCACCAAAATTCATTGTTGCTTGTATTCTTGATAATTGCCATTCTTACTGGAGTGAGATGGAATTTCAGTGTAGTTTTCACTTGCATTTCCTTAATTAATAGAGATACTGAACAATTTTTTGCATATTTTTTTGATCATTCCTGTTTCTTCTTCTGTAAATTACCTATTTAGTCTTTTTGTGCATTTATTGATTGGGTCATTTGAAAACTACAGAACACTAAAGAAAGAAACTGAAGAAGACCTTAAAAAATGCAAAGATGTTCTTGGATAGGCAGAATAAATATTGTTAAAATGGCCTTACAATCCAAAGTACTATACAGATTTAATACAGTTTTCATTAAAATTTCAATGACATTATTCATAGAAATAGAAAAAGTGGTCATGAATTTTATTTTGAAAAATTAGAGGCCCAGAATAGTCAAAGCAATCTTTATCAAGGAGTGTGAAGTGGGAGGTATCATGATACCAGACCTTAAATTATACTACAGAGCTATATAAAAAAAACAGCATGGTATTGGGCTGGAGTTGTACCTCAGTGATAGAGTACTTGCCTAGCACATGTGAGGCACTGGGCTCAATCCTCAGCATCATATACAAATAAATAAATAAAACAAAGGTATCATATTCATCTACAAAATAACAGCATGATATTATCACAAAAATAGAATTGAAGAGCAGTAGAACAGAATAGAAGACATAGAGGCATACCCACATAAATAGAATTGTCTCATACTAACCAAAGGCCCATAAACAAACTTTGGAGAAATGAAAGCCTTGTCAACAAATGATAGAAATCCATATGCAGTAGATAAAACCCCTATATCTCACCATACACAAAACAAAGTGGTTCAAAGACCCTGACATTAGACCAGAGACTCTGTGCCTACTAGAAGAAAAAGTAGGCCTAACTCTCCATCATATTCGCTCAAGAACAGATTTTCTCAATAAGACTGTATAGTGCTTTTAGTACTATTGCCATTTTGACAATATTAATTCTGCCTGTTCTAGAATATGGGGGGGGGTCTTTCCAACTTTGAAGGTCTTCTTCAATTCTTTCTTTAGTGTTCTGTAGTTTTAATTATAGAGGTCTTTCATCTCTTTTGTTGATGATTCCCAAATATATATTTTTGAGGCTATTATGAATGGTGTAGTTTTCCTGATTTCTCTTTTAGTATATTTATCACTGACATATATGAACACAATTGACGTTATATTATATCCTGCTACTTAGATAAATTTATTTGTGAGTTCTGGAAGTTTTCCGGTAGAGTTAACCTAACACTGCATCTCAAAGCCCTAGAAAAATAAGAAATCAACACCAAAATTAGTAGAATACAAGAAACAATTAAAATCAGAGATGAAATCAATGAAATTTAAACAAAAAAAACATTAAAAAATTTTGAATAAAAACAAAAGTTGGCTCTTTGAAAAAATAAATAAAATGGATAAACCTTAGCCACACTAAGACAGAGAAAGAGAAAGCTTAAATGATTAAAATTCATGATGAAAAAGGAAATATCACAATAGACACTACTGAAATAAGATAATAATCAGAAACTATTTAAAAAATTTTTACTCCAATAAAATAAAAATCTTGAAGACACGGAAAAGTTTCTAGAGACATAAGACCCACTCAAATTAAAGCAGGAGGACAAAAAAAAATTAAACAGATCAAATTCAAGCAATGACAGAAAAGACAACATCAAAAACCTACCAACAAAGAAATGCCCCGGACCAGACACATTCTCAACCGAGCTCTATTAGGCCTTCAAAGAATTAATAACATCAGTACTCCTTAAATTATTCCAGGGAGGGAACCCTTCCAAACTTATTGTATGAGGCCAATATCACCCTGATACCAAAGTCAGAAAACAACATATCAAGGAGAGAAAACTTCAGATCAATATCCCTGATGAACATACATGAAAAAATTCTCAATAAATTCTGACAAATTGCATACCAGTGTACCATGATCAAGTTGGGTTCATCCCAGGACACAAGTTTGGTTCAAGATATGAAAATCAATAAATGTCATTCATCACATCATCAAACTTACAGGTAAGAATCACATGATCATCTCAATAGATGAAGAAAAAGCATTTGGCAAAATATAGCACCCGTTCTTGTTCAAAATACTAGAAACACTAGGGAGAGAAGAAACATACCTCAACATTTTAAAAGCGATCTATGATAAACCCAAGGCCAATGTCATTCTAAAAGCAGAAGAATTGAAAGTATTCTCTCTAAAAACTGGAATAAGACAAGGATTCCCTCTATCACCACTTTTATTCAACGTCATACTTGAAACTCTTGCCAGAGCAATTAGACAAAAGAAAGAAATTAAAGATACGAACAGGAAAAGAAGCCAAACTATCACTATTTGCCAATGACATGACTCTATAATTAGAAGACCCCAAAAAACATTGATTTCTTTAGGCCCTTGTCTTTATACTCTCACTTTTTATGTTAGTCAAGTTTTGATCATTGTCACCAAAATACCTGACAAAAACAACTTAGAAAAGGAAAAGTTAAGTTGGGGTCATTGTTTCGGAAGTCTCAATCCAGGGCCAGCAGATTCCATCACTCTGGGCCTAAATTATATGCAGAACATAATGGTAGAAGGGCAAGGAGTTGCTCAGCTCATGGCAGTTGGGAAGGAGAGATAGATAGATAGATAGATAGATAGATAGATAGATAGATAGATAGAAGTCAGTACAGTAAAGACAAAATATAAACCCAAAGACATGCCTCTGGTGACCTACTTCCTCCAACCACCCAGTACTTTCCTATACTTGCCAGCCAACACAAGAGTCCTTTCAAATTATTAATCCATCAAATGGATTAATCCACTTATTTGGTTACAGCTTTCATAATCTAATCATTTCACTTATGAATAATCTTCCATTGTCTCACACATGAACTTTTTGTAGAGACACCTCATATCCAAACCATCATGACATGTTAGAGTCTGTAAACAAGTCAGGATGGTGCCTGGCATTTTGCCAGAGGGAGTGGTTTGAGAAGTAACACCAGCGAGCCAGTAAGTGTGGAGATTCCTTATTGGTTGACTGCTATATCTAGTTTATGTTAACTAAGATAAGCTGTGTGTAATGTATATATACCCCTCCTGTCCTACAATAAAGGGCTCCCTCTCCTGCTGTATCAATGTACACAAGTTGCTCGTCACCCCCCGGTTATTTTGTTGCAGCTGGACTGCAGCAATGACATCTTTCTTACACACTCCCACACAATATCTGTTAATCATTTGTATCATGAGAATTTGTAGAGCAAATAACTTTCTTACTCTTAAAAATAGTCTATGTATGTTTAGTCATCCATAATGTCCATTAAAGTGTTAAATTTCTGAGCAATGAGAAGTTATGTCTCCAATATTGCTCATGTTATTTGAGAAAACACGGGCAGAAATATGAGACAATTATCTAAATTCTCCTCATTTATTTTAAAGATGTGAAATAATTCATCCCTTTTACTTGGAAATTGTTTTATTTTATAAGTCTATTTTTGGAAGGCATTAATATTTAAAGTGATATTAAATGTTGGGTTTAGATGGAGCTATAAGGAGTAACCAGGGTCACTATGTCCTACAGTGAGCACTTGACATTCATTTCTTGATTGAAGTGCTAAGAAAATACTTCCTGCTATTTGCAACTTTTCTAAAATTATTGCCAAAAAAGAATAACACCTCCCCTTTAGAGCTATATAGAACAGTTTTTGAAGCATTGATTGTATTTCTATGAATCATTTCTATAATTTTAAATCTTTAAAATATACAAAATAATTGAGTACAAAAAATATTTATTGACATATTCATATACTTTGAGTCTGGTGAAGTGACTTACAATTCTTATGAGAACAATATAAACTGACACTAAATATGTAAAAGGCCAAATATATAAAAATATATAAAAGGCAAATTTCTGGTAAAGCACAGAGTTTTCACACTATTTCCTCAGCAAAATGTATCCTTCACACAAACAAGGCTTTGCGCAGTAACTTTAATATAGTAAATTTTGAATGAATATTGATTAATTTATGGAATGTAGGCTTTTGGCATTTAATGACTTAAACATTAGACTTTGATCAAATCTCTACAATATACAATAAAGCAATTTAGAGGAAGTAGTTTGAATAATTTCCATAAAAGTTGCCAAAAGTTCTCCCAATATATATATAAATTTTGCTCTAAAATCCTTAATAATCATAATCATATCAAATATTTATGCTTATAAAAGAGGCGATCTTTTGTGATTTATTTCATTCATGATTACTGTAACTTCTTCACCAGTAAATATCTGAAGAAGACCTTTTTCACATGCAGAATGACTTTATAAATATTACATTTTTACTATTTAAGCATCTATAGGAAATACATCAAATACAATTTATCAATCACACAAGAAAATTATGGAAATAGATTCAATTGTAGTGTTAGAATTTCAATTGTGGCCTTTTAACAAGTTGAAGAAAGAATCTTAATATATACTTATGTAAGGAAACTATTATTTTATTAAATTTGTTATAAATGAGACCCATTTGTATTTGGACACTATCCACAGGCTATGAAATCTTCAGGTTAAATTCTAACTCTCCCAGAATCTCTTGGGGAAAAAAAAAATTGTTTTATGTTTGGAAACTGTCCCTCATGCCTCAGAGTGACTTCACTCTTGAGGCCTAATTTAACACAAATGGTAGAGGCATAATCAACATTTTTTTGGAGTCTATGTTACAACTTGCTTTTCCTTTAGTTGTGATTATTTTAATACCAGGGGAATTGTTCATTTGGTCTTGAAATTTGATATTTGTTTATTCAGTGACAAGGTCAAATGCTGCCTTTTTAATTTGCAGATTTTTCTGATTTCTTACATGAAGAACATCTTGCTCTTGCTTTCGTTGTCATTATAATATCCTAAAGATTTAAGTGAAATTTTTTTGACCAACAATTGATAAAGCACAAGGAATGTTTTGAGTGAACGGACTGCTTCTACCATCTGTACTGTCTCAAACATTTCTTCGGTCTGTTCATTATTTACAGAAAGAAAGATAAAACCAGAATGTTTAAAATGAAAAATGATTGAGATGTTGAAAAGGACATAGGTCAATTTTTATATTCATATAACATTATGGAGAATTAAAATTTATTTATATTTATGTAGCCATTATAAATTTCTCCTTGGTATGTCAAAAACTGTAAAATATACATGCTACCTAGCATTTCCATATACAAGCTTCCTACATGTGAGCATGTGTAAGCTTTACAAAAGTTGTACATTAAAAAGTTCATAACAGTGTTTAATATCAGCAAAATGGAATGTTAACAAAGCTTGTAATTACAGTCATTCAATGAAACATGATAACCTGTTAGAAATTAACAAACTATACTTATAAACAAGATCCTAAATGAATCTCACACACTGACACACAAAAATACTAAGTAAAATGAATGAAATCCAAAGAGTACATGATACATGATCACAATTATATAAAACTGAAAACCAGATGCAATATGTATGTTATTTATACTTAGAAGTTGATAAGTTGGTAAATAATAATAGAAAGGAACATGACGGTGACATGAAGGGTGGTTTTGTTTCTTGACTGAATGCTGATTTCTAGTCATGCTCAGTTATGTTAACTTATCAAACTACACCTTTAATTTCTATGTACCTTAGTTTGTGTGTTGTACATTAATAAAAATTTTGCATAGAAGAGTCATTGAAATGAGTCTCACTGCAATGAATCATATACATAATACTAAAATTATATACAATTATTAGTAATTAGCTAAAGTATATATAACACAATTATTTGTAAATAGCTAAAGTATATGTGTGGTTATGAGTACAAAAATACTCCACAGCCTAACAAAGCTTTATTCAATAATTTTGTTTCTAGAGAAGAAAATACTTTGTAATTTAAGTCAGTCATGAATATCATATCATCTTCTATTAGTAAATAATACAAGGTAACCATTGTAATTAATTGATGTGCACATCTAATTGTATTGTTATAATAAAGATTATATTTGGGCCATAAATTATTGCCTTCAAAATTATTGCTTATGGTTTAGGGGTGTGAACACATAAGGCCCTGGGTTTGATCCCCAACACTGCAATATTTTTAATTATTGCTTGAATTAAAGGAGTTATTGGAAATAAAAACTTTTTTTTTAAAACTGAATGACATACTTCTCTATAATGAATACCTAGTAAGTATCATATTTATATGACTTACCAAAATTGATCCTTTTTATACATATTTTTGGAATTCGCATGAGTGAAAAAAAAATGAGTGTAGGGTTATTTCCACTATGAATAAGAGTAACTGATTTACAACTATTTATTGCATGAAAAAATCAACTCCTTCCTTCAAAGACATACATGGAGACCAAGAAGTGCTCATATTTGTACACTCAGATTACTCATCCATCACTAAAGAGGTATAAACAGATATATAAACTGAAGATATCTACGCATAAAGCAAAATAATCAACATGCAATATGTGATGATGAATACGAAAATTACATCATCCTAACAAAATACAAGACGAAAAATTCTCTTGTGGTAGAGACTAGAGATTTTGAACAGTGCTTTTCATGTCATAGATAGTTATCGATTCATTAGTCCAACATATATCAAATGCAAGCTGGCAAATTTAAAATAGAGTTATAATTCATTCGCAGTCTCACAGTCTCATGGACGTGGAAATAAATAACTAAATGCAGTGGGATAACAGCATAGGGCATGTGGGAAGATCCACAGGAACACAGATGAGAGAGTAATGGTGGGTGCAGACCAAAGCCCAGCTGGGGGTCCTGAGTCCTTCTCTGACTTGGTCAGTGTAATTGGACTCATGCTAGGCATTTAAAGAAAAACAGGCTACATACTTGAATATTCTTAGGGAAGAACTTTTCTTTTAGACAACCTTAGTATTTTAGATACCTTTCATGGAATATCCAGTAGATATAATAATGACTAAATCCTTAAAGATCATAAAATATTTAGTTAAGAATGAAATTCCACTAAGTCAGCTGGGCCTAACAGTACTCAAATTACAAAAGAGTGTTCTTGTCTATGCTACAACCTTACTGCTTCAAATATCAGATTAACAGACTTGGTGAATTTATGGCTTTTGCTTCAAAATGATTCAATCATTTCACATTTCAAAAAATATTTGCTTTTTGAAATTCATTTGGAAGTTATAGTCTAAAACAAACAAGAGCGGAGTTTACAAATTTTAGGCAAATAAATGAGGATTTCTAATAAAAATTTCAATTAAGATTCATCCCTTGTATGTGTGTGTTTGTACGTGTATGTGAATGTATACTTTTTCAGGCACACCCCATCCTTTCAACAAATTTTGATTAACTGACAGAATGTTTTTCAGTCATTTGTTTCCAAATTCCAAACCAGGATAAAGTATCCTGGTTTCTGAGATATACATCAGGGATCAGTCCTCTGTCTTTATAAATTACAATTCATTGATTGTCTTTTCTGTTTTTCATTCCATCAAAAGTACCGTATCTAGTTGTGCCCTATCTGACTAGTGTCTGTCAACAAAGAGAACTGTTAGTACAACTGGAATGAGAAGCTACAGAACACTCATGTGCCCTTGAAACAAGATTTCAAGAGTCTCTATTTCATGAGTTTTTATTCCTGGTCTTCTTACTCTCTGTTCTCTACAACTCTTTATTTTTTCCTCAGAATACTGAGAGACACAAAGAACACCATTTCAAGAAAGAAGAATTTAGGCATGGACCATGTTTGCACATAGCTTTGATGCGATTGTCTATGATTCCGGAGGCAAACACAAGAACACTGAATTGCACACAAAGTCTGTATCTCATCATCTGTGGCTACAGATGGAAAACAGCCTGCACAAACAGGAGGTGTCGTTAACCAGGTGGATTTCCAGTTTCAATATGTTTGAATAAATTTGGGGGTAACACAGAGACATTAGCAACTGGGCAATGCTGAGAACACTGAAGAGGTGTCAGAAGGGACTCTCCATCCCAGTGCTAAGCATTTTTCAAAAAATCCACAAGTTATTTGAAAATTTTCCTTATATTTGAGCCACCTGTTTGTGCATTCAGCCTATTTTCTCATTTACCATCATAGCAGCATAGGCTTATTTTATCCTGCTGCCAACTTCCCCTCCTCTCTCTGAGTTTGGCATTACCTGTGACATGACCTGTAATTTAGAGAAACAAAATCCAAATTAGCTGAATGCTCTTAACCTTTAGAGAATTTAGAATCGGGCAACATTACTATTTATAGCATGTGTATTCTTATAACTAATTTCCCCATACTTTCTTAAAAAAAAAAAAAATCTGATCCTTACACATTAAAGGCCATGATCAGCAACTGAGGATAGATTTTCCTGTGATTGTCCTCTCCTGTCCCACTGTTTCTTACATAAGTGACCATAGGGGCTCTCCATGCTTTTTGATAATGAAGCTGCACAACTGTGGCCCAGGATGGACTGTGGCCCAGGATGGACTCTGGCTGCTCAGCTCTCCTAGCTGCATTTCCATTTTTGAGGTTTTCCTGTCCTTCTCAGAGCCCCCGACATTCAAGAGAATGAGCAGTTTCAACTTTCACCTTCAGGACCACTTCCCTTCTAAGTGACTCATTTGGCAGGAAAGGGAAACCTGTGTTGGGGTGTGGAGTTTTCCCCTCAGATTAACACATTTCTGGCTGCTGGCAAAATTAGGGGGAAAAAAAAAAAAAAAAAAAAACAGGTTCAAGGATAAAATGGCTTTATTTTATTTCATGCCACCAGGAGGGAAAATTTTTAACATCGTCACCCAGCCAGCACGCCCCTTTAGGCTTCAGAAGGCCCTCCCCCCCACCCCCTTATATAATACACACAGCACTTTACCTCTGGAAATTATTTCTGATGATGACCCGGATGTCAAAATTAGGAAACAGCCAGAAAGCATTTCCTTTCTTTTATGTGTTGTGTCAGTTGCCCTCTCTGAGTCTTTTCATTTATCCTGGCAGAGGTTTGTCTCTTTGCCTTTAAAAGTTAAATCCACCTTCATCACACAATGTAGAAAGAAGTGAAATTAAACTGCAGTGTGTTCCAGAGGAGAAAATCTACTTTATTCATCTCTCAGCCCTACTTTAACTTACACTGACCTAATTACAGCCCACACCAGGAGAGGCCGAGTAGCCGAAGGAGCGCTTCTGCCACCTAGTGGGCAGTGTCCTGAACTGTGCATTGAGCCCTCTACGTTTTTGCTTTATTTCTGAAATGTCTGGCACACCATTGCAAATGACCTTCCCTAGTCTCTGCATGAATACTAAGGATATGCATCACACACTGTTCTCCTCCTTCGGATATTTCAAATATAATGTTCTCCTACAGCACTCTATTTACAGAAGGTTGAACTGATGGTTCTTAGGATGAACTATAGCTTGGAAACTATTTCATTAAGAATGTAGGATGGCTTATGAAAGTTAAATTGAAAATGATACTGCAAATATTAATACCATTTAAAGAAGTATTTTAAATACCATGCATTGAATTTAATATTTAAAGATGTCAGCACTCTCCCCCAATAAATCAATTACCCTTTCTAGTAGCATCCGCATGATTTAGCTAGCTGAATGATTTCTTCAGGGCAGCTTCAGGTCTGTTTATTTGTTTGCTTTGGGGAGTGGTAGTGGACATTTAAGAATGTTTCGTTCTCTTTTTCTGGCTTCATTAACGAGTTATTGATTAGTAACTTGAAAGAAAAACTTGGATGAAAAATGTAGTCAGTCCTGAATCACCAATGCTAATTAAAACCAGGCAAAGAAAGGAAAATGAAAGGCACTTACAATGCCCAAATATCAGGATAGCCGATCTCTTCTTTCACCAAAGCATGAAGGCAGCAGCCATGAGCTGCTCAGCCTGGCATTCCTGCTTGTGTCCTCGAGCAAAAAGAAACAACCCCGTGAAGCATCCCTGTAGATAAAAAGCAAAGAAATCTGCATTGTATAATGGGCAATCAATTCTGGAATCATGAAGGTAAGTAATGTGTAAAGTCATATTGGCACCCATTGTAACAAAGCATTCAAAGTGATGTGATAATTTTCAGGGCTCTCATATATTAGGACACTCTTCAATGTCATGGCTCCAAATTGCTTATCATATTAAACCTAAAAATAAAATTAATGAAGAATTTTTGTCATTATGCCTAAGGACTCCTTAAGTATCTACTGTTTTCAAGATTTTGTTTAGAGTTCTGATTAGACAAGGAAATGTCCATATGATTTCTGGCTGTAAAAACCTTTTTCATTTTTTAAACATTTAGAATGTATTCAAAATGGTATGGCTATTTATTCATCAAATATTTATTGGAGAGTGCAACGTGAGTTCTGTAGTAGACACAAGGGAAAACC
The DNA here is from genome assembly GCF_048772815.1 of Callospermophilus lateralis. Taxonomy (NCBI): domain Eukaryota; kingdom Metazoa; phylum Chordata; class Mammalia; order Rodentia; family Sciuridae; genus Callospermophilus; species Callospermophilus lateralis. The sequence continues at coordinate 26,263,346 of NC_135310.1, read as the reverse complement.
AATGTGGCTGGGCTCTGACGCTGGTCAATTGATTTTTCCTCAAGTCTCTGCACCTTGTAGACTAAAATAAGAAATTATGTGTATGTATTGCACAGTCTTTAAAAACCAACCCATTCTTCAATTCCACTGCCCTATCTTATTTCAGACTCTTATGGTTACTCCAGATAATTTCAATGACTTCCTTAGCAGGTCAATGTATTCTCAGTTTGTGTCTACTACAATTCAGATTCATTCTTTCCACTTTTGTCAGAATCATGTTGACCAATTGATCAATAAATAAAACAGGCAAACTCAGAACCTTCCAAAATTTGGCAAACAGGACTGATGCACATCATAGTTTTCTTCCTACAGCCATTTTGATACCAATTCTTACACATAAGTTGCTTTCTCAGAGAAGCATCTCATAAATCTTATCTCAAAAGTGAATTATTTTCTTATAATTTTCATAGAATGCTATTGTACCATTCACTGCATTATTTCACTTGAACAAGATAGAAAGCCCTAAGTGAAATCTCTCTTATGTGTGTTTTATATTCAAAAGAGCAGACACCAATTTTTGCTAAACATTACCACCTGTAGTGCAAAATTCAAGTACAATGCTATGAAATCCAGGTAGATAAAATACCAGTGCTAGTTCCAAAGTCATTTCTACCACACTCTGTTCTAATCTTTCAACTGGGAACATCAGCGTCGCTGGACAGCTGAAAAAGAGAGAGAGATTTGATTGGAAACAGAGGTCAGCAAGGAACAGGGAAACGAGGGCAGGATTTTTCCAGATATCATGGTCAGAAGAGCGTTTTTCATGCATAAAAGGGAAAGAGGAAGTTAAGGAAGAGAGAAGGAAGCAGAGTTAAAAGTGGGAATGGAGATTAACAGTGAGAATGGAGTAGTAACAGAGAGGAAAGGTATCAGAAAGAAAGAAAACAAAGTTTAATTTTATCAAAACAGCCTACTCATTGGGCATTAAACTGGTCACACCACACATTTGTAGGGTTACCCCTCAAAAATTCAAGAAACTATTATGCTCATGTTTCATATTAACATTCTGAGGCTTAGAAGGGCTCATAGCACTCAAATAGCTGCCCTGCCACTAAACCCCTGGGCACTCAGAATACTTCTTATCAATAGCAGTCCTGATACTAATGGTCAAAAAACTGACAGTGTAGTTGGGTGACACCAAGGGAAAAATGTTCCTCTGTGACATTTGCCCCTTTCTACTCTGAGGCTCCTAAGTCGGTTATTGGAAGAAGATGGTGGTATTATGGTTTCCAGCAAAAGAGGCAAAACCAGAAATATTTCATGTGAGATGAGAAAGTCCTCATCTTTCCTTTCAATTTAGATGCATTCTACACGGTAAAACAATGGATCTAACAGAATGGATAAATATTCATAATCAACATTTATCATAACTTGCTTTCAAATGTTACAAATTTCTTTTACTCAAAAGTATTTCCCAAGTGCCTACCATGGGCCAATCCCTGTTTCTGTACTGGGGAACAAGGTGAAGTCATGAAGTTTGTGTATGATCACTTTTTCGGGGAGGGAAAGTCAAGAAATAGAAAAACAAAGTAAAATATAAAGGTGTTCTTTGATGACTGCTGTAAAAATATAAAGCAAGGAAGAAGAAGGCTGTATTATGCTATTTTTTACTTTAATTTCCATTTTTTAAAATTTTATTCATTGCCACATAATATTTGTACCTATTTATAAGGTACAATGTGATCCTTTGATTTATTTACATATGGGACATAATAGCTTAATATATATCCATCACCTTCAACTTTTATCTTTTCTTTATAATTAGTACAAAGTCCTCTCCTATATTTTTGAGATACATATTATTGTTAGTTGTGTTCTTCCTATGTCATCATGGATCACCAAAACTTATTGCTCCTATCTCACTCATGTGTTGAATGTAAAAGAAGTTGATCTCATAGAAATTGAGAGAAGTCTAACAGTTGGGAGGGGCTGAGGAGTATAGGGGACAGAGAGAAGAGAGAGGTTAGTCAGAGGGATGTGTTATTTTAAGTGCAATTAACACTATGACAATGGAGAGACAAGTGACCCTCTTGGACATCCATGAAAGAGAGGTGTAGGCAGAAGGGACCTTAAGTGCAAAGCACATGGCAGGCAGGTGCAACTGATTTCTTCAAATCCAAGTGCTAAAGTGCTGGAGCATAAAGAGCAAGGAACAGACTCAAGGGAAGAGGTGGAGTTTAAATGGTTTAAAAGGCAAAGAGAGTCCCAGCCATCCAAAGCTTTCAGATCAGGAAAGACTTCCAGTAAGTGCAGAAAACATGTTACGTAGCACCTACAATAACTTTAGGACTCCACAAAACTGTTTTAATTTCTTTTAAATCAAAAGACAAAAAAATAAAACTTTGAAAGAAAGTAAATGTTTTCATACATACAATTAACATATTTAACTCTATGCCAAATCTTTATGTAGAATAAAGACATTAATATTTCCTTTATGGAGAAAGGAACTCACAGAGGTGAGATTGTGGTGGATCTTCATGGGTCACAGGATGCCAATGGAGTTGTGATCCAGGCGAGGGGTACAGTTTGAGAAGGGAGGCACCTTGGCTTGAGAATTGGAAAGGAAGGGAAGGTGCCTCTAAGGAAACTGAACAAGAGAGGTTCTCAGGACAGAGGAAAAGCAGGCACTCACAATCTTGGGCAGCAACTGAGGAGAATTATAGAGGAGGCTAATGCTCCTAAATAAACTCAATGTTCATATGGTGCTGGATTCTGTTGTTTTTTCTTTCCATCTTGTTTAAGCTTAGAAACGGAGGAGGCCCAGAGAAAAGGACCCTCTAATTACTAGTTAGTTACTGTCATTTTTAACCCCAAACTATTTTTCCTCATGAAGCTTCTGGATCATTATTGGCATCTTCCAGTTAATGTTTTGCTGAAAAATAGTTGTATTTTACTAGGAAAATTTTGCCAAATAAGATCAGGCACTATCAGTTTTTTAATAAGAAGTTCACTTAATAAACTTAATCTAAGAATAACTATAAGCCAATTATAAAATTTGCAACTTTCTTAATTAAGATTATGATTGATCATTTCAGTTTCAGTCTATAATTTAATATGATTTATATTATTTAATAAAATTTTTTATTTGCTTTTGCTCCTTTTAGGATATAATTATACCACTTAAACTTTTTCTTTATCTCTGCTGATTAGTTTCTTAGATGAAAAAAGTGAGAATACTAACTAGTACATTATAAAGGTGACATAAAAAATAGTCTTATTTTTCTTACAAAGGAAGAATAATATTTGACATGCAAGAACTGCTCATCTTCTATTTTCTATTTAATCTCTATTTTAACAAAGTATCTATCTATATCTCTATCTTTCTGTGTATGTTTACATATGTGTTTATGTGTGTGTATATGTGTGTGTGTATGAATGAAATAATTATATATATTGCTTTACTTATATATAAGTAAAATATGAGCCAGGGGCTATTCTCTGCTTTCGATATTAGACCAGTGAACATATCAACCCAAAAAGCCTTTCTTGATAGAATTTAAATTTGAGAATGGTAGAAATGATCTTTATAAAGAGAAGGAAAAAATAAACAACACATAAAACAATGTAAGGAAAATTGTATCTGTTGGGTAGGGATTATCTAACAATTAAATAGATAATTTTGTCACAGTTTGAAGTAATTAAGGTATTGAGATTCTTGGTGTCTGGGTAGAAACATTGCCAATGTAGGGAGCTGCCATTCCGTGACCCTAAGGTTGGCCCTGCCTGGTGTGTTCCAAAGAAGTTGGGAAGCCAGAGAGATGGGAACACAGTGCAAAAGAGAAAATGTAGTAAATATTGAGAGAAGAGCATTAACATTCTCTGTATCATATAAAGTTTTGTCAGCTTCTAGAAAAGTATTAAATTGTGTACTTCAGGATAGAGTGACCTCCAGAGTGTAGTTAGCCTGATAAATCAAGACCACTGAGGTCACTACACAGAAATTTTAAGTTTTATGGACAAAAATTTGGAAAGTAGTGGGGTAAATGCAAGTAAAATATAATAATAACTTGGATTGAGATGGTAGTATGAAAAGTAGTTGGATTATAGCTATATTTGATGGTCCATCAGTATTTCTCAAGAAATTTATTTGCTTTCTAGGAAAAAGATGGAAATAAAAGGTATTTAAAGATCAAGCTTTTTGATCTTTAAAACTAGAATAAAGGAGTTATTATTAATGGAAAGGGGGAGTAAATTTGCAGGATGTCTGTTTGAAATGCAAATAGAGATAATGAGAAAGCAATGAGTGCATCTGAGTCTGTAACATCAGTGGAGAGATCTGGAGACATATTTGGAGTTTTCTGAATAAAAAATGACAATTCAAGTGAAAACACTATGAGATTATTTAAAAAATTATGCAGATATCAAAGAGCAAAGTCTTAAGGACACTCTCAACTCTGGGGTCCATCATTAAGAAATCAAAAGAAGAGGGGAAAACCTGAAAGAGAGACTAAAGGATGTGGCCATGGAAATAGGCAAAAACCAAGAGAGTGATATTCTGGATGCCCAGGGAATGTATTGCAGGAAGGAAGAGCAGTCAGCATGGCAGTGTTGCTCATAAATTATGTGAATGTTGACAGTTAACCACTGGGTTTATGATTACAGTGGATTCAAGAGAGAGCAGGAGGAGAAGAGGTAAAGAAAGTAAACATATGTAAACAAACATGACAGTATTAAGCAGTCTATGCACTTATGTTCAAATAATTCCAAACATTTAACACATCAGTCAGGAATACCATGATTTTCAAGATAAGACAAATTCTTGACCTTTTTAGGAATTACACAGATAATTCATACGTGGAATTAATCAGATAATTCAGAATCTAAATAGATTCAAAATATCCTCTACTTAAGAAAATTCTCATATTATTATTATTATTGGTGGAAAAAAAAGTCAGATGTAAGAATTTTTCACAACTAAAGGAATACTTATAGCAATGTGCAAAGAGAAGCATGCTGAAGTCACTAAACCAGGTACTAGCAAGACAAAGTTCAAGGCCTGTGGTCTATGTGTTCCTTGATGACTTTCAGAATCAAAATATTGCTTATACATTCCTCATGATAAAACTCAACTGTCTTCTTTATATTCTTCCAGCTGAAAAATTAATATATAAGTTATAGATCAAAGGTGACCTTTTGTATAGTAATCACCTGTGAACGGACAATGTACACAATGTCTTATAATTGGCCTGGGAAAACTGTGAAAATGAGAAAAATATACAATGTGTACATTCTTTCTAAAAAAATGAATTCTGAAAAATAAGAACAACGATTTCATATAATTTCAGTTGATAAATTGAGAGAGGTTTAAAAAATATATTATGCTAAAGACAAGAAAAAGCAAAACAAAAAAACTTGAACTGTGATTTATGATTTTCCTGGGATCTGTACTGTTAGAAATTCTTTTGTTTTCTTTTTCCCTTCTTAACAAACTAGATATCAACTCCTAACTCAGGAAAGGAGAACCTTATCCAGGAAATATGAATATGTAATTTAGGAGCAATTCACAAAATGTAAACATGAATATTAGAAGCACAAATCATGTCTCAAACTCTACTGTCTCAGAAGTACTGAGGCCAAATGAGAAAAGACAGAATAATTCAGCATAATCACAGAGGACCATCTTAATGAAAAGCAGACCTGTGATATCTGGAGCTGTCTCCAAAGTGTGCTGAAATGGAAGAGCCCACTCTGTGTTGTCTGAACCAGTTTTTCTGGAAACAGATTAATTCATGATCTTATTGTAAAATGCCATTAGGTTTTGGCCAGATACTTTATAGACTCTAAGTTAATTCTATGTTACAGCATGAAGTTGAGCCAAGCAAAGGGAAATAAGGTTTCACATAAAGATCTTAATGCTTAAAGCAAGAAAGCTTTGCTTTGTAGAAGGCAGAACACTTGAAGACACAAGTTTCCTGCTTCAGCCTATAAACACATTAAATCTTTTTCCAAATCCTCCTTTCGTTTAGTTTGAAAGACTGTTAAGCCTGCATTGAGTATTTTGTCTAAATGGAAAAAATAAAATAAAAACAAAATCATGTGTCTTTCATGAGTCTATTTTTTTAGTAGTTTTAAATAGACGTTTTAAAAATAAAATTTAAATATTAGATCAGTCTTTGTATGATGAACTAAAACATTTACATACATGTGCATACACAAACACATTGAGAAAAAGAAGTAAAATAGAACATTTGTTTTGTATTAAAAATTCATTAGTATATTTGAGGGAATAAAATATATTCATAAGCTGTTTTAAATATTTAATGCAAATGATTTTACTACCAAATGAATTCATTAAAGAGTAATCTTAAATTGATGTGTTTTTTTTCTTTAATAAATATGCCAGGTTTAATTACCCCAATCTAAATAGTATAGAAGGTAGTGAACATTAAATCCAACATAATATTATTTTTATGTTGTATTATCTTCATCGATATAAATTTAATTAAAGCATGCATTGGCAAGGACCAAATTACTTAATTACTTGAAACAAAACTTCACTTAATCAGTGCCAAGCTAAAAATTAAGCACCCTAAAATGGCCCTGTTTTTCATTGCATGGAAATAAATTAGGAAAAACAATAAATGGTAGATTTTAAAATTCTTACAATCTAATGAATATCATTTTGGAAAATGCTTAGTTTTTACATGGGCAAACAATAAAATTTCTCAATGACTATCAAAGGAATATTATTTTTTCATAATTCTATTTAGCTTTCACAAATTGATGACAAAGTTTTTTGAACTTCTATGTTTTCATTCATTTGCCTTCTATTTGACTTTTTTAAAAAATCAGTAATAAAAACGTGAGCAGTAAAGCAAATTCCTTGTAGGTGAGACTCATGTATATTTTATTTATTTTCATTAACTTATTTATAGTTAACTCCCTGGAACTTACTATGCAATAAATGTTTGCTAAGTAGGAGTATGACTGAATGGATAGCTAGCTTGAAAACTGAAGAAATGAATGAATGGATGAAATATTTCTTGCTCTCCCATTTTTAAAATGGAGACATTCAGCCCTAGAACTTGCTTAAAAACTGTCAGAAACACTGAAGATCCTGTTGCCAAGCTGAGGACTGAAATGGTCTATCTTCTCATAGACTCAGTGCTAAGATTCCACATGAAAAGCAATAATGATAGCATTGTGAGGAGTGGTCAATGCTATAGAGGAACAAGACAATAGTAGTTTCTTAATATCTACACAGACACTGACCAAAGTGAGCTAAAATACAGCAGATCATGAATGAAATCATTGCTCAGTTAAGGTAGATGAAGACATTAAGCCAAATAAGAGTGTTTTAGATACCTCAACAGAGAAATTTATGAACTTTTGCCTGAATGGGTGAATTAAGTAAGAGTGCTGAGAAATCAAAAGAAACCCCAGGAAGTACTTCTGTGAGTAAAATTGCTTGTGCTCACCACATCCATGCACTGAAACCAGAAGTCAAAAATGGTGGCCTTAAGAGGTGGGGCCTCAGGGCGGGGATTAAGTCTTGAGGACAGAGCCCTCCTGAAAGGGATCAGTGCACTCATAAAAGAGGACACAAGGAGTGGATTTACCCCTTCCACTGCGTGACAACACAGAGAAGGCATCAACTATTAAACAGAGATTGAGCTCTCACCAGACACCAAATCTACTGATACCTCAATCTTGGATTTTCCAGGGACCAGAACTATGAGCAATAAATTTCTGTTGTTTATCAGCTACCCCATCTGAGGGTTTCTGTTACAGAAGCTTGAACAGACTGAAATAGTAGGGGACAGGATAATAATGTCTCCATTTCAATTTAAGGGAGAAAATAGGATGATTTTAGGTTTAAAACTGCCATTTTGAAGACAGTGACGAAAATGAATATATCATGGAGGGATCAATTAAAAGGCATAGATTCCTTTAATGTTAAATGTTAAGTCTAATAATAGAGCATTGGTCTTTATCAGCTTGAAATACTCATGAATGAATTAATAAGCTGAATTTCTTCTTGTTCCTCAAGAATGGCAAGATTTTTCTTATCTTAGGAGATTCATGTTATGTATCATCAGCTTAGAATATTCTTGCATAGATCTTCTCAGCTGGCGTCTTTTTTTCATCATTCAACTATCAATTGAAATATTACTTCCTCAGGGTGACCTTCAGTGAACTTAGTTCTTATTACATTCAAAGCACAAACATATGGGTTTTACATGCATTAATTCCTTTAATCCTGATGACAATCTTATGAACTATGTACTATCAGAATTATATTTTACTTACAGGGAAAAAAAAGTAGAAAAAGAAACCTTAAGTTTGTAATAACAGCTAGAAAGTAGTAAACACAATAAGGAAGAAGAATAAGATCAACCGGGGCAGTTTGTGTCCTAGTACATGCTCTTTAACACCTATGTGTGTTCCTAAATACATCTTAATCCTTATCTATATCTTGGGAATGTACAATCATTAAAATTAACTTAATTACTAATTTCCTAGTAGATTTTCTGTTCTTTCTAGAAAACATGTGTCCAACATGATGAAATGCTATGTACCTATACATTTAACCTAGGTATGAAATTAATCAAACCTATGTAAACCAAGCTGGGAAAAATCTTGTCTCAGATCATATTAATTTACATATTCACAAACTTGGTACTATGTGATTTTTGCTGTCCCTCTCACTAAAAAGGTGGAATGTATTTTGTCTTCCCTTGGCTTTGTATTGAGCTTCGGAAAGCATACTTGAAGCAGTGGGATGTGAATGGGTAACCTGGACCAAAGGCTGGGCAAGCCTGCCTCAGCTTTCACCATTTGGAAGAATGCAGCTAGCTTGCTGCTTCCAGGAACCGATCCAGCTCAAATGACCAGCTTACCTGTAAACTCAGAAGCTGAATAGTGATGATTATTTTACACCACTGAGCTTTTGTGGCTGCTTTGGTACCAGAAAAGGGGCACTGCCATTATAAAAACCTAAATCATCTGACATTGCTTTTGAAACAATCATCTGGCCCCCAGGAGATGGAGGACAAAGGTAAATGTCAAAAGAACCATCCTGGTCAAGGGTGTTATGTTTACTCTCATATGTGGAAGCTCAAGAGGAGAATGAAAAAGAAAGCTCTGGAGGAATGGATCTCATGAAAATATCAAAGGGAGATACAGAGTAGAAGAAAGGAACCAGAGTAGGGAGGAAGAGAAGAAAGGGGGAAATATGGAATGATACTGGTCAAATCATATTGTTATAGTGTGTGAATATCCAAATATGTAGCAACCAAACCACCATTACATAATGCTCCAATTTAAAAAAAAAAAAAAAAAAAAATATATATATATATATATATATATATATATATATATATATATATGGAATAAAAAAAAGAAGCTCATATGGTTGAATCCTGCATAACAGTAGTATTGGAGACTTCCTCAAAGTATAGGGTCTCTTGGAATTGAGCTACCCCATTTACCCAAAAATATCCAACTAATTCTTCTACCTTCCTTTAATAAAGAGACTTGGATTCTTGAAAAAAAAAAAAAAAGAAAGAAAGAAAAAGAAAAAAAGAACACCTCTAGAAAGATGAAAAATCAAAACATGTACTATGTAGTGATGAGATATTTGCTAAAACTGTCACGTGAGATTGTTTGTGAGATTGAAAATGTGCCTAATGAATTTTTGAAACTGGACAAGGATTCCTCCTGAGAAGATAAAATGTCCACAGCTTGGGATTTGCCCATTGACTTGCAGAAAATAACAACTAAAGTAAGAGATGAGCAAAAAAAAAAAAAAAAAAAAAAAAAAAAAAAAAAAAAAAAAAAAGACTTTGCAAACACAATTTAGAAATCACACACAATTCAAAGTTGCTGGGTTGGAAAATATAATTTTTTCTCATTTCTAACATCTCTAACCAGCAAAATATTCTTAAGAAACAATACAAATGCAGTTTAGAGACTTTCTTCAGTATAGAATCCCAAGCACTGTTCTCTCTAGGATTTGAATCAGCAGTGAAAAAGTCAGGTGCTCTTCCAGAAAGATTGAGGCAGGTGAAATTTGTTCACAAATCTCTTGTTACTCTTGTTATTGAGAGGCAGAGAATCAATCCACTACTTTTAAATATGGTCTCAATGACTTCTATGATCAAAGGGACATGACTGGCCACATGGACCTAGAGTCTTCAGATGAAGGCACATGCATGAGATCCCAGGCAGGCACCAGCCCATCAACCAAGGAACTGTAATCAACAAATTTTGAGGTACTGGATTGGAGAGATTTATTTCTATAAAGCAATAAGTAACCAGAAAGAGACAGATAATAAAGTTTTAAGAAGTAAAGAATTAAAAGAAATTCTGGCAATGCTAAGTTCTATGAAGAAAAGAAATGAACAAATTAGGAACGTACATTCTGTACATGCATTGATTGATTTAATATTCATGACAGTATAATTTTAAATTTACTGAAAGCTAGAATCAGGAATTTAGCCTGAATGCCTTTGGACCAGGATTAAATAAGTATAAATGATATAAATAAATAATTTGATGGTATATGGTTAAGTAGAGATTTGATCTTTTTTGAAAATTAAATTTTTAGTCGTAGGTGGACACAATATCTTTATTTATTTTTATGTGAGGATTGAACCTAGTGCCTCACATGTGTGAGGCAAGCACTCTACCACAGATCTGTAGCCCCAGCCCCAAGATTTAATCTTTTTGTTCTCATGTATCCAAGAAATGACATATGAATTACTCAAATGTAAAACTTTTTCTATCAAAAAATTAAGAGAATTTTGAAAGTAATTAAAATATTTATAGAATAAGTTTCTAAAGTCCTTATTATTTATTATGAAAGAAACACCTAAAAATCAACTAAAATGTCTTACATTAAAGGCACATATAAATGAATGAATAAACAAATTTGTAAAACAAATTTTAAAGAAATTTGTAATAAATGATTAGTCTCATAATTTAAAACAAAACACAAATTAACATCATTGATATATGTTGAATATTTTTTCAATTTAAAATATAGAATTATGCATTTCATTGGTTAGTGTCAAAAAAAGCAAGAAACACATCTTGCTACTAGCCAAGTTTGTGGTTGCAGCAATTTTTGAGTGAACTATGACTCTGAGTTTCACAAAACTGGAAATGGCTCAAACACCTGAAAATATTAAAGAAATGAATTAAAGAAGTTTATTAGAAATATAAATAAATATAAAGATATTTAATACTCACTGATATAGTACTTAAAAGAATATAACTTTGGAAACAATGTATTAAATAATGAAAACTATGGTAAATAATAATCTTTAAATATAAGTTTCAAAAGATATTTAGTTGCCATAAGAAACGTTTTTAAAACAAGAGAAGATTAGAAGTCATTGGTTTAGAAAAAGGGGAATGATGGGAAGGGTGAAGGAATGGGAATAGGAAAGACCGTAGAACGAATCAGACACAACTCTCCTATCCTTTTTTTTTTTAATTAATTTTTATTGTAGGTTGTTCAAAACATTACATAGTTCTTGATATATCATATTTCACACTTTGATTCAAGTGGGATATGAACTCCCATTTTTACCCCGTATACAGATTGCAGAATCACATCAGTTGCACAACCATTGATTTACATATTGCCATTCTGGTGTCTGTTGTATTCTGCTGCCTTTCCTTATGTATGAGTACACAACCAATGTAGTCTCACATCATGTGCAACCACAATAATGGGATCCTAAATGGAACAATTTATATTTATTCTGTCTATAAATGTCAAATAATATGTCAAAATATACTCTACTGTCATCTGTATCTACAAAGAATAAATGAAAAATAAAAATATTTTTTGAAATAGGTTTTTGAAATTTTTTCAAATATTTTTGAAACAGTGTCTCAGAAAGTATAAACTATAGAAAAATGGTAAAGTTGTTTTTGTTTTTGTTTTCATTTTTTTTTTTTTTTGCTTGTTACCAACTAGATATACAGTAAGAAGTAGAGAAATACTGTCATTAAAACAGAGATGAAGCCAGGTGTGGTGGCGCAAGCCTGTAATCCCAGTGGCTCAGGAGGATCACAAGTTCAAAGTCAGCCTCAGCAAATTCAAGGTACTAAGCAACTCAGTGAGACTCTGTCTCTAAATAAAACACAAACAAGGGCTGGGGATATGACTCAGTAGTTAAGCACCCTGGGTTCAATCCCCAGTACCAAAAAAAAAAAAAAAAAAAGATAAAGGGAATAAAATAAAGTTAGTAATAGAAACAGGAATCCAGGTACAGTAAAAATAAAATGGAAGTGCATTGGTAAATATCTTAGGAAATGTAACGGGGAGTATGCTTAGGTATAATTTTAAAATCAAGATTATTGAGTCATAGTTTACATAAAATAGAATGCACTCATTTTAAGTGCAGTTAAGTGAATTTTGACCAATAGACATCCTTATAACTACCTTTATAATCAAGATATCAAAATATTGCCATTATTCAAAAAAATCTTCTTGATAGATTGGTTATTTTGTTGAGTATATAATAGACCCTAATTCATATATTAATCATGTTTATTAATTATATTAATTATGCACACCATCTTGTAATTTTTTGTAGTGTACAATTTGATGTGTTTTGACAGATATGTCCAGACATGTAACTATCACATCATTCCTAATCCCTAGAAAGCCTTGCATATTTTACTCCACCCCTCAATACTAGGACAGATAACCAATAATCTCACATCTTAAAAAGTGAGTATTGCAGAGACATAACCACTTTTATTTTCCACATACTTACCATTTCTAATACTTATTTGTATTAGAAATACAAATAAGTATTAAGTATAAGTCTTTTCCATTAAGCATTTTGTTCTTTTAGATATCTTTAAAAAAATCTTTTAGCATTTTACATAGTACAAGTCTCCTAGAGACTAATTTTCCTAGCTTTCATTTTTCTGCAAACATCTTTGATTTTCTTTTTGTTACTGTTGATTTAGATGTCAGAAGTGCTCACTATATTTCATGGGACATAGTAACAAATTCTAATGCCTGAGTTTTTTCTACCAATAATAATTCCAAGAACTGCTTTAAACAGATACCATAATAGGCACATTTACCTTAAGCCTAGAAAGGAGAGTAAAATTGATACTTTAAAAATAAACTTTTTCAAATTATCATTTTCGCATATTTTAAAAAATATTTGTTTTAAATATTTTTAAATATATTTTTTAATTTTTAAAATATTTAAATATCTTAAATATTTTTAAAATATTTATGGATTTAAGATGCAACATTTTAATACATGTATACAATGTATGATGAGCAGATCAAAGCAATAGGCATCTATCACCTCAAAAAATTATCATTTCCTTATGTTGGGAACAATCAAAGTCCTAATAGTTATCTAGAAACATACTAAAGATGGGGTCAACCATAGCTACCCTACTGTGTTATAGAATGTTACAAGTTATTGCCGTCCTATGGCACTCCTATAGTTATGTTCCCTGGATGCAAGAATCACTGATCATCACTGTCCTTCAGCATTGTAAAGATATCATTTCTTTGTCTTCTTTATATCATGTGTGAAGAGAATTCTGAGGTCATTCATATCTGGTTTTATTCCCCTTTGTGAGAATATGTCTTTTCTTCTCTGAACCCTTTTTATGATTTTCTGTTTAGCACTTTTTTGGTTGTTTTATTTTTAGGAATTTGAGTTTGATGTACCAGGTATAGTTTTTTTTTTAATTTATATACTGGATCTTATTGAACTTGGAGCTATGGGAAATCTGGATTTATAGTTTGCAGAAAATTTGGAAAATTATGGCAGTTGTTCCTCTAAATATTTCTTCAATTAATGTTTCTACTTTTTTTTCTAGGAATCCAATTGCATGTGTGTTAGACAACTTGCTATGCTGTAGCAGTTCCAGTCACATTCATCTGAAAGCCATGTCCCCCAGAAAAGTTTTAAGAGTAATAAAACAGCTTTACTCACCAATTCTTAACATTTTATCCCAATTGCTTTGGTGCTGGCTCATTACTCTTCCTCTCCTCTCCTGCTATAAATTATAATCCACTTCTCTCCAACAACCTCTATATTGTTCTATTTATTTATTCCTGCAAATATATTTTGCTAATCTATTTTAGTACAGTTTGTCCCTTTATTCACTAATATTTTATAGTTCACAAGAAGGAATCAGGAAATGCAACATTGTTCATTAAACTATTGTGTACTAAGAGTTCATATTAAATTTTTTTCAATTGAGCATTAAGTTCCTTCATAGATTCTTTTTCTCAACTCTTCAATGCAATATAGCACCACCTGAAAGACGATCATGTCCCTTTTAACAGTTTTAGTCTCAGTTTGGGAGTTGTGGATCAGTGGTAGAGTGCTCACCTAGCTTGTATGAGGAATTGGGTTCAATACTCAGCAACACATAAAAAAATAAACAAAATAAGACAAAATTGTGTCTATCTACAATTTTAAAAAGTCTTTTTTTTTTAAAAAAAAAAGAGCTTTAATCAGAAATAATGCCTTGGCATTTTTGATCATATGGGCCAATTATAGTCTTTCATTTTGGGATAATCTCGTGTTTCCTCATAGTGGGGTTTATGTTATTTATATTTTTGGTAGGGATTTCAGAAAAATTATGTTGTATCCTTCTTAGTGTATTATATGAAAAGGCATTTGATAGCAGCTTCTTCCCCTACTGGTATAATTAACTTTGATTACTTGATTAAGTATAATTTGGTTAAAGTCCTGATCACTAGGTTTATCCACGATAAAAATATTATTTTTTCAATTTTAATCAGTGAGTATTTTGTGGGGAAACTTTTGAAATTCTTAAATATATTATTCCTCATCAGGCTTTTAACCCCTACTTTTAGCAGTCATTGTTTTGTTTGGACTAATCTAATTATTAGTATGATGATTTCGAAATATTTATTTTCTAACTCCACACTAGCGTATATTTAATAACTTCTCTTCCACCCAAAGGTAGAGATTTTCCTTCTTTACAGCATTTATAAACCATACAAGAAATGTCTTTCCAATGTATCAATAGTCTTAAAGATATAATATGTAAAAAGAATGGTTTTTTTACAAATTTCTTTCTAAATGTTTATATGATGCTTGTAAAATATACTTAATGAAACTTTTAATCTTCCTCATTTTTTCTTTAAAAACACAGCATTATGCTTTCAAACTCAAATGTGTTTTCCTCCTAAAGTTATTTCATTTATTTAAAATTCCAAGAAAATTAATCATGGATTTTATACTTGCCTTTTGTTAAATATGTTAACTTTTATCTTTTTAGTATGAGTGATGATAGATAAATCAACAATGGCCCAGTGACAGACCAAAATAAATAAAAAGTAATTTTTACAAGAATTTAATTCAAATTGCAAGAGACAAGGAATGAATTTCTTCATTTATAAGTGGAGATAAAAAAAGTACCAAACTTATAAAATTGTAAAAATTTAAAGAGGGAATCTAATGAGAAAGTCATGAGTGCCTAGAACAGTACCTGCCACATGAAAGATATTTAAAGCTATGATTAATATGATGATGGTATTGTCACTATATTTTCAATAGTAAATATTGTTATTGGTTAAAAAATAAATGATTGGTAGAAAGATAAATGAATATTTGCTATGAAGAAAATAAATTAAAATGTAAAATGCATCATTTCGCATTGAATCCCAGTTTTTACTTACCAATGGTGTCAGTTGCTTTTCATGTGAACATACATAAAATTATTTAACCATGCTTCATTTTTCAATCTCTGTAACCATAAAATGAACATAATGATGATTGTACTTTTTTGTCGTTTTTAAGCATTCTTTTAAATTTGCTTACCTAATAAAAATTTCTCATATTTCAAAATCAGAAAATATAATAAATATCATATTAGCAAATATGAACACTTTGACAGTTCTAGTTAAGATATTTTAAAATTTAGTGTTATACATACTCTTAAACCATCCTGTCCTCCTCTACTTCAAATCAATTTCCTACACAGAGGTAAGCCCTGCGTTGAAAGTCCTTTCATTTCTTATATTAATAATATAATGTGCCCTTTTATATACTTTAATTTGGGGGGGGGTAACTGGGGCGTAAACATTTTACCCCTGAACTATAACTCCAGTCCTTTTTAATTTTAATTTTGAGATAGGGTCTCATAAAGTTGCTGAGGCTGGTCTAGAATTTGCTGAGGCTCCAACCTCAGCCTCCTGAGTCACTGAGATTACAGGCATATGACACCACCATGCCTGGCCCATTTGTATACTTTAAAATACACATAAATGACACTATTTTACACATGGTTTACAAATTTACTAGATTGACAGGTAATAATAAATATAGTTCAGTTATTTTAATCCTCATCAATGTTAAGTGCACTTTTATTATTATCATATAACTATTGCTTACAAACATTTGGAAGTATTATATAATTTTCAGACATAAACTTTGGCATTTAAAAAGTATTCATTATAACCTAGCATGTTTATTTTGGGAAATGATTCTTTTGTGTGTGTGTGTGTGTGTGTTTAAAGAATCCATACTCTAAATGTGGGTTGCAGCCTCCAGGCACAACAAGCTATTTTCTTTTTACTTATTTTTTTAAATATCTATACTATTTGCCACCTAATCTAGTGAATTTATGAGTTCTTGTGTTACAGTCTCCCAAAGGGAAATTTTGTTCACTTTTAATTGTATTCAGTAAACTCTTATTTGAAATACTTTGAGTCTCCATTATTAAATACCTAATGATTAAAGATTATTTTATATTTCTCATATAGTTCTTATTTTAGAATTAGGTAATGACCCTAATAGCAAATTATTATCAGATTATTTACTATTAATTTTTATTGTAACAGCTTTGGTTTTCATTTCTAATGTTAGTAATTATTATGTCAGAATATCTATAGCCTGCTGTCATGGTTTGGATTATGAGGTGTTCCCAAAAGCTCCTGTTAATGAAGGATTATTCAGAAGTGTAATGATTGAATTATATGAGCTGTAACCTGGTCTGTCCACCCTAGTTTGAATGGTGTCACCGTAGACTGGTGACTGGGCAAGGTGGGTCATTGGAGTGTGCCCTGGAAGGGTACATCTGTCTTGTGGCCCTTTCTTCCCCTCCCTTCCTATTTTCTGACCCTGCCATGAGCTCATCAGATTTCCTCCACTGAGTCCTTTCCCCATGATGTGCAGCCTCACCTTGGGCCCAGAGCTATGGAAGAGGTCAATGAACTCTGACCTCTGAAATCATGAGACCCAAATAAACTTTTCCTCCTTAATTTGTTTTTGTTGGATGCTTTGGTCATATCTAAGCAAAACCTAACTAAAACACCTGTTTTTACTTTCATCTTATTGGTGAACTGTTTTAGATGTCTCTCTGCCTCTCAAATGTAAACTTTATGAAAGTTTTTCACATGACTTTAAATATACAGATTACTAATGTGGTTGAATTGTTTAGAACCTTGCTATTTGTTTCTTGCTTAATTATTCATTTATTTTTCTCCTTCAGATTTTTTGTTGGATTTAATTAAGCATTTTGTTCCTCCTTTCCCCCACCATACATAATTCTAAACATTCTATTTCTTTCTTAACTAATAAATTAGAAAGTGTGTGTTCTTTTATTTTGATATTTTTTAAATACAGTACTTTACAGTGTATGCATTCTTTTATAACAATACTAGTATGACTTTTAGTTGTTGCTATATTGTTATTAAAATTAAGAAACTGAGAATCTCTGTTCACTGGTGAATTTTGCCTACTTAGTTTATCTCCTCCAGAAAATAAGAGGGACTTTAAAATGTTTTAGTTGGATTATGTCCATTTTCCATACTGTTACTATATATTTTAATTTTAATGTTTTTAAAACCCTAATGACTTAGATACATTTATCAAAATATTTGTTTACTAGCCTTTTGTTCCTGTTTAGTTATTTTTTTTCTGAAAACATTGCCTTTTCATCTCTGTTAATATTTTATCTTCCCTGTGTTTCTAATTTTACCTTCTAAATTCATATCAGAGACTAAATTGGATCATTAACTTCTTTGTTTTCTTTTTCTTATCTATTTTACACACTTTTCTCAGATTCATGTTAAACTTTAAACTTTCTCACTTTAGTTATATTTCATATTATATGTCAACTGTTCAAGTGTCCAATAACTATACAGTATCAATTCTATATGGGTATTGATAGAGGTATACAAATATAAACATGCTTATATAAATAAGGATTTTTCTACAAGATTTAAAAAGTTTTTTTTATCAAAATGCTTTTGCTATTTCTACAATACATATTTCTTTTCCCATAATTTCCTTATTTTTGTTTATAATTTTCAATAAACTCTTTGATGTTTTGTTCTTTTTAATTGGTGCATTCGTGTTTTATTCTTTCTGATTGAAAGAATCATCTTTTAACATTTATTTTAACTTTTATCATAATTTATTTTATTATGTCAATTTTGGTACTAGTAATACTTCAATGTATATTTGATTCCTACCTAAAATAAACGATGAACTTATGATTCCAAGTCCTAACTGGGAGATGTCTCTTAGGTTTATTTATTTCCCTGTATGAGTCTTACATGACCTACTTTATGGAAGTGATTCTACAGAATGTTTTAAGTTTACCTCTACAGGTATTGTGGCTCCTTCATAGAAACTATTTTTTATTTGGACATTTATCAATAGCCATGAGATTACTGCATAACTTAGATAATTTAATTTGGACTTTTGGATCCCACATCTTCTTGGTCTTGGATTATGGTTTAACCAACTTATTGGAGATAAACACTTTCTGCTTTCAGACCTCAAATATCTCTCAGAGTCCTAGGAAGACAGATTTTTTTTTCATCCCTTTCCGTTTCTAAATGAGGGGTATTCCTTTGAGAAGGGGTTATAGTCTCAGCATTTAAGGGATAACACTGTAACCTATTCGTTATTAAAACCCCATTCTCTATTTTATTTTATTGGTTCTTCTTAAGTTACACATAACCGTAGAACACATTTTCATAAACTTATACAAGCATAGAATCTATATTATTCCAGTTAGGACCCTATTCTAGTGGGAGGGCCCGATGGTGAAGTTCACTTAGGTAATTTCATATGTGTACTAGGAAAATTATGTTTGTTCTACTGTCTATTGGATTCTTATCCCTCTCCCTTCCTTTCATTCCCTTTTGTCTAATCTACTAAACTTTTCCTCCGCTCCCTCCCCTTTATTGTGATTCGCCTCCACATATCAGTGAAAACATAATAATTCCAATTTCACTCCATTATCCAGATCATTTCCTATATAATCCCCAAGTGTTCCATTCCCACTGTGAGTCCTTTGCACTTCATCTGTATAGTCTCTTTGTTTTCACTTGATTTAAATTCTGATATTCAAATGGTGATTTATGTTTTGTCTGTCATTTCTGAATATTTCAAGCAAGGAGTTTCTGATCAGGTCATTCTCCATTTATTTTTCACTTTGTTAAATTTTATCATGAAAAAAAATGCTACATAAGTCAGATTAGAAGCAGTGGGATTACAATAGAGAGATTCTGGTGCTGCTTTTGGAAGATAAAACATGAGAACATGTGTCCAAATTTGATTCAGAGAATGAACTTGAATACTTTGAGAGTTTTCTACATTTGCAACCGAGTGACTCTAAGAATTCACTGGACTTGGTTGAACATGTAACAATGAAATACATTGAGATTTAGAGGTGCGATTTTGTCTTTTTTTGAAATAAGATTACTTATTACTACTCCTAATTTAGCAGGTAAAAATGTCCACGAGCTTGCCATAGGTCAGATTCTGTTCTACAAAGTAGTATTTTCCTGTACTCTGGGGTACTTTTCAGTTCATGACTCCCTAGCTCCCAAACCATTAAAATCCTTGAGAATAACTACTTTTCAATTCACCCAGGAACTTGCAATACAGGTAATTTGTTGAAAGTTAGATTCTATCCTTTACCTCTAACTGTCCTCCATACATAAGGAACAATCTGTAAACAAAATAATAAGTATAATGGTATTCAAATTTACAACTTCCATGCAAAATCAAGTGATATGAGGTTGAATACTAGTAATTACTCCTCAACTCCTGAATCTTGGTGTGTGTGTGTGTGCGCGCACGCATTCACACGCCCATGTAGGTGTGTAAAAATACCACAGACTACTATCCAACTTTGATTGTTGAAACAGAACAAAAATAAAAATAGGGGTGAAAACTCTATGTGTTTGAAGGGAAATCTTTTTAAAGCTGAAAGAATTATGTTGAAGGCAGCAAATTGTAAAAGGAGCAGTAACCATCAAATGTCAGATTCAAAGACAGAGTCCTATTATAAAGGAAAATAGTCTAAGCAGAAGAAAAATTTTGAAATTTTATATCTGGACTTTTTAATTAGAGCATTATGGTGATACATAGTATTTGGGTTTATCCTTACAAGTCATGGATGCATGCATAGAATTTGGTTTCAGTGCACCATCCTCCCCTTTTTCCTTCTGCTCTCCTCTCCCCACAGCACCCCTCCCCACTTTCACCTTCCTTTACTCTACAAAACTTCTTTCACTCACCTATTTATTAATTTTTGATCAGTTCTTTTTACTTATACATAAAGGTGAAATTTCCTGTGGTACATGCACATGAGTTTTTAAAAATTAATTCTGTATTTCCTTTCCTTTTCCATAACACCACTCTGTCTCTATATCTGTACATTCTTTAGATTGATTTTTAATATTTTTAACATTTTATGAGATTTGGGGTCCAGTTCATCCTATTTTTATTATCTCTGAATTACACTGTTACCCTTACCTTCTAAATGTGGACTAAAATTTGTTTCCTGAGAAAATTATGGACTTCACAAGAATTGGGAAATACAAGAATTTTGATTACCTGTATGTGAATAAGAAATTACGTATGTGCAGTGTTTGTTCATAGAAGAGGAATTTAATTGTTTTAAGTGGTATATTTATAACAATTGAGTAAATTTGATACTGACTATAGCATATTTGATAAAAGTAATATCTAGATGTTGCATTGTTTGAATAATCTGATAATTATATTTCTATATTAAAATTCTTTCCTGGGCTGGGGACGTGGCTCAAGCGGTAGCGCGCTTGCCTGGTGTGCGTCTGGCCCAGGTTCCATCCTCAGCACTGCATACAAAGATGTGTCTGCCAAAAACTAAAAAATAAATATTAAAAATTCTCTATCTTTCTCTCTCTCTCTCCCTCTCTCTCTCTCTCTCTCTCTCTCTCTCTCTTAAAAAAAATTCTTTCCTGTGGGATACATGTTGAAGTGTCATGATGCCTATAACTTACTTGCAAATATGTATATATGTATGTATTTGCACGCATGTGTTGGTGCCTAAAGACCAAGATGAAAAATAAGAAATTAAATTAGTAGATCTAATGTTCTTTTCACTCAAGAAACAAATTCCAAAGGCATCTCAAAGTTGATATGTCTACTCAGTTTCCTAACTCATGAAATGATTTATCCTCACTCATTCATCGAATTGAGAAATAGTATTTTTCCTTTGCACACACATATGTAGAGCCCCAAGTTGTTTCTGATTTTTAGCTCTCAAATATATTGTCTCGTCTTCTCCAAACTTACACCATGCTTTGTAGTAAACATCATCTTTGAGAAATATTTCTTACACAACTTTGATCAATTTCCTCTGTGAAAGAATTGTCTTGCCAAATTATCAAATACAATGATGTCACCACCCTCAATCTTCTGTTACCCTCCATACCAATCCCTTAAGATGAGTTTCTAGAGCTTTGCTCTTCCTCAGTGCTTGCTTGTGGCTATTGCTTAAGTTCTGTATTCTGACCAAAATTGTTTTCCTTCCATCCTTATCTTAAAAATTCTTGTTATTTTTCAAGTTTCTGATGAGATGTGACTCATTTCAAATTTTTTTTTGATGAGCCACCAGTATGTACTGAATATTCTTGCATGCACACCCATAAATCCCCAAACTCGCTCTCGTCCCTGTGTCATTTTGGTCACTAGACATCCTTTAGCAGATGTTAATCTTTCCAAAGTTTCTATACTACATCTGGTAGATGTACTAAAACATTGCACTAAAACATGGTACTCTTAATAGATAAATTGTCAAATGATTATTGTTTGAATTACAAGTTAATCCATTTTGTAACTCCATATTTATCAACTCAATCACCATGCTATAATAAACCCCTTGAGGCTGCTAGATGACCAGTGTGGCAAAACAGTCAGAATTCAATAATTTCTAATAATAAAACACATAGAAAATTTAGTCTATTTAGACCTCAGATATAACTTCAGTTGATTTTTATCCTTGCAAGAGTGTCTTAATAGGTGAGAGAGAATAGTTGGAAAAACAGCAAAATAATCTAAAGGGACAGAATCTTTAAGAACAGAAGGCACATCAGTGGATGTCTGGGTCTGGGGGTGGAAGAAGCTAAATTAACTGAACAGGCACAGGGGTGATTGAACAGCTCTGTTTCTTCATTCTGTGGTTGTAATATGTGTGTAGAAATTTGTCACAACTCATCAAGATGTATGTTTAAGAATGGTGCATTATACTTCCATTAAGTTGATTTTCTAAATGCTTCAGTAATTTAAACAGGTCCTCAATAACATTTCCAGCAGAGAAAGTGTTCAACAGTTTTGTTATTGAGGAAAAAATGCTTAGAGATAATATTATTTAAAATTTCTAAATAGTAGTAATAATGCTGAAATCAGTTTAAAGAGCCTTTTTATGGTAGTTTGTATATAAAAGGAAATTAATGGGTCTCACACTAATTTTATTCAGTGATTAAATCACCAAACTACTGATCTTTCCCTTGCTTATTCATACACCATCAGGTAATTAGGACTGTCTCTACTATATCATCTGCCAGCTGTGAGGAGAATGAGAACAATAGTTACTCAGTTCAGTGGGATCATTATCATTCATGTAGGAAAACAGGACCTTTAAAACTGTTAACAACAGGGCTAGATATGTTTATTCTCCATTTTCTCTCTACTTATTGAATAAAAAGCCATTAACCAACCGGAGACTTAGATGTCTATATGCATATACAATTAATTAATTCTAATTTATTTAATAGGGCCATCTAATATTATTGTAACACTGGGGTAATTTTAATGAATAAAGAAAAAATCAAGCATGCATGAATTCTGATACCTAGATGTCTTACAGAAATGTCTTTTTAAAACAGTATCAATGTTTATCTAAAAAAGTCATATTGGTTTCCAAAAAATACTATGTCAAGAAAAATTGAGTAAAGCTAAGAGAAAAGAGCACAATTTGGGGGTGCTTAACCCAGAAATATTCTTCTTCCATTGCCTCAACCTCAGCTTTGTTTAAAACACACACACACACACACACACACACACACACACACACACTCTCACACACGCATACGCGCACACACACATACTCTATAATACATACAACTGAGAAATGGTAATGGAAAAATACGGTATAAAAATATCATCAACAGTGAAATTTCCTGAGTAATGATGTCTGGTGGTAGAAGTGAGGTGGCAAAAACTAAAATTATCCTTTATTTTAGCTGAAATAAAATTTACCATAAAAATACAAATCTTTCATTAGAGAGATTTTTTTCTATTAGTGCATTTTTATCACATAGAATAATGGTTTCATTGTGCATATTTGTACATGCAAATTACACACTTTGACCACATACCCATACCCTCCCTGGCCTTCCTCTCAACCTTTCCCTGGTCCCCTTCTTCTTCTCTGAGAGTCCCCTTGTTTATTCCATGTCATCCAAGTCCCCATCTGGATGGGGGCGTGGATGACATGGATATTACATGTGAGTTAAAACATGTAATATTTTTCCTTCTGAGTCTGTCTAGTCTAAGAGGTTTAACACTTGAATAAGCACTCATATGTATCACCCAAAATATTATAGAACATGTTCCAATTACTACATAAAATCATGGCGAGGGCTGGGGTTGTGGCTCAGTGGTAGAACGCTTGCCTGGCATGCATGAGGTACTGGGTTTGATCCTCAGCACCACATAAAAATAAACAAATAAAGGTATTGTGTCCATCTACAACTTAAAAAAATATCTAAAAAAAAAAAATCATGGGGAAACCTCCATGTTCCAGTAAATTCCTCACTCAGAGATGACAACTTTCTGATAATATTAGCATAGATTAACTTTGCCCATTGGTATAATTGGTCTAAATGTAATCACGTGGTACTTATTCTTTTGTGTGTGACTTCTTTCATACAATTAAATGTATTTGATATTTGTAGCAGATTGTAGTTGGATCTATGCGAAGCTTAGTACTTATAATATCGTCTTTACCTCCTTTTAATGTCTGTAGTATCTTTTGATCTTGATATTTGTGTCTTTTACTATTGACATCATGAAGACTTTTACTATACATTTATCAATTTCATTAATCTTGCCATGATCAAAGTTGACCTAATTTTTAAAAATTATGTTTTTAATTTTTCATGCCATGGATTTCCACCCCAATTTTAATAATGGCCTCTCTCATACTTAATTTGATTTTGTCCCTAGATTCTTATTTGGGAATCTTAGATAAATCATCTATTTTCTAATATAAAGCATTACATTAAAAGTTAGTTTTTAATGCTATAAATTTCCATTAACCATTGCTTAACTTAAACTCACAAATTTACATCTGTTTCCCTTAGGTGTTTTCTAAACCCTCCCATTCTTTGTCATTGGTTTTTGTAAGCATATTTTTCAATTTTCATATGTTTGTGGAATATATCAATTCCTTATTATAAATGACTTCTGATTTAATATTATCATTACCAGGGAATATATTATTTTTACTTTTTATGCTCACTGTTAGCACAACATGATCTTATTTCCTTCTGTGACACAAACACACATATTTATTTTTCTAAGTGTACTTTATTCTTTCTTACAAATCTGAACTTTCATATATAAGTTTCAAACAACCTCAAGAATTTCTTTTAACATGTATTTTAGGGCTTATTGGAGACTAATCTCTACAGGTTTATTTTTTATGAAAAATTTTTAAAAATTCCTGTCATTTATTTGACTTGACTTTTTAAAATTGAGAGCAATTTCAGATTTGTAGAAAGAATGAACAGGAAGTACAGAGTGTCTAGATGCCCACATTTTATAAAGTCCCTACCAAAGTTTCCCTTATTATTAGCATATTACTAGTGTGGTAAACTTGTTACAATTGATGAGCAAATATTGATACAACTGAAGATGCTACTTGACCTTAGGACTCACTCTGTGTGGTGATTCTATTAGATTAACATGGAGAACAGTTTCACTGCCCTAAATCTCCCCTGTGCTCTGGGATTTCCTCCCTCCTTCCTGAATCCCTGGTATTTACTGAATTTTTTGTTGTCTCCATACAAGTACTTTTATGAAATGGCATCTAATTGAAATTATATAATATGTAGTTTTTTCCAGATTGGCTTCTTTCACAGTCATATGCAATTAAGATTGATTCATGTTTTTTTTTTTATGGTTTAATTGTTTGTTTTGTTTTTTAGCACTGAATACTATTCTATTGTCTATTGTACCAGTTGTTTTATCCATTCACCTACTAAAGGAAATCTTATTTGCTTCCAATTTTAACAATTATAAATAAAGCTATCACAAACAACGTATATGCTTTTGTGTGGGTAGAAATTTTCAACTCCTTTGAAAATGCCGAAGAGTAAATAACTGCTGAATTATATGGGAAGAGTCTTTTTATGTCTATATGAAACTGTTGAAAGATCTTATAAAATGTCTGCACAAGTTTCCATCCATTCCAGCAATGAATGACAGTTCTTATTATTCCATAACCTTATCCATGTTTAGTATGGTCAGTTCTTTGGATTTTAACCATTCTAATAGATGTGTAGTAGTATATCATTGTTTTAATTTGCAACTCTTTGCACATGTTCCATATACCAATTTACCTTCTGTATATTATCTTTTGTATATTCTGAGTCATCTGTTTGGATTTCTCAATAGGGTAATTTTCTTTCTCTTTGTTGAGATTTAAGAGTTTTTGTACTTGGGTTAGCAGTCCTTCATCAGATATGTTTTCTCTTCATTTTTAAAGTTTATTGTCCATGGACATCAAATCTTTTTTGAGGACTAAGGTAGGCTGGCTGAGTTTGAGTTTAAACTTTACTTGGATTCAGTCTTCCACTGTTTTTTATTATTTGGGTAAAAAAATTCTCTGGCACTTTATAAATGCTATATATTTTGGATGAGAAGGCAGCCATTGCCCTGCTTTGTATGGTGTGTTTTGAAAATCTCTGTCAGCTTTCAGTAATGAGTGTGCTTGATTTTCAACAGTTACACTATGATATTCCTAGTATCTTTTGTTTTGTCTTCATTTTGTGTTACCTGGAGTACACCAAACATAAATTTTTAGATTGATATTTTTAACTGTTTGGGGGACATTTTCACTTCAATTTAATTTAATCTATTTTCTTTATTTTCATTTTATGTGATTCTAATAACACATATGCTATCCTATTGGATATAATCTCACATTTCTTGGACATTTTATTTTTAAATTCCTTTTTGCCTTGTTATTTTATTTTGGGTAATTTTATTGTCATCCACATTCAAGTGTGCTATACTTTGTATCTGCTTTGTCTATCAAGCATATGAATTATTTTCCATTTCTTTTGCATTTGTCTTTTTTTAGATTTCTGTTGTGGTTTGGATGTGAGGTGTTCCCCAAAATCTCACATGTAAGAAAGTTCAGAGGAGAAATGATTGGACTGTGAGAGTCTTAATCTAATCAGTGGTTTAATCCCCTGATAGGGATTAACTGAGTGGTAACTGAAGTGGTAGAGTGTGGCTATAGGAGGTGGGAATTGGGGCATGGCTTTGGATATATATTTGTATCAGGGAATGAACTCTCTCTCTGCTTACTGATCATGTGAGCTGCTTCCCTTCACCACACTCTTTCACCATGAGGCTCAGCCTCATTTCAAACCCTGAGGGATGAAGTTGACTGTCTGCGGATTGAGACTTCTGAAACCTGGAGCCCTCAAATAAACTCTTCCTCCTTTGCAATTGTGCTAGTTGGGTCCTTTTAGTCACAGCAGCAGAAAAACTGACTAAGACAATTTCTATTCAACTTTTTTTTTTCATATTTTCCATCTATTTGCTTACATTCCTTGTCTCTTCATGAATATCACCTATTTTTTACAATAGATCCTTTGAAATCATTATCATTGTTATTATAACATATTTTTCTGAGTATTTTACTATATCATTTTTATGTTTGCTTTAATTGACAATTTTGTCATTTTAGCATGGATTGACTTTCAATGCTTTTTCATTTTTCTTTTCATGCTATATTGCAAACATGAAAATTTGTGTAAAAGAACACTTAGATCTATAATAAAAATATTTACTGGCAGAAAACAATACATTTCCTTTTATCAAGTCATAGTATTAGAGTTTAAGTTTAAACTTTACTTGGATTCAGTTTTCCACTGGCTTCCATTATTTGAGTAAAAGATCAGACAGATGTTTGTCTTGCTTTTGTTTCATAATCTCAAAGGAGTTCTCTTTGATTTCCAGTTCTAGTCCCATGCTCTATTCTTTAGACAGTCTCTCTTCACCTGCAAACCTTCAAATCTTCAGAGGACCATTGTAGTAGGGGTCTGAAGTTCCTCGTCAATTTTTCCTATCTCTGCTGCCCTTTCCCCAGAATTCTATAATGGTTTCACTTTGCTTAAGGATAGCAGAGTGTTTCCAAGCTATTTCTTGCTGCTTTCGGAAACAGTAAGTGTTCATAGTATTATCAAGAAATTTATTTCTTCATCTCAGCTCTATTTACTTATCCCTGTCTTCAGTATGAAGTGCAACATTTAAGGTCTGGTATATTTTAGAGATCCCCCCTCTTCCCATGTCAAACCCTGTCTTCACCAATGCCCTAGTTCCTCAGGCAGATTTCTCTGATATTGTGCCATCATGCCTTGTCATCATTATTAAAAAGAGAACTATGTGCACAGCAAAAGCCTATGGGAAGGAATTACCCAGTGTGTGCAGATTTTGTATGACTGTTTGGAGGATACAATTGTGTCACATGAACTCAAGCATGTCAATTAAAAGACTATTAAATTTCAAATGATTTCTCCTTATATCCACTTATTGTGGATTTTTCTCCTACTAGTTGGCTCTGCTAAGACTGAAAGCTCCTTATGAAGGATTCTTTAGTTTTGAAATCTAATTAATTTTAACTGCATGACTTTTCTATTTTCTAACATTTCACTGGTATTTCATTGGATTTAACAACAGTCTCCTTATTTAACATAGAATATAAAGTTGCAGTATTTTTTTCTGAGCTCTGCCTTAGAATCATCTCACAACTTGGATTATGTTGTCCATTCATCATTGTTCAATTCAAAATGTTTTCCAGTTTCCTTTCTTTTGAACTAACAATTTTTTTAGAAATGGGTTATTTAGTTTTCAAGAGTGAGGGGATCTCACTATTGATCTAATTGATCTAATTGTTAATAGTATCTAGTTTTATTTCCCTATGATCAAAAGAAATATGTCATTTCTAAAACTTTGATTAAATACTCCATAATTTTCACATTTATTTGTTCTTTACTGTATGTTCATCATGGAGTTTTATTTTTAAAAAAACAAAAGTTAGACCAAAATTAAGGGTTCCTATTTTGAAATGTGTTATTGAATTTCCAAATATTTAAAAATTTTCCTACACTTCTTTTATTTTGATTTCAATTTTATTTCCTTTTGATCAGAAAATACATTTCACATATGATTAATTTTACATTTAGTGGAACTTTTTATTATCCAGAATAGAATTTATCTTGATAAATACTCTGCATACATTTGAGAAGATTGTATATTCTGCAGTTGTTAAGTGTGAATTTCTATAAATAGTAATAGTACTTGTGAGTGTCAATATTGTTCAAATTTCTATACATTTTCTTTTCTTCTGAATTCCTGTTCCATCAATAATTGGAAAAAAAATTTTAAACAATTTGTGAACTCATCCATTTCTCTTTCTCTTTTCAGTTCCATTATTTTTACTTCATGTATTCTCAGTTTATTAGATGAATGAAATTTTAGGATTTTAATGTCTTCTAGATAAATTGAAGTCATTATGAAATGATACTCTTGAACCTCGACATAATGTTTTGTTCTAAAAATTATTTAATTTGATATTTATTCAATCAGCTTTATTTTAAAATAAATTTGATATTTAGATAATCATCTTTATTTAAACAGTTTACTATTAGTATATTATATCTTTTCATTCTTTAATTTTTTAATCCATTTGTACCTTTTTATTTACTTTTTTGTGCAGAATGTATTTGTACTTTTCTTAATGCAATCTAAAATATTGCTATTTAATTGGATTTTTAAACCCCAACTAAATCACTTTAAACTATTGAGTATGATTACCTGGTTGTTTAGAACTGTCATCTTGATATTAATTAATAAACATTATGTTTTTAAGGTGCTGATATATCCAACAAGTTTGAGAAAAATTATTTTATTCACATTCAAGGTTTTATTAATTTTTAATTTTTTAAAGGATTGAATATTTGCTTTATTCATTTTGATATCAACAACATTTTTATGTTAGTAATTATCTATTTTTGTATATATATATATATATTTACACATATAATTCTGTGTACTTTAAAGGCACTTAATAGACTCCTCCTAGCACTTATTAGACTTTTCTGACAATTAGAGCAACTTGAGTGTCAATAACCAGAATTCTCTGTGGATCCCTTAGGTGGGGGCACTGGTTCCCAGACTGGATATTTCTAGTAGCAAGAGTTATAAATGGAAAAAAAAAATATGTGGCATTGTCTACAGAGCATAAAAGTTTTCTAGGAATAATACATTAAAATTTTAACTCAGAGTAAAATCTATTTAAAATTGGTAATTTAATATAAATATCTTCACCAAAATAAAACTCTTTTTTTATGTTGCTCATATCAAAAAGCTAGGAGTAATTTTTGATGTTCTTTGTTTCTTCAATGACAAACACATATGTAATCTGAACCTTTTCCAATACATTGCTCCCATTTTGCCTTATGTGGATTTTGTAATAGCCTCCTATCTTCTCTCCTTATTCTGTTTTTCTCCGTTAAATCTGGATGAGAATTTAAAATGCTTCCTACAATGTTTAGGATAAAATTCAAAATCTTTATAGAGGTTAGAAGTATTTATGTATATAAATTGACCCATTATCCCCAGTATTCTTGTTAATCCTGCTTACTTTCTATTTCCTTATACCACCATTTTGATAGTTAAAAGAGATTGTCAACTCTACTTGACTGAGACAGCTAGGAACAGCCTAGTTCCCAGGAGTCTCTGTTAGGAGACTCCTGAATGTGTCTCTGAGGAAGTTTCCAGAGACAACTGACAGGTGGAACATCATTGGGGGAAGAACTGAGCTCAATGGGGGCAGCACTGCCCAATAGGCCAGAAGCCAAAATAGAATGAAAAGCCAGAGAAGGAGAATGCAAGTTTGAATATTGCTGTTGTCATTGCCCATGGACATTGGATTCTTCCAGTTCCTTACTCTTCCACGGTGGACTGTGACCCATTTGATTCCCCAGGGAGTTTCTAGTCCTTTAATCTTAAACCAGGCTGCATCATTGGTTCCTTATTCTGAAGTTGTACCATATCAGACAGAGCAGCTAATGGTTTCTCTGTTTTCTTAACTTGCAAAGGGCCATTTTGGAACTCTCTAGCTTCTTAACATGTGAGATAATCTAATAAATTTCCTCTTATATTTATATATGTATATATGTGCATACATATGTATGCAGAAACATACATAATCCTGTTGATTCAGACCCTAATTCAACCATCCTTCAAACTCACTGTGATGCCAACTCACTGTCACTTCTGTTCCTGGACAATATTACCTTTGTTTCCATCTTAAAACTATTTCACTTGACATTTTACCATCTGGTTCTTTACTTGTATTCTAGTCTTTTACTCAAATGTCACTCCCTGTACAAGATTTTTCCTACTCCTCTGTCCAAAGTAGCTTCTACCCCATCCTGTTTATTTATTTTCACTTCATATTTATTTTTTCAAATCACAATTTTTGAAGTACCTTGTTTATAAAGTTATTGCCTCTCTTAGAATATAATTCAACAGAAACAGGAATATCTTCGGTGCTATTCATGCTAGACATGGTGATGTAATAAAGCTACCTTTATTTATAAAACCTATAATCTATCAATGTGGTTACTTCTATATGTATCTACTTATTCACCTACCCACATGAATTAAATAATGAAAATATGTAAGTTTAAGGTACTTAATTTTTCACATGTGCTTTATGAGGCAATTGTCACAAAATTCTCTGACATAGAAGGGCAATACTGTTACTAATTATTTTACAGGTGAGAAAACCATGACTCCTGAAAAGATATATGACTATCAAATTCACATAGATATAGAAGTGAAACTGAGACTTAAATATAAGTCTTCTTGTACTAAGGCCTACATTCACTTAATCATCTCATTATCACATGTACTGTAAGAATTTACCTTTATATCATGTTAATTTTAATGTACTAAAAATAGCCATTTGATAAGAGATCAGATATGATATTAAACATTATACCAAACTGAATCATTTTACATACCTATGAAAGTCTGAGACTTTAATTAACTTAGTACTGTTAAATTATCAAATGACTCACTGTTCTGGAAGAGATAGTAATGTAATAAAAATGACTATATGCATGAGCCATGGCCTTTATATCTACAGTAGAGAAATGAAGTTACTCAACAACAGAGTATAAATAAAATATTTAAGGATAAGAAAATCTAATCCCAATTGGCATAATTATTTTTATATGACCATAAAAATATAAGTACAAGATGTTAAATATGTTAAAATACTCAGAAATCCACCAGAGAGGGAGTTTGCTATCACAACATGTTTGAGGAGGCTAGCATAGAAACCAGTCTAATTATGCATACAGAATCAGTGACATTGATGTTTTAAGGCTTTGTTTTACCCTCTCGAGATTAT
Organism: Callospermophilus lateralis; assembly: GCF_048772815.1. Taxonomy (NCBI): domain Eukaryota; kingdom Metazoa; phylum Chordata; class Mammalia; order Rodentia; family Sciuridae; genus Callospermophilus; species Callospermophilus lateralis. The sequence goes on along the minus strand of NC_135310.1, from coordinate 26,231,330 downwards.
GTGCCTTTAGATATACTTTCCATTCCATGGTAAATTGAAAGTAAACTAAAACACAACTATTGCACACAAACACACTTGGCTGGAAGAGATCTAAGACAGGATGTCTTTACTAATAAACATCAATTCAATAAGCTTGCTAGATTCAATTATCATAAAAGAAATTACATTATGTCAGGTCCATTATAGAGATAAGTTTCACCATAGTGAAATTTAGATGTTAAGATTTGTCCAGAAAATAGAAAAAGATAGAGAGCCAAAAAGAAGAAAAAATGGGATATGAGGTGACCTCTGATGTATTACTCCAGTACTCTAGATGCCACTTCCAAGGCTGAAAACCTGACACCCGCCGTCTTACACTGAGAATTTACTCCCTGGATATTAACAAAATCCTGGGGTGTCTAGTTCTAAATTTTATGAAACATAATTTACACAGACTATATCTTAATTTAATGAAAATTTTATATTGCTTGAAATTAAATGAGACCATAGTTGAAAAATTATCATGATCACTGTGTTTGATCACTTAGTGTGATGTTAATGTATAAGCCCTGGATGGCTAAAGTTACAATTGTCCTTTGGTACTCAGGAAAGGGAAATCTGGATGCTGAGCAAGATGATCAGAGGGCTAGTGTCCCAGTTTAAAGTCAGATGAACGTTGGGTAGAACTGTAAAAATAGAAAGTGCCTTGGGACAATAATAAAAGCATCCAACATTGTCTCTCAAGGTGACCAGGGTTTCTGTTTCTAAATACAGGATCCTGTGAGAGAAGAAGGATGCTAAGTGAGCTATGTGGATGAGAAATTTATCTCTCAAGCTCATGACTCATTCAGTCCTTTTTTTTCAATTCCAAAAGAGAACAAAAAACATCAGTTAACCTTTACTGACAATCTGAGGTTACCAGCAATAAATAGTGACATTGCCAACAATTATTATAATTCAGAATAACAGGACAGGAAACAAAATATTTTACAGACATTAGTAGAAATTTTATTCATTCAGAATTATAGAGAATGTTTAATTTATATTTTAATCTTTATTTCTTTTTTCCAGACTCCACAAAGCACCATAATTTCTTTTTATTTTTCTTTTCCTTTTTCTTATTTATTTGGTTTTGTAAATAATGTTTATGCTAGTAATGTATCAATTTAGGAAGTACTGCAATTTTTTAGAAGACTATTCAAGAACTGTTGCCATCTATCCAAGCTAAGTGACCTATGCTGGGTTCACAAAATCTGAGTATTCCAATAACTTAAGAAAACGCCAAAGAAAACACGCAAACACACAGAAGTACCTTTTCAAAATCAGGATGGCTCTGTGACCTTAGGGATCCATGGAAAGAGATCGAGCCACTGGATTTCTTTATTCTTATATAAGGGACACACATGGGGAAGTCTTATGGAACTTTCTATCTCAAAAGGGCAAAGGGGTAGGATTACGAAGGAACAGGTGGGTGTAATTCAACCCCATCGGGTGACACCCACTCCTGAAACCTCACCTTCCTTATGTGAGCATAGGGTAAAGTCCAATGTATTGTGGGGTGCAATAACTGTTCAGTACCCCTTTACTCAGGACTTAAAGGTGTGCACATAGCTTCTGTCCAGAATGGCTCCAATAATGAACATAACAACAACAAAAAAGGAAATTAATTTCAGAGATGCAAAGAGTGTAGAATGTTGGTTCTATTTTATCACAGGAAAATCCTTGAGAAACTCCAAAGGACTGATATTTTTCAAAAATATGTGTATGGTAGTGCACGCTGGTAATCCCAGTGTCTTGAGAGAATGAGGCAGGAGGATTGCAAATTTGAGACCAACATGGGCCACGTACAGAGATCTGCCTTAAAATAATTTTTTAAAAAAGCTCAATTGTAGATCACTTGCCTTGCACAGGTGTGCGCAGGCGTCACACACACACACACACACACACACACACACACACAGGATGGAATTTCTTTTTTAAATGGGTAAATAATGAGTATAATGCCCCTGGTGGCCACAGCTAGGAGGAGGACTCCACCTCCTTCCAAGGTTTTCCCCATAGCCTCACCAGATACTCTTAGGGTTAGTTGAAGGGAGGAAGAGCAATCAGTACATTAGCCATCGGAGACCTGCCTCCCCTGGTTCTTCTATGGACCACATGACTTCACCTGCAGGAGGAAGGAATGTGTATATGTGTGTAAATCCTTGAGGCATAGACAGAAAATAACTGTAGTGGGAGAAGGAAAGTGAAAAAAAAATCACCTACCTTAGTGAGGGTCAGGAATATTTAATATTACTAGTGCAAAGATTGGGATGGGGGACTTTTGTGAGTATGTCCTCAGTTCCAGAGACGTAGTACCTAACACCGACACTTAATTAGAGCAGAAAAGTACACCCTCTGACCTGGCCCCACCTTTGGGCCAACAAGCAATGGTGTAAAAATAGTAACAGAATATAGCTAGGAGAGTTGGAAGAAATGGATTGACTCTAGGAAACAGGGAAGTTCTGAACCCAGGGAGGATTGTGAAAATGACCTCTGAAAAACCAGGTCCCACCCAAAACACAAAGTATCCAGAAAAGGAACTTGAATACTGTGCTGCACCAAGGATATCCACTGGACCAACACACCTAAATGGCTAAGCAAATAAAGACCTAGCAGGAGGAACGGTACACTCCTTCTTCTCCAAGCATAGAAGTCATTTGTATCAGTACTGAAAAGGACAAAATAGAACTTCCCCATTCAAAGATGATAAGATTTTCCAGGAAGAACATCACCAGGCAGCTATAAGAAAGTTCCTAGAACTATATAAATTTGCTTAAAAGGAACATAGTATAAAAGGCCAATATAAATAGGTCAATCATATTCTCATTTTGCAAAAATGAACAACTAGAATTAGAAATTAGTAAGAAATACCATTTACAATACCACCCAAAATATGAAGCATATATAACTGATAAAATTGTTCTAAGCTATTCTTTAATGAAAAGGTTAAATTTAATTTGTCTCAATTTTTCTAAATTACTATATACATATTTTGTGGTTTTTAATGAAAGGAAATAGAAAATTTCTAAGAATCTCCTAGATTCCCATCTCCCAAAGATTCACCTTATTGGTTTTTCATAGTATTATTTATAGCTCAAGATATGTAGTATGAGAATCATACATACACAACATACATATATTGTATCATTTATATAAACTGCTGAAAGAAACCCCACAAAATTATTAGCAATCTTACTATCCACATGATGGTATTATAGGTAGTTTTTAATCTTGCCAATTTCCTCAAATAAGTACTTTTTAATATAATAATGAAATTATAAATACACAATATTTTAAAATATATCATTCCATATTTAAATTAGTCTTCATTAAAATATATAAAAATTGGGTTTTCATGAATAGATAGATATACACATACACACATATGTATGTGCATTTTTTTCATTTTGTTAATAGCATAATAAGTGGTCTTCTATTGCATTCACTTTACTTCCTTAGGGTACTTTCCTAGAATTTTACTTACTGCATAAATGTGCATGAAGACAGTTCAGACCCTAGTACACATTGTCACATTACCTTCCACAATAGTTACTAACATAAGTCTTTGCTATTATTTGACTCTAGGTTTATGAAAAAAACTTATTGGTGCTTAATACATGCTAATATTCACTGACTTATGTGTATATTTTCATATGTTTGACAAGTTTAGGTGCTTTGGTAATCACCAGTATAATCAAGATACAGAACATTTTCATTACCTAAAAACATACTTTAAATGCCTACATCCTTGGCTCTAGGCAACCACTGGTCTGCTTTTCGTAAATATAGATTAGACTTGTCTTTTCAAAAATTTCATAGAGATAATTTTTGTTCTGATTTGTATGATTTTTTTTTGCTTTTTACCTCATTTTTATGACTCAATCATATCTTTTCATGTGTTTGTAATTCATTGCTTCTAATTATGAATTTCATTGTATGACACAATTTGTTTAAGCATTCACTACTGATGAAGGTTTGGGTTATTTCCAATTCTTGGCTATTATAAATAAGCTGCAATGAACATTTATGAAAAATTCTTTATAATTGATTTTTTCTTTATATTTTCCTTTCCATCAAGTTGCTTTCAGGAAGTGAAATCAGGTAATTTATGTCTTACAAATCTGATCTGTCATTTTTATTTGTTTATTTTAAAATGGATTTGGCTCTTCTAAAGCAGTTTGCTATGTCACATATATTTTAGAGTCTGTTTATTCATTTCTACAAAGAAACAAAATACTTGCTTAGGTATTGATTTTAATTGTGTTGGATCTACAGATCCAACTTGTGTCAAATTGTCACTTTAAAAATATTGAGTCTTCCAACAGAGAGGTATGGTAAAAATATCTATTTAGTAAATATTTAGTTAAGTTTTACTTTATCTGCCTCTGAATAATGTTATATAGTTCCCATTCTAAAACTGTTAAACATATTTTATTAAAGACATCCTAAAATACTTTGTGTATGAAGTTTTTGAAAATGTTTATTTTTTAAAAAGGTATATAGTTATGAAAGTGATTTTTTTTTAAATTGACCCTGAGTTCCGAGGTTTTGCTAGACAGAATGAGTTTTAGTAATTTTTATTAGATTCTTTAGAATTTCTACAAATACAATTATGGATTTTGAAAATAAAGGCAGTATGTTTCTTTCTTTTCCAGCTGTATGCCTGGATTTCTATTATACTAGCTAAAATTTTCAGTTCAATATTGAATAGAAATAAAAAAAAAAACTTTGCCTTTTTTCTCAATAATAGAGGGGAATAAATCAGTTCTTTTTGGTAAGTTCCACTTCTTTATTTTCTATGTTTATTTTTTAAAATTTGAATATCTGTACAAAAGTAATACAGCAATTTTTAAATTCTTGTTTGCTAGTTCCATCAAATGCAATATTTTAGGGCATGCTGGCTCTTTTAAAAAAAAAAAAAAGCCTTGTTTTGAGTTAAAATTTCTTGCTTATAATGGTTAGAGTTTTCCATTGGGAGCTAAACTTTGTGAACAGTGTACTGTTGAGTGTCTTTTTAAAATTTGACTTCCATTTTAGGATATTCGGCATTATTTTGGCAGGTGATGGTTGGCAGATGAGTTTGATTCTGTTCAGGTCTGTTTTACAAGCACTTAGGGAGATCCTGGAGCAGCCTCCACCCTAGGAATTTTTGACACTACCCCTAAGGTTCAATCCCCATGGAGCTTCTTCTCAATTCTAGGTGATCAGTGATCAGTGAGGATTCTCTGTGCTAGCTCATTTCAGCTCAAATATTTCCTGCACGTGGTGAACTCGAGAACTGAGTTTACTTCTCCACCCACTGGAGGATCGAATCGTTTCTTTTTGACTATTTAGACTTTTGCTTTTTATACCTTTTAGAAGAATGACTAAAAGAGAAACCTGCTTTGTTTTCTGGGCCTTGATTTTCTGCAGAGATTTCTCTGTTCAGTCACAATATCCCGTAAATCCGCTGCCTCGATTTCCCCAAAGTTCAAGCTCACTTCAGTGAGGCCACAGGGCTCTGTTGATGTTCTTCATGAGCCTGGAGTTCAGAAGTTGCTTAGAGGCAGAAAAGTGAGGGAACCATGGGTTTCCTTGGTTGCCGCCCTTTGGGGAACCACCCTGTGTTACCTATTTTGAATGTTTGATGACAATTTTGTCATGTATTTTTTTTCCTGCTAATGCAGATTATGTCAAGTCTTCATTATTGTATCATATCTGGAAGAAAAATTGAACAATGCCTCTCTCAATAAAATTTTAATATAGTATAGAATATTTTTTAATTTATAAAAACATTTCCAGAATATTACAAGGAATTCAAAAACATCTCAATTTTAGTTTCTTCGACTGTGAACCTAAAGAAATATTTGTCACAACTCATGAAACAGTATTGGCAGTTTCTTATTAATTAAATGCTGTACTTTATTCAGACCTCATTAGCCTTTCTTAACACCCTTTTCTGTTTCAGGATCCCATCTAGCACACCACATTACATTTATTTGACATTTCTTCCTAGAAGCCTCTAGATTGTGAATTTATCACACTTTCCTTATTTTTTCATGATCTCTAAAATTTGATATTTTTTTGCTGCTTTCCTGCTACTCTGTTATAAATTACGTATGTCAATGAAATAAAGAATGTAGTGATATTATTTTAGGGTATTAAATTAGTCCAGTCATTAAAAATTATACAATTTAATTTTGATGATTCTAGTATAATACAACTTATATATTGCTTAATGATTAGGCTATCATAATTTTATTTTTTAGGTTACAAATATACATGAGATTCTTCACTGCATTTTAAAAATTTTTTTGTCGTTCAGATTCCCAAAAGCAAATCAGTCATCATGGATGAAAGAAAAGGCAAATGGTGGACCTTCTGCACTCACTTAGAGCAAGAGGGAGGATAATCAGACTTCAAGGGAGTCTGATCAGGTGGAGTGGAAAGTCCTCTCACAGCCCCATCCTGCAAAGTTGAGTACAAACAGCTGTAACAATAAACTCACATGGATACATTAAAATCTAGATAAAATGTCTTATTGTAAGAGACTGGATAATAGCATAATTCAATAAAAATTAACATCAACAGGATAGTAATTATAAAAGAAATCATTGAAATTTTCAGAGAAATAACTCAAAAGTCTGCATATAAGCTGTTGGAACTTTGAACGGCTTATATTAATGCTCATCTTTTTTGAGTCTTTTGTCATAAAAACTTCATAAATAGAATAATTATTATTTTGTAAAACTAGGATCACTTCAATTCTAAAAAAACCCCATAAACTTATGTATCTTAAAAAAAGTTGCCAACCATTCTTTTGTATCAATATAAACCCTAAATCATAGATATAACATTATAGTAATTTAGGTGCATAAAATAATACATCATGATTGATATATAATTGTCCAATAAGGATCAGACTGTCTCAATGAAATATATCTATAGTCCTTTCATACCATTATAACAAAAACAAATCATAGAGTAGAAAACTTGCAAAGTTATGTGACAAGTAAAACAATAATGAAATTCAATACTAACTTGAAATAATACTTATTCAGAAAAACATTATAATTTATTGTTTTCAATGGGAAAAATACTAACCTCAAATAGATATTTCATGATCAGAAATAAGAAGCAGAAACACCAATAATATCTCTACTATTTTCTAATACAGTCCTAAATATTTAATCCAGTTTCACGTGATTATAGTAACTAAATAAATAAAGTGGGAGACTTGTAACAATTTACATATGGAAGAGGAGCAGACTCTTTTCAAAGCTCCATCCCTTCTTCAGTGCAAAACACCACTTCCTGGAAAAGATAGCTTCCTTCCTAGCCATAGCAGTAAGTTTTGGGTAGCCTACATCTGATCTGCCCCATGACTCCATTCACTTTGCTGGTGATGAATTCAGCCTTGGATAGATGACACTGTTCTGAGAGTACTATTCGATGGCTCTTTCAGTGTAGTGTTCCTGCTCTCAATGACAGTCCCCTGTGACACTTAGCAAGCTAGTTGTGCAGATTTCTCTCCCAGTCCAGCCTTCCTCACAGAACAAAGGGACTGTCAGACAATGTCCCACACACTCCTTATTTTCCTCCATATAACCTGAAAACCAACAAAATACATCTACAACAACTGATCTGTTTCTAGGACTTTATTTGGATAATTCATTCTTACCATTTTCCATTAGAGAGTGTATAAGTCATATAATTATAAGAATTTCTTTTTATATTAATCAGTATGCCCCCCCACACACACACACCTTTAGTTCCTGGCATATCTTTCTAAAATATTCACTCTCAACTATCCTAACTTGCTTTATTTATTTTTCTAATATTTGCACTCATATTTCTGAAGAATATACTTATAAAGTTTCTTACTGTTTTTTAAAAATTTTTAAATATCAATAATAAATATCCTATTATGGAAAATTATATTTAGCATTCTAAGAACTTGACCTTCTCTTAAACACCAACCCCAATCAAACAGATACATACATGTCACCTGCCTTTGCTATTATCTACTGTATCCTTTATTTTTTTTTTCTGTTTCCTCCCTGTATCATTCTTATTCTTTATTGGTTTTATATTCATATATAATTTTAGATTATTTCTTTGCTTTTTGGTTACCCTGTAGTCTCTGTTTGAGGTCATGAAATTAGTGACTGGAAGCCCTTGTTAATCTTGTTTTTAGTGATGAACCTCACTAAAGGACATGTCCATGGGACCCATCATTTTATTCACATGTTTTGAAATGAAGGAATTGGTAAAACTTTTCTCTTAGGCCAAGACTTCATACTTTCCAATTTCTTGCCTCAGAAGAAAAGTTTGAGACCAAAGAGTGATAGAAATTATGGTCTCACTGTTAAACTTCCAGAATTTTACTTAATTCACCTATTTATAGGACTGAGTCCCAACCCCTCTCTCTGAGCATGCTGAGGATCTGTAAAGGGCAAATTTTGTCCAAAGAATGTTCAAAAAGATGCTCTTTGTTGTCAATCATGTCATGAATTTTTGACAGAAATATTATTCAACATAGAACATAAAGTAATAAAGAATACATAATTACATCAAATAAGAAACATTTTAATATGCATGTATATCACTTTTCCACTTAGCCTTTCAAAAGATTATTTAAATAGCCCCATTGGAAAATATGAATGTAAATAATTAAAAAGCTTAAAATGCTAAAACAACTCCCAAAAAAGAAGCAACTTAAATAAGTTTAAAATTTGAGGAAATGCATATACTTGTTGTTAGTTTTGATGAACTATTAAATTCAGACCAACACACACACTTAATCAAGATCAGAGATTTTTGTTACACTGTTTATTAACCTAAAACTTGTATTTCTTGAAAATATTAAAGCTTAAATCCTGTAGTTACTAATTAAGGATTCATCACAAGAAAATGCATTGTATGTTTTGAAGATTTTTTAAATTATTGAAGCAGTAGTAACTAAATAAAAATTTGATTTTTTAAAACTCTTGCTTCATTTGATAGGAATAGCAAGTTCATTTTTTTTGCCAGCAAATGGAATAATCGGCTAATTAGCAGCACTTGTTATGTGATGAATATTCAATTACCAGAATAGAAAAGAGAAAAGATGCATCATACCTTGGTAAATTAATTCCCTTTTATGGAGTGAATTTGCATCCACCTGGCAGAAAACATAAACAGTCTCCTAGTAAAAGCCTTGGGAGATTTGCCAAATTCAAGAAATTAAAGGGCATTTAACCCTTTCACTCTTCATCAGAATATGATTGTCCCTCACAGATGTTTTCTTTATAACACCATTGAAATTAATCACAGCTGTCTAAAATGCCTGTATTTTACAATGCTGAGAATGTTAATTAAGTGTATTTCCTGTCTCCTTAAAAGATTCCTGCACTTTTATATAAAGGAAAACTGTACAAAAATTATAAAACTATAATTGGACACATATAAGTATAGGTGATATTTGCATGCAATTACAATGAGCTTTTAAAATATCTGAAGCCTATCATCACCCAAGGTTATCTTCAGTGAGTAGTAAATTTTGCTTTGCTTTTCCAAATATAATTTCTACTTTATCTTTTCTAGATATTTCCCTTTTCTCACATTGAATGTCCTCTCCCTCAAATTTTGGATCTGGATATGGAAGTATTAGTCTTTCAATGAATTATCAAAACATCTGTGGAAACTAGGTTTTAGAGGGTTCCAAACTTTCTTCCAGTTGTTCATAGGATTAGTTGCCCAAGGTAGATTCAAGAAGTTATCTAAATTTTTTGAACATTGCCATCTTTCATATGCTCTGAAGAAAGAAAGACAGTTATGTCTCTTTCACAGCCAATGTTAAAACCCAGCACCAAGGAAAGAGATGCTTCTCTGTATTGAAAAAATAGGAGAGGTGACTCTTCAGCCAGTTAAATGTAATCATATAAAGTAGATTGATTGATGCATTTCTAAAAGCACAAATTGGGCTCAGGAATTAGGAATTTGTCTCAGCCCAACTGCTATGTTTTTGACCTTAGGAAAGTTTCAAGATGACAAAAGAGAGAGGGTTGCTTTTTTGGCTGCTTCGTGCTGTGAAACCAAGAAAGTAGATAGGTGGCTTCTCTGTAAGGTGGGTGGGGAAAGGGCGAGGGGCTTTATTAGGATTTAATACTGAACATTCAAAGCAGATCGGGGACTCAGGAGGTTGAGTATAATAAAATAAGTAAGAAATCCCCAATGCCACTGCCACCACTGGAGGCACCAGCCAGAGTGGTCCTTCCAAGAGCAAAGTGGAGGGATAAGGTAATTAAAGGAATCTACATTTTTAGGAGGACAGGAGTGTGTTAGGTTATGGAAAGATCAGAGTTCAAGGATACTGCCTAACTAAACTGATATGTGTTGTACAATATCCTTGTGCTAGAAAGAAGCCACATCTCATGAAGACTAAGAATTGGCTCTTTCACTGCAAGAGTGGAACTCAGAGAGGTCCTTTAATGAGGTCTTCCAGTGTAGACCAGCAACTGCTGGGTCTTGGAAGAACACAGATTTAAAATCTTTAGGTTAGTGGCAGTTCCACAAAGAACCTTGAGCCTACCTAAGCCTAAACCCTGCCTTGGGTGGTTGTGCCTATGTGATTTCCCCTAACATTCCAACAGTCCCACCCTGAGGGTGGAGTATGCAACCCAACCAGTCCACCCCACTCCACCCAATACTGCTAAGAAGGGAAGCTGAGAAAGTTTTGAACTTCAACAGAAACAATTTTTTAATTTTTCATCAATAACTTTAAATTTTTTTTCTTTTATCTTTTCTCTGTTTAATCATAACCTAACTAGTTCATGGACATTTATACATATTCATATTTTTTCTCATTTCTGGCATTTTTGAAGCCAGTTATTTTTCATGGATGAGTGTTTTGAGGACTAGGATATTTGATCAATATATGTCCATTTTGTTTTGTACTTTCTTATTTTAATTTTAATTTCTAATTTTAAAATTTTTACTTTATGTATCTTTTATCTCATTTCTCTGTTTCCCTTGATTCTCTTTCTCCTTTCATCTGCTAACAGTCAATCTCTATTGTTCTTCACTCTTCCTTTAATTTTTTACTTCTATTTCTATCCTCCCTCCTCTTAACCATCAAATCCTACATCACTTCTGTTCTCTCCCTATTTACCATTCAAAATTGTAAATCCTTTTGCAAAATTACTGTTTATACTGTGGGCAATAACTGGTCACATGATTTTTGTTTATTGTGACAATTAACATTGTAGAAGTCATAGTAAGTTTTGACCTTTGACAAATTACAGTATTTAGGGGCTTTAGTGAACACACTAGTCATTCCATTCAGGAATTCCAGGGATCTGTGAAGATCTAATATTCTAAATTGTTGGCCTCTTGAATGAGAAATGGCAAGCCATAATTTGCATCCCTCATAGATCATAAAGTGAAGTGATACCATTTAGATTGTCAATCTGATTTCCCTACACTGTCTGATCCATAATCACAAAAAAACTATCACAGCTACTAATCTCTGGAGGCAACATCTTATGAAACCTTCCTTTTACAATGAGCTCTCTGCCCTGCAATGAAATTAAAAAGGAGGAATTTTTACATATATACAATCCTCAAACTCAAATTTTATCTGGAGATTTAATCTCATGGCACAAATAAAAATCAAGAGAATTAGTGCTTATGATCCAATTTAGATTGATTAAGTGCTACTATTAGGTATGCTTTGTACTACAACATTATTTAGAAATGATTATTCATTCTTTTTCTCCTATAATATTATTGATTACGTATGGGTGGCTTTCTAATATATTTAAAATAATGTACATGTTTTTCTACTGCTTATTTTCCTAATTACTGGTATTTCAATAAGACACTTAATAGAAAGCTACCAGAGCAGTGCATGTAAGGAGAAATCTGGAGAAAATGAACTTCAAAATGAAGTGCCTCACAATCCCTGGGATAATGTCTCCTTACAGGTACACTCTAAGTTGAGATTGTCAAGGAAACTGAAACACTGGGCCATTCCTTCATTTAGGGAAGTTAATGGTTCTTCCAGCGGTATTGTGAGGATCTCAAGGAAGGATTCTATACAGAAACCTCCCTCTGTTTCTTTCTTAAACTGCCACTAACTGCATATTATTCCTTTATCCTTTGATGGGGCCTAGACTAAGTTATTATCTGTAGAAATTACAGGTTTAATTAAGTATATATTGCCTATTTTCTTTCTCTTACTGCAAATTGCCAGAAAAACATTGCTATGGGTCCTAGAGCAGAGCTTGGAATTACTGATGGAAAATATGGTAGCTGGGAATGTTGCATTACAGAAAACAGCATAACCCATTTTTGTGTCGTGAAAAGATAATTAAAGCAGTGGTGAAATGAACTGGGTTGTAGCTCAGTGGTAGAGTGCTCACCTCACATGTGGAAGGCACTGGGTTCGATCTTCAGTACCACATAAAAATAAAATGAAGGGATTGGGTCCATCTACAACTAAAAAAAGAAAAGAAAAGAAAACATCCATCTTAGCAAGAAAGCTAAATGACTTTATTTCCAAGAATTTGGTGCTGCACTTGAGTAATTGGTTTCATGGTGATCTCCCTATGCTCCTTTCTGAGCAAAATAAATACTTCTTTTAAAAAAAATGGTGAAATGAAAATATTCTCAGAACCAGCTCTGATGTAACATCTAATGTCCTCTGCTTCTTTCCATCAAAGTATGTACTGTGTTGGTTTGTAATAACCCAATTATGCATCTGTGTCTCAACTAGTCTACATGATCCTTGCTATCAAAGATTTTTTTGGTTGCTGTTGTTATTTCCATGGCAATCTACAACACATAATGAACACTCCATAAATATTTGGTTAATTAATAAATTAACACTTAATGTCTAGTTGAATGAAGGAAAAATAAAGACCTTTGAAGACTTGCTTGTATTTTTCATGTAACACTAGACTAAAACTACATGTGTTTCCATTTAAGTAATCGTGTATTTTGGATTAATGACTTTGAAATTTGAAGTTCTATAGTTCAGAATGACCATCATAGAGCATATCTAGAAGATCTCAGGTTCTCTTCTTAACCCAATAAAATGCATGATGTCTTCAGTCACATGCAGAGTGGATGTGGAATTTACAAGAAAATATTTTGGGTCAGGGAAATGATGTACTTGCACCTCAGTCATTTTAAGATATTTTATGAAACAACCCTAACTCCCATAATTCCATTGTTTAATTCAAGGTCCATGCTATAGCTTAGAACTTGAATGTCCCCCAAATGCCCATGTGTTAAAGGCTTGATTCCTAGGGCGGTGCTATCAGGAGGTGGTGGAACTTTTAGGAGGCCACCACCTATTAAAGGCCACTGGGAGCATCACCTGGAAGGAGACTAGTGAACCCCCATCCCTTCCCTTTCCTTTCTTTGCTTCCTGGCCATGATGTAAGTGAATTTGCTCTACACTGCATTCCCTCCCTGTTGCGTTTTCTTATCCCAGACCAAAAACAATGGGGCCAACCAAGTATAAAGTGAAAGCTCCAAAACTTGGGCAAAAACAAACCTAGATAAATTGCCTCTCTCAGGGACTTTGCTATAGCAATGGAAAGATGAAGAACACAGTCCAGAATCTTCCCCATCATAGAGCTAGAATGATATTTATTTTGATATAATGAAAAGCAGGTATTCAGACAAAGCAACAAAGTCAAATATCAACTATTCTACATTAAAAATAATAATAATTTAAATATACCCTTTCTCAATGTGAGAAAAAAGATGATGTTTAACCTATGATTGGTTTATCTAATTATTTTAGAATTCTGCAGTATACTCCAAACAATTCATATTTGTCATTTAATTCTCAAAAGCCTTTTCACATTTTTAATCCTTACATTTATAGCAGAGAATGCAGTGGAATCCTTCCCTTCTCAGCTTCATTAACAGTGTAATTTCTTGCCAAGAGAAAGAGTCAACTTGATACACTTGAATTCAACTTCAAGTTGAAGTGTACACTAATCCAGTTAAATCCTCTCTACAAAGTTGACATAAATTAATGAAGTTTCCAAATGTTTTGTCAAATATGTATAATGATGTAGGAGATCTAGACATATCCCTTTCTCACAACTTCATTGAGTCTCTTGTTACTAGCCTGGAAGAAGATTTTGAAATTAAATATAAATACAGTAATTCAAATGGTGAATTATTTATAGCCTGTGTTTTATAATTTTTTATTAGCAGACTGTTCATATTCATTTGCTTTTGAATTACCAAGTAATATAACCCTTTCTACAAAGTTACAAAGTAAAATATTTTTGAAACCTTATCTGTTTAAACCATAATAAAGAATAAAGAGCATTTATTAGACTGGGGAAGAGAATTTTCTAATGTTCTTATATAAAAAAGAGTATGGAGATCTTAATACTATACACAAATCAGTAAACACACATCATAATAGATATTACATACTATTCTTGAGAAAAAATGTTAAGTGAACAATAATACATTATGGACCCAGCAGGTAGTTATGAATTTGGATTTAAATTTAGTATGGAAAATGTGAAAATAGAATAGCACAATTTCATTCTTAATTGAGTCCTTCACAATGCCCTGCATCAGAAATGATCTAGATTAAATCAGAAGTGCTTGCATATAAGCAATCATCTGCAATGAGATGACACTGAATCATGTAAAAGGTGTTAAAAATGCAGACCTATTACTGAATGGGAGGAACAGACGCATTCTCTCTGACTTACACAGTTTGACATTCTCCTCCATGGAAACGGTTACATTTTCTTTAAAAAAAAAAAAAAACAGAAAGAATGTTCTCCTCTATTTACATTAATATATGATAACTCCTCAAAATGTGATTTATCACTTACCAAAATACCATAATAACACAGTGAGATAAAACGAAATTTTATTTGGGCATAAAGAATATTTGAAAAAATTGGAACAATGGCAAATTAACAGTATTTACTTCAAGATTTTTGGACACCAAATGTGGATCTGTAAATTCCACTTCCACAAAGAAATGGAAAATTACCAGGTCATCCAGAAAAATTAAAGCTGAAAACCCAGATTTCTTTGCCATTGTATACAATTGTAGAGGAAAGAATTTGTGAAGAGATGCTATAAAACCTAGAATATTTAGTTCTCAAACCTTTCATAGAGGCAACATATCTAAACAGAAATCTCACTGTTTTGTCTTAGAAAATTCAGAACATATATATGTTGGCACTTGCATTCTGTATGTATTCTTTCTTTAATCCTGTTCTCCTCCCACTTCTCCTCTGCCTCTTTCAGTTTATTTTTTTATCAATGCTTCTTGTCATTTCCCTTCTCCTGAATACTTCTAATCTCCCCTACCACACCATTCCCAAAGCCTTGATGGTTACAGAGAAAAATCTTAGATGACTGACTGACTGACTGTTCCTTAATCAAATTTCCAGGTATCTCTAGACTCATCTTGTACACAATTTTTGTTCTAATTCTCTGTTCTGTCCTCCAAATTCCCTGTGGTGGACTGTACAATGCTATAGTCTTCCACAATTAATCATCCCAAGCTTAGTTCAAAATAAATACACACTAGCTCTCACAGTTCTTAGATGCAAGACCCTATCATAACTTATTTGTTTGTATCCTATGCTATTCTATCTTTGGGCATGGGCCCACATTTTTCCTTTCTACATAATATAAAATATCACTTCTTTTTTCTTCTTCTTCTTTTTTTTTTTTAATGAATCAACCTAAGATTGCTGACTCCTTACATTCTTCTCCATCTCAGGACTGTCTTCTCTGAGGCCTACACTCTTTTTTTTTTTTTTTTTAAGTTGTAGTTGGGCACAATGCCTTTATTTTATTAATTAATGTGATGCTGAGGATCCAACTCAGCGTATCACATGTGCTAGACTAACTGAGCTACAACACCAGCCCAAGGCCTTAAGTCTGGCAAAAGCAGACTAGAATTCCAGGTTTAAAAGGTTCTGTATTACTTTCTCAGGATTACTATAACAAAGAAAAATATATCAGAAGAATTTGAATTTTCTGTTCTTGAGACCAGAAGTCTGAAATTAACATGTGGACTTCAAAATGCATCTTCTAATGGCTCCACTGAAGAATTCTTTCTTCATCCTTCCCAACTTGTGCTAATTGATTTAAATTCTTAGCATTCCTCGACTTGTTGCTCAATCAGTACAATTCTTGTGTTTTCCTATGGTTGTCTTTCCTCTGTGTATTTGTGTGACTCCAAAACTCTCTCTTCCTGTTAGAATGCCAGTCTAGTGCATTCTCATTTGCAAAAATCCTGTGCTCACATAAGGTCACACTCATGGATAAAGATGGCTAGAATTTCCACATATTGCTTTGGAGGACACAAAATATGTCAATGCATTTAGATCAACCATGCATTAATATGACACAGGAAAACTCTATACAACAGTGTTTACATATTTCTGGTGATGTTAGAGATGACAGAGATATTATTGGTTTTATCAGTAGATAGCTCAGAATTACAAAAATCAAACAACACCAAAAACACAACTTCCTTGTAACAAAAATCTATTGATCTTGTTTCCCGAATTTTTATTCTTGAGCTGGTAAAGAATAATGAAGGGTGTTGCCTTGTCAATATTGTAGACTGTTAAATGATTTAAAGACAGTTTATTTTCCCCTAAGACTTTCTTCAGGATACACATTCCTATTTCACTTGATTGCCTTTTTAAAATATGTCACGAACAGAGTGAAAACCATGACAGGTGTCTCTTAGGAAACCTGATTTACTTCCAATACTCTAATTTTTTAAGAGAATCTCTTAATTGCCTACTTTCATATATAATTAGAGTTCATCATATCATAATGGCTTTGATGTCAGATAGATGTGGCTATGAATCCCAAATTTGCCACAAAATAATTGTGTTGATATTAAAATTAAATAATTTCTCTAAGCTTCAATTTCCAACTTGGTAAAATGGGGGTATAACACTTGCCATAAAGAACTAATGAAACTAATAATTAGACAATAGATAATTTGCACATTTCCTGGTAGACTTAATAACTATTGACTTTTAATGAAATAATTTTTATTTTTCCAGCTACATAGAAATATAATTTAACATATCTGGACCTGTATTATATTGAGCATGACCTGGAGTCCTTTGATAATTCATGCCAACGTCATAGCTAGGATGGATTTGTACCTTGCTTAATATATCTCACTATTCTTATCTTGCTAACTATCAGACTATAGGAACAGAATAGTCTCAAACATGGTAGGAGTTGCATTGAAGCAGCAAGCTCAGAAATTTAAAATTCCATGTTGATAAAAAGCCTAATGCAATTACTTGTGGGTCCTGTGTATAAACAAATGTGAAGCAAAAGAAGACTAAGTCTTCCTAACACTGAAATCCATCCAGACATAGTGCACAGCCATAGAGATCAAAATCACAAATGCTTTCTCAATAACACAAAACCATATTAATGGGACAAAATAAAAACACCAAAGATAGGTTTATATACTTATATGAAGTTAATAAGAGATAAATACAACAGTCAACATTAAGGTTAAAATGAAATATCATCCATAAATTTTAAGGGTAAAATGGTTCACTATTGGGAAAAGTAAAAATTAATTCTTTAATTCCTCAGAGGAACACCAGAGAAATTTAAAGAAAGCATGTTAAGATCAAGTTTTAAAGTTTATATAATAAAATGAAAGAGATTGTATTTGCAATAAATATGTAAAGGTGGTAGCCATGGAAAACCCACCAAGCAAAACTTCAAAGCATGGATCATAAAATTAAACAAAAATTATAAGTGAAATACATCAGAATTAAGGATTTCTGTTCAATGAAATAATTAAAAGAAATATAGGGGCTGGGGCTGTGGCTCAGTGTTAGAGTGCATGCCTAGCACACATGAGGCACTGGGTTTGATCCTAAGCACCACAAAAAAGTAAAATAAAGATATGTGTCCATCTACAACTAAAAAATAAATATTTTTTAAAAAAGAAATATAGAAGATTTGTAAACTTTTTGTTTTTTTCTACACTTAACAGGAAATAATATTTAGAATATAAAGGAAACTTCTACAAATCATCAACAAAATTTTACAATCCCTATAGAAATATGACATAGGATATGAATTTACAAAGAACAAGGTCAGAAGGCTAACAAACACATGAAAAGGAGTGAAAAATTATTAGCAAACAGAAATGCAAATTTAAAGAATAATGAAATAATAGTTTTTCACAGACAAAAAAATTTGAAAGTAGAAGGTATAATATATCAATGATAAAATGAGAATATAAACTCTTTTTGATGGAAGTTCAGACCACTTAAGACAGTCTGAGGAAGAATCTAACGTATGTTCACCACATTTAGTATATACATATATTGTCATATAAATTTTAAGTTCATGAGTATGTCCTAAGAAACCCAAAAGGAACATGGATCAGTAGAACTGATAAAAGCAAAATTTCTTACAATCAAGAAGACCAAGCATTATAAGAAAATTAAGAATAAAAAGATACCACACATATTTTTTTTCACATCTCTGGTTGTATATAAAATATATTCACACCAATTCATGTTTTCATACATGGACTTTGGATAGTGATGTCCCTCACATTCCATCATCATTGCTAGCCCCTGCCAGTTCCCTTCCCCTCCCACCCTTCTGCTGTATCTAAAGTTCCTCTATTCTTCCCATGCTCCCACTCCCTACAATACTATAAATCAGTCTCCTTATATCAGAGGAAACATTTGGCACTTGTTTTTTTTTTTTTTTTTTTTTGTTTTGTTTTGTTTTTTTTGCAGTGGGGGGGAATTGGCTAACTTCACTTAGCATTATCTTCTCCAACTCCATCCATTTACCTGCAAATGTCGAAGGGCATCTAGGTTGGTTCCACAGTTTAGCTATTGTGAATTGTGCTGCAATAAACATTGATGTGGCTGTGTCCCTGTAGTATGCTATTTTTAACTTTTTTGGATATAGACTGAGGAGTGGGATAGCTGGGTCAAATGGTGGTTCTATTCCCTGTTCTCTAAGGAATCTCCATACTGATTTCCATTTTGGCTGCACCAATTTTCAGGCCCAGCAGCAATGTGTGAGTGTTCTTTTTTCCCCACATCCTCACCACCACTTATTGTTGTTTGTCGTCATAATAGCTGCCATTCTAATAGGAGTGACATAAAATCTTAGATTAGTTTTGATTTGCATTTTTCTAATTGCTAGAAATGATGAACATTTCTTCATATATTTGTTGGTTGATTGTATATCCTCTTCTGAGAAGTGTCTGTTCAGTTCCTTGGCCTATTTATTGATTGGGTTATTTGTTTTTATGTTGTTTAGCTTTTTTAGTTTTTTATATACCATAGAGATTAGAGCTCTATCTGAGGTATGGAGAGTAAACATTTGCTAAATCAAAGAAAACCTTAGAAGATGGAAAGATCTAACTTGCTCTTAGATATGCAAAATTAATATTATCAAAATAACCATACTACCAAAAGCACCATACAGATTTAATGCAATTCTGATCAAAATCCCAATGACATTCCTCATAGAAATAGAAAAAGCAAGCATGCAATTCATCTGGAAAAATAAGAGACCCAGAAGCTAATGCAATCCTTAGCAGGAAGAGTGCAGCAGGTGGCATCACTATACAAGACCTTAAACTATGCTACAGTGCAATTGTAGCAAAAACAGCATGGTATTTGGCAACAAAACAGACTGTTAGATCAATGGTACAGAATAGAGGGCACAGAGACTAACCCACAAAATTACAATTATTTTATATTAGACAAGGTGCCAAAAACATGCAATGGAGAAAAGATAGCTTCTTCAACAAATAGTGCTGGGAAAACTGGAAATCCATATGCAACAAAATAAAATTAAATCCCTATCTCTCACTATAACTATTCTTAAGTAAGAGAGCAAAGAATTACATACCTCTGATGACAAAGCCTCAGATATTCACAGAATTGAATAGAGAAAACAAACATCAGTTGGAAAAGAAACAGGGACAGATTGGCATACCTCTTTTAATAATTTATAAATCATTAAATATAGAGAATAGTTGAAAATAAAATTATTAACATCCACCTAATGTTCAAAAACTATTGCATCAAACTAGATGAGAATAAATATTCTTCTCAAACAGTCACGGATTCCTAAGATTCCTAAGAACAACACATATAAGTAATAAAAAATCTCAACCAATATAAAGGATTAGGTTAGAACATACTAACTACGTTCTCTGGCCAAAAGATACTTAAAGTGAAAATCCAATTGGTAAACTAGTAAAAATGTGCATAAATTTGATACATAACTATTCTTAAGTCAGAAAGCAAAGAGTTAAATTAAGAAAACATTCAAATTATCAAAAATAAGCATAATTTCAAAAGTATAAAATAAGAGATTTATCATGTGTAATGTAACTTTGATAAGAAATCTGCAAGTTTCTCAACAGAAACCTTTCAGGCCATAAGAGAATGGGATGATACATTATTTAAAGTAAAGGAGGGGGGACCAAATAAACACAAAACCAAACCAGAAAAAAACCCAGAAAACAAAAATATTCTGGCTTACCAAAAATACTATATGTGGCAAAACTTTCTTGCAGAAATGAAGGAAAGATAAAGACTTGCTCGAACAAACTTTTAGGGAGTTATCTTTACTAGACCTACCTTATAAGACATACTAAACAGAGTTCTTCAAGTTGAAACAGAAGGAGGCAAAAATCAACTCAAAGGTTTATGTAAGTAACAAACTACTGATGCAGGTAAATGTACAGACAAATACAGAACAATCGCAATAACAGAAGACAAAAATGGTAATAATATAATGATAAAGGGGTCAATTCACTGGAAAACCTAGAAATTATAAATATATATGTACTTACTATCAGAACACATAAATACCTGAAGCAAATATTGGCATATCCAAAGGTAGTACTAGATAGTACTATAATAATAATAGGAAACTTCAATAGCTTACCCTCAATAATGGAGAGAAAATCTACACATAAAAATCAATGTTAATAGCGAATACTGTCAAGACTGTAGATCAAATGGACTTAACATGTGTATATAAACATCCCACCCAATGGCAGCAGAATATGCACCCTTCTCAAGTGCACAGAGAACATTTTCCAGAACACATTACACATTAGATCACAAATCAATTTTATGATTTTTAAGAGAAAGAAATCATACTAAGTATGTTTTCTGAATAAAATGAAAGAAAATTACAAAATAATTACAAAGGAAAACTGGCAAATTCACAAATAAAAGGAAATTGACAAGACACTTCTGAATAACCACTTAGTCAAAGAAGAAATAAACAAAGAAATTACAAAATATCTCAAGACAAATGAAAATGAAAACAGAACGTACCAATACATATGAGATTCAGGAGAAGCTGAACTAAAAATAAAGTTTATAGCAATAAGTACCTATGTCAAAAAAGAAGATCTCAACTGAACAATCTAACTTCTCATGTAAAGAGAATACAAACAAAGAACAAACTAATCCTGAATTTAACAAAGGAAGAAAATAACAAAGATTAGAAATAAGCAAAGTAGAGAATAAAACAGTGGAAAAAAATAATGAAAACAAGAGTAGCTTTTCTGAAAGGGTAATAAAATTGAAAAGTTGTCAGCTAGAGTAACTAGCTTCTATTTGTACTTCTTTGTTACCCTATCAAATATTTAAAGAGAATCAATACCAATAATTCCAAAATTTTCAAAGGGTAATACTTCCGAATCCATTTTATGAGACAAACTTATCCTGATAACAAAGCCAGACACCATAGTAAAAGACATAAAAACTATAGATCAATATCTCTGATAAATATGAATTCATAGATACAAAAATCTGAATAAAATGCAATCAAATGAAAATCAATAGCACCTAAAAGGATCATATGCCATGAACAAGTAGGATTTCTCTAGGACGCAAGGATGGTTCAACATGTACAAATCAATTAATATGATACACCACATTAACAGAATGAAGGATATAAATAATGTGATCACCTCAATAGGTAAAGGAAGAAACTTTGATAATGTCAAACAATTTCAACCCAACAGGTATAAAAGAAATGTACAGCAACAAGATAAAGTCCATAAATGAAAAGCCAATAGCTACCAACTACTCAAAAAAAGAACAACTGAACATGTTTCCACTAAGATCAGGAGTAAGGGAGAGGAAGAAGAAGAGAGGGAGATGGAGAAGGAGAAGAAGAGGGAGAGGAAGAGGAGGAGGGAAGGAGAGAGGAGGGTAAGAGAGCAGAAATGAAGGATGGAAGAACAGACATTCAAACAGGAAGGAAAATGATCTCTGCTTATTGGCAATATGATCTTATTAAGTAACAAACCCTAATGACCCTACAAAAGAAAAATGGTTAGAACTATTAAATTCAATGAAGCTGCAGGGCACAAAATTGATGTATGATTTGTCCCGTTTCTGTACACTAGCCAAAAACTATCCTAAAGAAAGTAATCACATTTTAATAATATCAAGAAAATATTTCAGACTTGGAGCCTCAGGTTTAAATGTGGTCATGTTTCTCCAGCATTATCTCAACGAACAAGAAGAGAGGGTCTATAGAAAATTTCTAAAAGAAATTTGACCCTTTGAGACAACAGACCTGATCAGCCCATCCTGCTGGATTCTCCCCAGACTACAATTACCGAGGACTCCAAATCACCATCAGGAAATGCTTCAAGGTACTCAAGACCCAGAAGCCACGCCCCGTTCTCTGAGAGTACCTGAAATTTCAGGTCTCTTCAGTTGCCTTCTCCATTTCAGAGAATCGGTAACCAAACAACCAATGCATCAATTTGTGCCATGTGAGCCTTCTTACCCCATGCCTTTTGGAACCCAGTCTCCTCATTACCTTGGATAATACTTGTATGGGGACCTCATGGAGGCATCCTCTTTAAAGGGAACAGGTTTTTCATATTTTGAATTATTACCACTTTATTGAAGATAAAATGATTTGAAAGAAAAATATTTCAGAATAAACAAATAGGAAGGTGAAAGAGTCATAAAATATAAATGACAAAACACTGATGTAAGAAAATAATGAAGACAGAAATAAAGGGAAAGCTATTCCATGTTCTTAATGAAAGTATCAGTGATATATATGTTCGTACTATCCAGAATGATGTACAGATTCAGTGTAATTTCTATCAAAATACCAGTGATATATCTTGTAGGGATAGATAGAAACAATTTAAAAGTCATACAAAATGACAAAACAAACAAACAAACAAAACAATAGCCAAAGCAATATTGAGAAAGAGCCAATCTGGATGGA
Source organism: Callospermophilus lateralis (assembly GCF_048772815.1). Taxonomy (NCBI): domain Eukaryota; kingdom Metazoa; phylum Chordata; class Mammalia; order Rodentia; family Sciuridae; genus Callospermophilus; species Callospermophilus lateralis. Next base: position 26,208,035 of record NC_135310.1, on the reverse strand, counting down.
CTGCACAACCAGATTTGAGAATCTATTGCAAAGGGGAATTTTAAAAACTCAGCAAAGTTCTGTCATAAGAACAGACATATAGACCAATGAAACAAAATAGAAATCCCCCCAATAAATCCATACCTATGGGTCAAAAGCAAGAATACACAGTAGGGAAATGACATTCTCTTCAACAAATGTTGTTGACAAAACTAGAGACTAGAGGACCACATGCAACAGAATGAAACTGGAAGCTAGTATCCTACACAGAATGTAATATAATAAAACTAGAAGAAAACATAGTTGAAAATCTTTATGACACTGTTCTTTGTGATGACTACTTGGATGTGACACCAAAAGCACAAGAGAAAATAGACAAGTGGACCTGCATCATACTGAAAGGTTCTATATAGCTAAGACTGCATTCATGGTGCGATAAGGTATGCAGTAGAATGGGAGAAAATATTTGCCAAAAAAAAGTGATTAAAAAATGGGCAAAGAAATTGGGAATTGAGTAAACATTTCTCAGAGAAGACTAACAAGTATATAAAATGTTCATCAGGAAAACACACATCAAACCCACAATGAGATATCATCTCTCACCTGTTAGAATGGCTATTTAAAAAAATTTAAATAAGTACAACAAGCAAAAGAACAAGTATTGGTCAGAATATCAATAAATTACCTTATATATGTTTGGTTCAAATGAAAATTGGTGCCACCGCTATGGAAAACAGTATGAATATTGCTCAAAAAAATAAAAACAATTACCATGTTACTTAGTGTTTCTGGATAAATATCCAAAAGAACTAAAATTAAAATGCTAAAATGGTATATTGTTTTATACTCATCACAGCATTATGCACACAATTTCCAGGATAGGGACATAACTTAAATAATGAATAAATGCATGAAGAAAACTCTGTATATACATACAATGGGATGTTATTTACCCTTTAAAAATGAGAAAATTCTGCCATTTGTGATAATGTTGCTGAACCTGGAGGACTTTACATTAAGTGAAATAAGCTAGTTACAGAGGTATAAAACCACCATGATGTAGGGATTCTGACCATATAAATATACAGGGAAGTGTTCCTCTGGTGAGCAAACTCCTGGTGGGTAACTGGCACACTGTCTCCCACCCTTAGAATGGCATGCACTTTCTCCTAGGAACTAGTAAGATAACTAATGCATGTGCTATGTATAGATGCTGTGGCAAGCTGCTAGAGTCTTATCAGCCTCGACCTTGATCTGAGGCACACAGCTCCTGGGAATAAAGGAACTTTCCTGTTAGACAACCACAATATTTCACTGAGCCTGAATCTGTCCACATAACAGTAACTTTATGCAATGGACTTTCTTAAGAGCTACACAAAACTCCTAATGTTGCACATTGTAACTTAGTATGTAATTGAGGAATAAGCTGCATAATGTTGCATTCTGTAACCTGCCTAGTAATACAATGAACAAATTATATACTAATTATGCCAATGACCTAAAGTAACCTATTTATATAAATAAAGCTGGCAGCTTGGCTGCTCTGCCACTCTGCCATCTTTCTTTCCTGACTCTGCATCTTGTCTCTGTGTCTCCTTTTTATTTTCCTTACACCATGATACCATTTATATGATGTATCAAAAAATGGTCAAACTCAATGAAATAGTGAGCAGAACTCTGGTTGTCGAACTGGCTAGAGAGGAAGATGTTGAGGGTGTTTCCTCATCAAATGGATGTGATGTTTCAGTTATGTAAGATTATTAAATTATTGAGATCTGCTATACCCCACGCTACAGTACTTAACATTACTGTATTGTGCATTTAAAAAATTGGTGAAATAGTGTATGTCAAGTGTTCTTAGTCCAGTAAAAATACATAAGCAAATATATGTTCTAAAATTATAATTTTAAAACCAATTATTTAATACTGCTTGGTTATGGAAATACTCAGAGAAAAAATGTAAGTGCTAAATATCTTTATAACAGGGAATAAAGTTCTATAAATATGGCTAATTATTAAATTTTAGTACTGATTTGATAATAGGAATAGTGCACCAACATGAGAGGGAAGGAAACACTTTTTTAAAAATATTTTTTAGTGTTGATGGGCCTTTATTTTATTCATTTATTTATATGTGATGCTGAGAATTGAACCCAGTGACTCACAAATGTGAGGCAAGCACTCTACCACTGAGCCACAACCCCAGCCCATGAAGGAAACACTTAATAGAAGAAATTAATAAAACAGGAACCCTACCTTAAATAGATAAGATAAATAAATCCATAAGATGTTCTTTGATTTTAAAAAAAAACTGACAATATTTACAAAACTCTAGAAAAAATAAAAAATTAAAAAATTTATAGTAGTAATTAAAATTAAGAAAATAATAATCACTTATGTTAAAGATATTACAAATTATTAGACATTACTAGTAACAACATTACAAAAGTGTTTATTTTAGACTGCTTCTATCTGAAGGGAATTGAAATGATTTTCAATATTATTTATATGAGTAAAAATATTCTTCTGTCCCTTAGATAAAAATAAATCTGTTACCTCCAACTCAAATTATAATTATATTTTTCTAGTTTCATTAGTTAGTATGTACTTCACTCTTCAATTTTGCTTTCCCCAATTATTAGCATAAAGATTATTTAAACATGTTAATATCCTTTGAAATGTAAGGATATTTTAAATGGCGAACTATCACTTTTACAGCTACTGTTGCCAGTCATTTTAATACAATAATTAAGGCTAATAAATTGGTCATAACCTAGGAAACCATCCTGTATGAATCTGCCAGCTTCTCAGTTGTCATAGAAACTGATTGCAGCAGGCATGTTAATGCAACACATTTAACACATAAATGATTAATGTACTAAAGTTTAGAAAGGAGCCTAATCATATATGTTTACCACAACTTTCATTATTGTTCTATATTTTATCTGATGAGTCATATCTTCTTTGAAATCAAACCAAAATACATACATAAAACTGAAATGAGTAGATAAAGGATGTGCTTTGAGGAATGATATTCAGTAGTTCTTTAATAAGGAAAGAATTCCATCATCCCATGTCATTCCAGATGAAATAATATATCAATATGACATCCTGAGCAATTGAGTTGCTCTTGCCTCTGATCTTTAGCTATTCCCATCATTACCTCACAGTAATAATTTGGGGAATGAAAAGATTTGCAAAATCCAACATTGGGATTCACTGAACTGCATCATCTTAAGGATTTAAAATGTAATTTCTGAGGAATAGAGAAGGATATAATTGGAACCTTGAAACAACTAAGCAGAGTGTTCTGTGCAAATATTAGAGATCCTGTCAATGAACTATTTTGTCATTCAAAGATTTCATATATAAGCCATTAGGAGAAACTTCTGAGTCATTATTGAACATAAAATGCTTTTTCATAAATTCTTTTCCTATGCTTGAATTAGTGACATCAAGACATAAAAATTATAATCCAAAGAAAGCATCATTTCTATTTTAATATAAGATTACTAAGTTTATAGTAAAACACATGTACTCAATATTGAAGAAAATCATACAGGAAAGAATATCTATGCAAGATACATACATTTATATGTGTGTGTGTATAGTTCCATATACATTGCATACACATGTATTTGTGTGAAAAATATATACATGTGCTTACATACTTATATGAATATAGATGTATATGTGCACGTTCAGAGACATAAAGGGAGAGAAAGAGAATTACACACCATGTATCTATCACTCAGATTTAATGAATAAAAATTCAAAACCAATTTTCCTTTACTTATATCTCAACCACACAACCCCAGCTCACAGTAGGGAGCCAAACTCAAGACATTATATCAGTCTGTATATATTAATCTCTAGACATAAACAATCTTTCAGAAACATAATCACAATATCAAAAGCTATATTAAAGTGTTAACATTATATCCTTGATATCATCAAATGCCCAATAAATTTTCCTAATTTTCAGTTATTCACTGAAATAATGTCAGGTACTTGCTTTCGGAGGACATAAGAACAGTTCTTCTGGTTATTCTATCATAGAAGGCATTGAAGATAACTATCTATATACATTAATTAATTTACATTTGCAAATTAGTGACATTTTAATTCTAGCTCATTTGTTCCATTGATAGGGACATTTCCATAAAAGAAAGTTTTTCCTATGAACTATGTGATTAATGAAGAGTACAGTTTACATAGGAAAGAAGGAATAAATGCTTGATTTTTTAAAATCGTTTCAAAATAATAAATCATTTTCCTAGTACCCTCAAAGAAAACTAATAACTCTGTGTGTTTGTGTGTATATATATATACAAATATTTAACATTAAACCGTAGCCATTATTTGTATCTTTCATGTTCAAAGTGCTTCAAAAATTAATATCTTAATAGTAGCTTATTATTATAAGCTATTACAGTCATATAAGAGATTTAAAGAATATTTAAGTATCAATCTAAGACATTCTTTTGGGAACTCAATTATGAATGGGTAAGACCCTGTGTTTTTACTTTTGATAAACTATTATGTAGAGTTTTATGAGTTTTGCAATTGATTTTTAATATAATTTTAATTTTCTTGCATCAAATATTATTTTGCAAAATCTTCCTACCAAATACATAAATATTTATGTTGCAAAATATGACATTTTTATTCAAAAAATGTTAAAAGACAATACTAGAAGAATAGTTGAATACTTGAATACTTGAATGCATATTACAAAAAATACGTGGAATCTGAAATATATATATATAACAACTACATACATTACATATTAATATAAATCTTAGCAAATATAAAATATTTAGAATTTATATTACAAGGAAGAAATGTTTATATGTGTGAACAAAAAGAAACACATTTTATCTTTACCATTTAGCATCATTAATTAAATATTTATTTATTCAAAAACAAGATAATTTTATAGAAATTTTTCCATTAGGTTGATTCTTGATTTCAAACTCCAACATAGAGAAAAGAATTAAACTCTTGTAAGGATTCCCACATTAATCTATCACTTGACAATCAAAGGTAACAATTCATTTAAGGAAAATTGAAAATTACTAATCCTATCTGAACAACAGATTTGTGATTCAGATGTACCTTAATGCTTACTTCTAGCTGTAACAGATTTTAATACTGCATTTTGTTTATTTTTGTTGCCACATTACTTTAAAATATTTGAAGATATTTACTATACATTAAAAGGAAATATGTATACAAAAGTGTTCAATATGACCATTATTGATTTTAATCAAGAAGTTTGGTTATACAATTTCTAGGAACATTAAGATATGTTAAATAAAATGACAATAGAGTAACATTGTCAAAGTTACTTTTAAAGATTAAAGGTAAAATTCAGAACAGTTTAAATACAAAATGAATTTTGAAGAATATAGAAGAATATTAAATAGTTTTGCGTGCATGGATGTTAAGAATCAATTAGTTATCAAAATGATAATGTGTTAATTGTACTCAGATGATATAAACACCACATATGGGTATGTTATATACCTTTTTTGCCTTCACTTGATTGTGAGGTATATTATATGTACTAATGCACTGTATAATGTAATAAGCTACAGCAGTGCATTACCCATTGTCTCAGCCCACTGACTCAAAGTGCAGAAGGTCAATATTAAGACACCAGAATAAAATCACCAAACAATTTTGTTTTTTCATATTGCACTTATTAACTACTTAGAAAATACAGTTTTTGTAAGCAATGGGCCATTAAATATTTTTCCAAAATAAGGATGTTTAAAGTGACCAGTCAACTATTAACATTTTTGACCCATAGTTAAAGATTTACTTTCTTGATGCTATGTTCAAAAAGAATCCTAATATATGAGAGTCTATCCAATATAAACGGGGAAATCTTAATAATAATACCGAAATAATTAAAAATATTTAATGTATATTGTGTCCACATGCATGAGGCTAATTGTTGACTTTATATATGATGGTTGTACAATTCATTGTCTGATATAGTTTAAAAGTGAAAATAGGAACTACTTATAATTATATTGAAACAATGTATATAAAACAAGTCTATATAAGGCAACCAGACATCCTAGTTACATTGAAATAATTACATCAAACTGGCCTCTACTTTCTTTGAAATTCTTATTGTATAATAGCTATTTTGTACGTTAAAAATATGCACTTTCAAATTGCTTAAGAACCAAGATATGGAACCTGATGTGATAGGACCAAGATTTTAGCATCAGACTTGCTATCTGTGTCAGCAGCATAATGTGATGATCATATTTACAATTAAAAACCTTTGCCTTACTACATATATGTCGACCTTCCTCTGCTATTGCAATTTTTTTCCACCAGATGGTAGCCAATAAAAGCAGGAAGCAAAGAGATTAACAGAGTTAAAAGAAATAAATTAAATTGAAAGAAAACATGAACAAAAAATTTGATTATAGCTACAAAAATAACTATCACAGAAAAATTTTACATGTCAAATAAATAAAACTTAAAATTTCAAGAAAAATATTGCTCTCATATTGAAACTTGTGCAAATTCTTTGATTAGCTTGAATTTCTAGGCCTCTAAAACTCATCAGAAGAATAATATATATGAGCATTTGAGTAATGTTCCCTTTTTTATACATCACTAACAAATATATGAATACATACTTATTTAAAATATATCTCTAGTCTTTATTTTTTTTAAAAAAAGCATTGTAGTGTTCTAAATATAATTTTGGAATATGTATTTTCTGACAGTTCTTTTTAAAATATTTATCTATCCTACTTATTCTTCAAATATCAGATACATGGAACTGTCTGCTGTGTGTGGAGTCTTCTCTATCCTTGTTAGTCTTGGCTTGTACATGAAGTATTCATTATTTGCAAAAACCAATTATCATCCCTGTCTAGATACATTAAGATTTTTTGTACAAGTCTTTTCCTCTCTATCACATTTTAAGCAACAATTTACATGAATTATTCATAGTTCCCATATTGCAGGCAAGTTTTTTTTTATTAAATTTGATCATAATAATAGTTATTACCCCAGTCATGGCAGTTTTATGAGTATTCTTCAATGCCATTACCTGGAAAGATTTCAATCAAGAAATATAAAGATGCAAATCAATTTCCATAATAAAATTAAACCACACCATCTACTCCTTCACTCCTGCATAGAGCTGATTGACAGCACTTCCCTCATACCTGGAGCAGATAATGTTCAGATACAGAAATATAGAATGGCAGATTGTTTTGTCTTAAAAATTTCAGTGGCTTTTTCTTCATTGTTGCTATCATTGTTTGCCAATCTCACTGGAACATAATATTTAACTCAGACCCCATATGGAAATTTATTTTCAAATCAAAGTATTTTATTTTCTGACAGTAGTTGATTTTCTCCAAGGTATTAGGTAATAACAGAATTAATATGGAATTTAGTGCTATTACTTTCTTTCAGTATTGGTATGACCTCATTTTTCATAAAGAAAATATACTGCTACTGGTAGAAGAGTGATTAATTTAGTTCTGCTTCACAATATTTAAACAAATAAATATAAGACTTTTATTATGAGAATTTTCTTTTAAAAACATATTCAGATTCTGTTCTCACATAGTGAGAAGTGGTATTCAATTACATCAACTGAAATTTTCTAGAGTTAGATTAGATTACTTTGTATAAGGAGAGATCACACTGTTACAAAGCAGAATTGTATATACGTACATTATATAACCTGGTCTAGAAGAGAAGAACCATAGATCTCAAAAGTCAGGTAGATCTCAGAATGTCCTAGACTCACCTCAGTCCATAGACCTTCATTCTCAAACTATTGTTGAAAGTGCTTTTGTAAAATTTTATGTTTTATTTTATTTTCTAAATTAGTGTATTATAATTATACAAATGGTAGAATTTTCATCATGTATTTGCAAATATAGACAAATAACAACATAATTTAGGAATTAGAGAAACAGCTATGTCTACTTTCATTCTTCCCAAAATATAGCATAGGATTTGAGTAGAAGATAACAGCAACATTGATCATCTCCAAGAATGACTCTTGGTTAGGGATGTGACTCAAGTGGTAGCACGCTCACCTGGCATGAGGCACTGGGTTTGATTCTCAGCACCACATAAAAGTAAAAAATAAAGATATGTGTCCACCAAAAAAAACCCTAAAAAATAAATATATAAAAAAAGGACTCGCCAACAGTCTTCAAAGCAATGTCATCAAAAAGAGATGTATGTATCAATGAAATAAATAGATTTTAAAGTCTAGAAAAGAATCCGTATATTTTTGGTTAATATATGTTGACAAAGGTGCCAAGATAACACAATGGGGAAAACTAATCTTTCAACAAACTGTGCTCAGACAACACAATATTCATATAAAAAATATAAAGTTGGACTGCTTCTTTAAGTCAAATAAAAAATAATTCAAAATGAATCTTACATCCAAACAATAAAGCTAAAACTATAAAACTCTTCAAAGGAAACATAGGACTATATCTCTATGATGTTGGATTAAATAACAATTCTTCCTATATGAAAGCAACACACCGAAACAAGAAGGAAAAAGACATAGATTGAACTTCAAATTTAAAAACTTCTGCAAACATAACAAAGCCAATAGACATTCTTCAAAATGGGAGAAAATATTTGCCCAAATTTGTGATGAAAATTTATTTCCAGAATAAAGAACTTTTAAAAATCATTAATAAGACAAACTGATAAAAAGTGGACAACAGATTTGAGCAGAGATTTCACAAAAGAAAATATACACATAGCCAAAAGCACAATAAAAGATTAAAAGTTCAACATCATTAGTCATTAAGGAAACGTAATCAGAACCACAAAGAGATTCCATTTCATACCCCCTAGAATGGTTGTGACAGAAAACAGAGAGAGTAACAAATGCTGCCTAGAATATGGAGAAATCGGAACCTTTGTAGATAGATGATGGAAATAAAAAATGGTGCAGCCACTTTGGAATGCAGATTGGTAGTTCCTCAGAAAGTCAAATAGAGAGTCAACAGTATGACCCAGGAATGACAGTGGGATATATCCAAAATAACAGACACAGATGGCCATAAGGAAATACATCAAAATGCATAGCAGCATCCTTCATAAGAGCAAAACTGTAGAAAAAATCAAAATATCAACTAACAAATGGTTAAATAACATGTGAAATATCCTTACAATGCAATAACATTCTGTAATAAAAAATGAAGTATTTATTTGTCCCTGACACAGAAAAGTTTTAGTCAGCGTTTCATCACTGTGATCAACATTTCTGACAAGAACAACACAGATGAGGAATACTCCAGTTTGGCTCAGTCCACAGTCAGTCAACTCTGTAGCTCTGGGACCAAGGTAAGGCTGAGTATCATGGCTGAAGGGCATGACAAAGAAAAGCAGCTTTAAAACACAGGAGAGCCAGGAAACAAAGAGCTGCTCTCACTAGGGACAAATAAAAACCCCAAAGGTACACACCCAGGGATCTACTTCCTCTAGTCACACTCTACCTGCATACTGTTACCACCCAGGTTTTAATCCATATGAGTGAATTAATCTACAGATTAAGATATACCTCTCATAATATATTAATTTTATATATTAAAATATAAATATATTTTATATATTTATAAATATATAAATCTGAAAATCTTTACATTGTCTCACAGGAGATTTTGGGGGACATCTCATATTTTAACCACAACAATCCAGGATAAACTGAATTATATTATGCTGAGCTACCTACACCAGTCACAATGATCTAATGTGATATGTATTTGTAGGAAAAAATCTAAAAAAAAAGAAACAAAGCACCATCAGAATAAATTTTTAAAAGCAAGCAATATTATAGATTTAAATCCAATCATATAAATAATCACTTTAAACGTTAATGATATAAAGACACCAGAGACAGAGATTATCTGATTGGATAAAAGTCACACCTTAACACATGCATTCTAAAAGAAACCCACTTGATGTATACAGACATAGTAAAGTTAACAGTTAAGGAATTTTTGGTTCCAAGATTTTTTTTTAAGTGTAAACTAAAAATATTAAAGCATAACTAAGTAATGTTTGAGGAAGTAGTGTAATTGCAATGTTTTAATGTGGCAAATGAACTAACACACACTGAGTCAATTTGTTTCCATTTTTCAACTTTTCATATTTCAGACCTAAATCACAGAAAATAACATTAACCAACACTTATGAGACATTTTATTTGAGATTCTACACTTAAGGAACTCTTTATATCACTTTTTCTTCTTTTTTAAAATTTGTTTTACTTAGTTACACATGACAAGGGAGGTGACTCAAAATGGGGAAAAAAGGAAGAGCATGGGAAGAAGATTACCTCTACATAGGGAAGAGGGGTAGGAGGGAAAGAGAGGGAGAAAGGGAATTGCATGGATGGTGGAAGGAGACCTCATTGTTATACAAAATACATGTATGAAGATGTGAGGAAAAAAAAGAATAGCGTTATCCTAGTTTTTCTTCTTTTTAAAAAATATTTTTTAATTGTAGATGTACACAATATCTTTATTTTATTTACTTATTTTTATGAAGTGCTGAGGATTGAACCCAGGGCCTCACATGTGCCAGGCAAGCACTCTTCCACTGAGCTACAACCCCATCCCATCAGCTCTTCTTTTCATTGTGGTAGCTAGTAGGCTTTTGAGATTTTTGTTGTTGCTGTTCATTTTGTTCTCTCATTTAACAACATATGGCTTTTTATTTCCTCAATTGGAAAATCCAACTATTTCATTTTTCTGCAAAGTACATGCAAAAGCCATCAAAGACACAGTGTTTAAAATATACTATGAAAAGTTTTTAATTTATAATCTGAATGTAAGTCTTGAGCAATTTTTTTCTAAAACATATTACTGAGTTGCTTTGGTATTAGCAAATCATAACAACACTATCACCATATTCAGTAGACAAGAAAAATATGCTTATCTCATTACTGTGTGCTTTAAATGCCTGTTTTAAACCTTAAGACATTCAGAAATGAATTAAAAGAGAGAGAGTGTTAATGAAAATTGAATCATTTCGTTGTCATTAGAACAATTATTTTTAATTTTTAAAAAGAGTTCTAGTTTGGAAAAATTTGACAGTATAGTAAAAATAAGTTAATGAATCTTCCCTTTATCTGGCATTTCCAAATAAGAATGTTCTAGATGTTTAAAAAAATGAACTACCAACAAGCAGTAGTTATTTTATCAACCAATTCAGTTTTGAACAGTCTCTGCTAGTTGTGTGCTTTGCATTTGCTCCCCTTATAGCATATTTCAATTCACTATCAACATTTCAGTTTCCTAGATGCAAAAGGTTCTCTGATGGTCTGTTCAATACCTGCTACTCGACTGAGTGATCAATGAGCATTGAGGAGCATGATATGTCCAGCTGTTCTGTTGAAATGCTTTCAATTTTTTCACATGGGAAAAAATCAGTTGAAACAAATCAACCTTTTCAAATGTATTTTTATTCAAGAATCTCTGCTGCTGACTTTATTTTCAAAACTCACAGACAAATGGATGCCAGTGTAACTAGCAAATACATTTGTAGTTCAGATTTGCAAAGATTTACTCAACTGAAACACTTTTTTTAGAAGAAAATAACTAAGGCTTGGAAAAAAAAGTCAAAAATTTCTTAGGAACCCTATGGATGTGTATTATTTATTTCTTGAAACCGAACTACAGATACTTGATAATCTGCTAATAAAAATTAAACATGTAAAATTTCCTTACCAACCTTGTGGAAATGGAAATATATTTTCAGGAGAATGACTATGAAGTACTTTGTGGTTTACTCACCATCAAATTATGTTGTTCAGATACCTATGTTACTTATGACCTTGATCTATTAACAGAGAAACTGTAAATTTCCTTTGAATTTTTCACAATAGCTTCACTGAATGTGGAATTGACATAATCTTGCTGGTTTTGTTTTCCCTTTTGTTTGCTTATTCATCATATCTATACTCTCAAGCCAGTGCAAAGGGATTTAACGTATGCAAGGTAAAATATTTTTAATTTTTAAGAAATCAGGGAATGCAGCTGTCTGCTCCTCAGTATTTGACAGACAACATATTCTCATCACTTCTTGTGCAGTGTCAGTCACATCACTGAGACAGGATGGTGAAGGTGGAAGTGAACAGATTTGGCCATATTGGCTGCATGGTCAACAGCCTGCATTCAACACTGGCAAAGTGAATATTGTTGCCATCAATAACTTCTACAATGGTCTCAACTACGTGGTCCATATGTTCCAGTGTGATTCCACACATGATACAGTCAAGGCTGAAAATGGGAAGCTTGTCATCAATGGAAACTCCATTTCCATCTTCCAGGCGTGAGATCCTGCCAACTATAAATGGTGCAATGCTGAAGTTGGTGCATATGTTGTGGAGTCCACTGGTGTCTGATTTGAAGGAAAGTACAAAAATAATAATCATTTCTGTCCCTTCTGCTGCTGATGGCATGTTTTTGATGCATGTGCACCATGAGAAGTACAACTCCCTCAAGATCATCAGCAATGCCCTCAACTGCTGAATCCCCCTGCCCAAGGTCATCCAAAATTTTGATATAGTGGAAGGACCCATGACCACAGTTCTTGCCATCACTGCCACTCAGAAGATTGTGGAGAGCCTCTCTGGAAAACTACATGATGGCTGTGAGGATTCCAAGAATATCATCCCTGTGGTTCATTGGCTCTGACAAGACTGGAAGCAAAGTCTCCCTGACCTGAATGGGAAGCTCACTGTCCTAGCCTTTCTTGTCCCACCACTGATGTGTCATTCATAGATCTTACCTGGTACCTGTAGAAAGCTACCTAATATGATGACATTAAGAAGGCGATGAAGCAGGTATTGGCTGCCCCCCAAGTACATCCTGGGCTACACGGAGGTCCGGATAGTCTCCTGAAACTTTAAAACTCTGCCCCTTCCACCTTTGATGCTAAGGCTTGCATTGCCTTCAACAGCTGCATTGTAAAGCTAATTTCCAGGTATGACAATGAACTTGGCTATCGTAACACTTTGTAAACCTTACAGTCATCATGGCTACCAATTACTCAAGAAGAAAAAGCCCATGGACCACCACTCCAATAAGAACACCAAAAGAAGAGAGAAGCTCTCATCCACTTGGGAGCCCCCAAATCATTTCTCAGCACACTAAGAAAATCTTAGGAATCCTTACTGCTGTGTATCAATAAATTTCACTGCACCCCACACCCCCAAATCAGGGAATTACTATAAACTAATTAGTATTAAGCAAAAGTATAACTGAATTTTATTCACTTTTTAAGCTAAATATTATAGAGTTGTGGTGTTTATGTGTGTGCACACACATGCATGTGTGTGTTTGTATAGCATCCATCAGACTTGGAAAGCAACTTAAGCTTGGAGAAGTATAAAATATCTTCCTACACTCACAGGAGAATTCAGGTTACAGAATTTTAGAATCTACCATATGCTATCTAATCAATCACAATCGTGGTCTATTGTTATCGTGAAACTATTAATCAAATCAATGCTATTGATTATTTTACATAGTTAAGAGCTATAAATGTTTGAGCAAATAGTAGGAAATATGAAGCACATTTTGATTAAAATTTTAACATTTTCCTAGCAAGCATTGATATTGTTTAGTTAAAATTAACTGAACTGTTTTGCAGCATCCATGAGAATATCTAAAATACTTAGAAAAAGCAGCAAAAAGTTAGTGGAACTGACAAGTGATTCAGTATATATGCATATTGCAAAGCCAACTGCAAGAATATCAACCTAATTCTGTGATAGAATGGAGAACCTGCATAAGGTAAGTAAGGAAAGCTTTCAAAATTTGTAAATTTGTAGAAATTACTTCCTCAATTAGAACATTTATATTTATTATACACTAAAGGTCTTAAAAACTTAATCAGCCTTTATTCTAAAATATGATTTTTCTTGGTATGTGTGAATATGGTACTGAGGATCCAAACCAAGGTCTCAGGCATGCTAAGTAAGCACTCTACCGCTGCACTACTCTCCCAGGCCATAAATATGATTTTTAAATGAGCAACAATGGTGAAAAATGAACCATGTGCTTTTGCACAGTTTGAGGTTAGATATACATTATTATGGTTTGTGAAGCTTCTCTATCTCATAATTAAACAGAGGTGCCACTTACTAATTTTCTGGAGAGAATGGAATATCTGTTGTATAATTCCAAAATATCATTTCCATAAATGCTATGCAATTGGAATTGAAATGGACGGGTGTATGTACCTTGTATTTGTGGATATGATAGCAGTGGTAAAAATGAGCCATGGCAAAAAGAACTGCTATTCTGTGTGGGCTAGGACTGTACTTATTTATTTCCCCTTCTGATTGTATAACTGCTGTAGTGTCAGCCAACCATCTCCATACACATGGGATTTCAGAAGGTTAACAGAAAAGGCCAATATGGGATAATAACATGACAACATGATGCAGTCACTCTGGCCAAATACCAAAAACAGACTGTAAAACAGTTAACCAAGTGGAAGGTTTCATGTAAATGTAATATATAAAGAAGATATAAACCTAATAATTGTCTTTGAATTGAATCACGGGGAAGGTGTAACTAAGCCTCATGACCTGAGACAAAATTTTCAATCTCTATCAGCCTAAAAATATATGTTTTTTCTTGTAGGTTTGATAATATTTCTCTCTTCCCAGGAAGATACAAGAAACAGAAAGGAACTAAAGAAAAAAAATTGAAGTAATTCCACAATTGTTATATTTTAAAACATATGTATAGATAATGTTTTATTGCTGCGATGACCTGTATATTTATTATAATTTAAATATTTTGATAATAAGAATTATGTTTGGGCATTAAAGCTTATTCATTTTATCAAATTTTAGAAGAATTTTGTCAGATGAATTTGTGATCAATGTTTGAGATAAATAATTTATAAACAGTGGAAGCTTTTATTTTACTAGCTATGAGATTAGTAACACATTTTAGTAGGAAGTTTTTCAATAGAATCATGTCTAATAAATGGAAGATTAAACAAATCATCAACAAAAACACAGTTGAGTATTCCTTTGCACATAAATGAAAGCTCTCTGAAACAATATCAAACAAGGAAGCAATGAAAAGAAAGCTGTGGTGCATACAGAGACCTCTCAGGGCTGAGCAAACATCTTACCACTCACAGGTAATGGAATATTCTAAAAATAAAGAGACCACAGCCTTGGTGAGGAAGAGAAAGCGTGTTTTTGAAGAGAATGTTACAGTCATAGTTAGGAAGTAGACATTCTAAATTTATAATAGAATTCAAGAAGGCTTGAAATCTGTAAAACCAACCATAAAAGACATGAACACATGACGAAAGAGCCATCCAAACAGTCACAAAAAGGGAAATAGATGAGAAGCATCAGGAAAAAATGAGACTATTTCATGACTAAGGCAATGAAGAAAAGTGAAAAAAGAAGGAAAGTAGGAAGGAAGGAAGGAGGAAAGAAAGAAACAAACAAACAAAAGTAGGTGATAAATTACTTCAGGTCTTTAGATTCAAAATTACATAATCATTTTAAATATTCTATTATTATATAAAAGGCCAAATTCAGGAAGGCTTCAGTACATGGAAAGGTCAAAAATAATATAAAAGGAACAAAAACTATTCATATGTAGAAGTCATATAAATTCAAATTATGGATTGTTGGTATTTCTGTAGAATAAAATAAATTCATAGAGGTAATAAAGTGTGATAGAAAAAAAAATCATTTCCCAAATTGAATAAATTGCTTAACTTACATATGTATAAGGCTCAATTCAGGGAAGATTAATAGTTACATACAAACCTGTTGGCCTCAGATTTATTTATAATAGCAAATACCAGAATAAAATGAAGGAAAATGAACATATCTTGGAAGAGTTTCAGTAATTCAAGAATTTATGCTCTTTGTTTATAAAAAGACAACAAAATGTCCTTCTCAGACATGCAAGAGTCAGATACTTTTAAAAAGTTATAAAAAAATAGATGGCCTAAACTAAAGTTATTTTTTTTAAAGTCAGGATTGAGGAAGTAAGCAAAAACAGGGGGAAAAAAAAGTGTCAGATTTTTACTAACCACAAATATCTATCAAGCCAAAAATAAAAGGTGCAACTAGAAAAGATAAAATGAAATAAATAAAACATTTGTATTAGTATGGTAAACTAGGGTGTATTAGCCAATTAACTGTATTAGCTCAAGAAAGACCTTGATATGTTTATCAGGTAGGCTATAGTAATGAGGGGATGGGATGATTCATGCTCCTGTTGGAAGATGTTTGGGTTGTTCAAATAATTCTATGAACTGATAGGCTCCTTAAGCCTGCTACTCCAGGAACTAGAACTAGACCCCCCAAATAAATAGAGGTGTTTGGTTAGAAGACTTTATTGATAGGCACAGATGGAGAGGGTGACCTTCAGTTAGAGGTTCTCCTAATTTTTACCAAATATGGAGTCAGCACAAAATGTTGGATCTTAAATTCAACCCTCAAACCACACTACATTTCTCTGCCTTAAAATGAATTGACAGCTTTAAGAAAAAAGACAAATAACTCCCCAGGAAGTGAAGTACACACTTGACCAGGAGGGAGATTGTAACATGGTAAAGTGATCATTAAAAATGAACCTTAGAGGTGCTTGTCTAAACTCCTTGAAAACATTTGAGATGTCTTTGTGGCATTGGTATAGAGAATGCAATGTCCTTTGAGGGCATGAGTTTATACTGATCAGTGCCTGTGGCAACAGTAGTACACATGGGGGATCAGTTTGCTACTTTGTAACTGAAATAGAAGTTCTTTAAGGAATCTATTATACCTCTCAACTAAACCAACTGCCTAGGGTCTAAAGTTTAGATGGACTTTCCACTAAACACCTTTATCAAGAGCCCTAAATCTTGTTCTCTTATAAATGAGGTGAAGGTCTTGGTCATTATCAGTAATGTGTGTAACTACTTCAAAGAGAAATAGAGTAACCTGGTGGAGCCTTATATTGTACACTTGGAATATATAGAACCATCAATAATGTCAATGTGTCTAGCTTTCCTTTTAGTACAAATAATTTTTTCATGAATTCTGCTATGTATACAGACATTTAAGATTATTATCTCTTTTCAATATATCAATTATGTCAACATTCTTCAATGTCCTTCTTTATTCCTGGTTCTAGTCATTTTTCTAAATTCTGCTTGTTCTAATATAAATGGAGTCCTGCTAGCTGTCTTCCTGTTAAGGTTTGCGTGATTTCTTTTTTTTAAATAATTTTGCCCTGAACCTCTCTCTATATTTTGAGAGAGCTTTCTGTTGACTGCACAGACAAAACAAATTGACTTTTATTAAAACTTCCATTCTTTGTTTTTTTAATAGATACATTTAGTTATTAATATTTAAATTAGTTTTATATGGTTAGATGGAGATTTGATACCTACATATTTTTTTTTCAAGTTCATTGCCTGGATTTGCATTTAATGTGTGTTTGGATGGTTCCACGTTAGCTGTCTTATTGACCTATTATTCATACCTCATTAAAAATTTTAGTGACTGTTTGAAGATGTATAATCTATATTTTTCATTAATCAGCCTATTTCCAAATAATAGAATGACATTTTATATATAAAACAAAAATTGAAAAGTAAATACATTGAATTTTAAAAATGATTTTGAAAAGAACTTAGTTAAAAGACTCCAGCTATCCATAATCTTAATATAACAATAGTTTAAAGCTACAATAATCAAGAGAGTATGATAAAAACAAGAAGGCATACTGTAAGTCAATAGGGTAGAATTAGAGTATAGAAAGTACACATGTGTATAAGTTGATATCTCTAGACACAAAAGTAGATTTGTGTAGATGTGTATTAATAAATGTAGAATGAAAATTAGAATAATCATATAGCACTAATCAACATAGATATTAAAAGTGTATTCATAAACACTCCAATCCTATAGTTTTCATAGACAACAATTGACAAGTTCCCAAAGAAGAGAAAATGATCATTTTTATGTAACTACTTTCAAATTATGGTATTGCAGAAATACTTCATCACATTTCCATATATAGAGTGGCTAAAATATCATCCTAGAGAAGCAGAATATTAGAAGTATATAACAATCTCATTTACAAAAACAAATGTAAAATAACCCAGTAATGTGCAATTATCATTCAGTAAAGATCCCAGATGAATCTGGACTTAGCAGTTAGTGAAGGGTAGCCAAATTACATCCTCATGTAGCATGAAACTTGACTCAAAGGAATACTTTTAATGCATATATGTCTGCCAAAACAAAATAAAGCAATTGTTAAGGGACATAAAATCCATACTTTTTGTGAAATATCTACTTTCTACAGCATCAAATAAAAATTACTAGTCATACCAGTAAGCATGAAAATCTAACCCAAAATGAAAGGAAAACATTATTCAACAGTAACACTAACTGGACTAAAAGAGATAATGGAAACATTAAAAAAGAATGTTAAAATAGGTACCATGATTGCATACTTATATTCAAAGGGAAATATAATGAAAAAACAAGTAGAACCAATAAAAAGAACAAAGTGGAAATTCCAAACCAAAAATATAATACCTGAGATAATTAAATCATTATAGAATATATATGAAATTTAATATAGAATAAAGCTTTCAGTAAGTGGTCTAACATATGAATATGTTATCCCAGAGAAAAGTAATGGAGAAGACCAAAGAAGGGTTTTTTAAAAAATATTAAACAAAATTTTACAAGACTTAATGGAAATATACATCATAGATCAAAAAATCTCAATAAATTTCAAAGATGATAAACAGCTACACAAGAATGAGACTCAATACACATACACTTATACACATTGTAATTAAATTGCTAAAGTTTGTGTTGAGAGGAAATTCTTAAAAGCAGCTAGATGAATAATAAAAGATATTGCATAGAGAAATAAGCTAAAATACAGTGGAATGGTATCTTTAACGAAAATACTATTCAGAGATAAAGACTAAGTAAAAAATTAATTTTCAGACAGAAAAACTGAATTTATTACCATCTCTGTATTGAAGAAACTATTATAAAAAATTCTTCAGGGGAAAAAAAAGTGCTGATAGAAACTTGCCTCTGTACAAAACGCTGAAGGGAATTAAAATTTGTGACTATGTGGGCAAATATATAAAATTTTGATTTCTTAAGAATATCATTGATTTTCAAGCAAATATAATGGTATTTCTTTCTTATGTTTATAAACATGTAGAAGGAAAATGTAAAAAGGTACATAACATGAGGGATAGTGGGGAAGAAATGAAATTCTGCTAATACGGGAATCTCAATTTATAGGTAAAGCACTGTATAAAACTTTGAAGCTAAATTTGATAAGATGCATAATATAAACCTGAGATTAACCAGGATACATAAAACTAATATGTACATCAAATATCTAATAATGAGAAAATGTTCAATTAATCCAAAATACTAACAGATGCTCACTCTAACTAACATCAAAAAAATAGGACAGAGGGCATAATAATCACCTAAAAACATAAAACAATATGAAGTATTGAAAGTCAGTAGATGAAAAGACAGGGGTTATCAGAATAGAGATTGTCAGACTAGTTTAAAAATCCCCAGCTATATTCTTGTTATGAGAAATGCATCTTAAATATAAACACATAAAAAGGTTAAAGTTAAACCAATTGAAAAAATGGATGACCACCAAGATGAAGAATTCTTTTGTGACTATGTTAATACCAGACACAATAGACTCCAAGACAAGCAATACTGACTGAAAAAAAGAAATATATTCTAATAAAAGGGAACAATTCATCAAAAAGCTAAACCAACCATAAATGTGAATGCACAAAGCAAAACTGACAGAATAAAAAGGAGAAATGCATAAATTTAAATTCCAATTAACAGTGCTAATGCTGGGGTGCAGAGAGAAAATCAGTTCAAAGAGTAATTTAATAAACACGATTGTGCTGCTGGCCCTCATGGACATTTCAGCAGAGTGCTACATCCAACAGTACCAGAAGCCATTTATTTTCAGCACTAGTGAAACACTAACCAATACAGCCCATATTCTAAGTCATAAAACAACAAATTGCAAATAATGGAAATAATTCAAAGCATGTGCTTTGAAAATAACAGAACTATTTTGAGATAAATTAGAAATCCTAAATGGACAGATATCTAGAAAATCCATAAACATTTCTCTAAATAACGTTTAGATCAAGAATACATCACTAGGCAAATTGGAAAATATTTTAAACTGAGGAAAAACAAAGATACAATTATCAAAATGGATAAATCCCCACAGACGTTATTGGAAATGAATGTATAGCTTTGAGTGATATGAGTTACACTGATGAAGAATGTCTAAAATCAATTATTTAAGCTTACTTTAAAATAGAAAAATCAAAATGGGGCATTGAAGTCAAAGTAAAAGAGAAAAAAAAATAATAAAGCCAAAGCACAGATCCTCAAAAGGGAAATTAAGCAAAAGAGAAATTCATGAAAAAAATATCAACAAATTTGATTACTGAAAGAAGATGATAAATCAATATCAGGAATTAAGGAAAAGTCATGCCTACGGGTCTTACAGGCAACTCAATATTAACAAATAAATAACATGAAAAACTCTGAAAGTCTATTTGGCAATTTTTTTGAAATGGACAAAAGATGAATTTATTATTTAATTTATAAAAGTGAATATTAAATGTATATGTCTACATGTCTACTAAAATAAAGTCCCAAAAGAGATAATAGGAAAAATAACTTGAATTTCTTCATCTATTTTATTCATTTACTTATTTTATTTTTTTGGTGCATTATAATTATATATGATAGTGGGATGGATTATGCCATGTTCATACATGCACATACCATAATTTGAGAAATCTCATTCCTCCATATCAATTCTTTCTTTCTTTTCTTTTTTTGGTACTGGGGATTGAACTCAGGGGCACTTGACCATTGAGCAACATCCCCAGCCTCTTTTAAGTATTCTGAATTCATAATTTAAAACTTTCTCATAATAAAGTCTATTAGGTTGAGATGGATTCACTGGAGAATTCTGACTTTTTGAAAAAGAAGTTATATCAATTATATAAAAAGAATAGTCATATTTCATGATACATGAAAATTATACATAACATTGTTTGCATATTTGTACACTTTTTCCTATGTGTGTTATGTTTCTGAAATATTGCAATTAAAAAAGTGGAATAATTTTAAATAAAACTTTTTGAGAGATAGTGTCTCTGTGGATTGTAACAGCAATATTAGTTAAGTTATATCACAATTTACAAAATTTTATCTATACCATTATACTTTAAGTTAGGCTTATCTGTTCCAAATAGCTTCCTCAAATCACATTACATCCAATATTTTTCTTACATTTGGATATAGAACACAACTATTGAACCATCTGGCAAATGAATAATTTATATTTGTTAGAAGGGCAACTATGCATTTCTCATAACCAGACTATAGCTGGGGATTTTTAAACTAGTCTGACAATCTCTATTCTGATAACCCTGAATTAGTATTTTAAGATCAATAAATTTTATCTGTAATTTGCTTTCTCTGGAATAAGTAATTTAATTCCTTCTTCTGTCTCCTAAGGAGAGAATTCATATGCATCAGTGAACTTTCTGCTTGTTATTTGGCCACGGGTGGTTCCTTCCAAATTTTCCCTCATCTATGATCCTATTTGTGAGCACGGAGTCTACACAACCATTACAGACTATTTATATGGACATTTCTTCCACACCTCAGCTCGGACAACCCTGAAAAACTGATCTACTGTGTTTCACAGTTGTATATCAGCCTACAGATGATGGAAATCTAGAATGCAAGAATATTTTAGCTGCATCCTTTCAAAACCCAGAAAATTCATATATGTAATGAAATTGATATCAACTTTACTTCTGTCCTTCAAATACATAAAATATATTTGTTGATTTTTATACTGTACTAAATTCCCTCTTTCCTCAAAAATAGCTTTCTTAGTGTTTTTATTTTTTAAGTGCCTCAGGACATGCCAACCAGAAAACAGCACTTCCCTCACCAAAGACAAAATATAATCCCCAAAGGCACATCCTCAGTGACCTTCTTCTTCCAACCACACCCTACCTGCCTTCAGTCACTGTCCAGTTAATCCATATTAGTGGATTAATCCACCAATTATTTTATATCTCTCATAATCTAATCATTTCACTTCTGAAAAGTCTTGCATTGTCTACACCTGAGTTTTTAGAGGACAACTCATATCTAAACCATAACATTGAGATATTACAAGCATCCTCTGAACAGAGAATGCAACACAAGTTAGCAAAGATCAAGACATTATTCTGCTTTTACAAAGAAAAAAACAATAATATATTCTAATAAGCAATATGGAGATATGTCGAGTGTGTTGCGGATTACATAGTAATGTCCTCATTATGAATTAGATTGTTGCTGAAAGACAAATAGGTGGCTACCATGTTGCTATAGTAAAGAAAATCTGATATTAAGCCATCATATCATTACCCATGAACCCAAACATAGTTCAATATTAAGCTTTCTGGAAGAAAGGAAGGATATTTAATTTAGTCCTAGATAATTGAGTTCTATATAAAATCGAGAAAATATAAATTATAAATCTACATAGTCAATGGGACTAATGATGATATCATCAATGATGATAGACAGCATGTAACTCATATAGACAATGTTATAAAAAACACTCTCAGAAGATCCTTCCTCAGTGATCTTCTTTTAGCTGCACTCATAAGTATTTTTCAATACTTTCAGAATTAAACTTAAAATGTTGTTGATACATGCATTCACTATTTCCTTACTTTTCTATTACCTTTAAAGAAGGATTATACCTTCACATCTTCTATTTCTCCACTTATCTTCAGCTTTGAATACCTTTTACTTATTATTTTATTGTTATTATTATTATTTTATACATTTAAAGTTAATATTTATATTGTAAGATCATAATCAATTTTATGCACTCTACTGATAGGTCGAATCTAAAGTTTGAAAAATATTTACTTTTTATAATTACAAAAACATTGTTGATTACAGTTACACTCATTTATTGTACTAATTATCAAGCAATACTACATCTGATTCATCAAAGAAAATATTCTAACTAGTTATAGACCCCTAATTGCTCAAATATATATATTTTGTTTATATTTGTACCAGGGCTTTTTTTCCAAGTCCCCCCTCTCACATCCAAAGATTCACCATTTTTTGTTTTAATGATGAAAAATATTTTATACATACACCTCCTCTTCTATATGACCAATAATTTTTAGTGCCTTCTTATTATCTTTGTGTACTGAAATTCACAATGATCTTTTTAAATATATCTATTTTGAAAATTTACTGATTGTCTGTTCCAAACTGTACCTCTTCTTTGCTTGGTCAATTGAAAAGTGCCATCTTTAGATTTTTCTTAATTGTCAACTTGCTTTGTTTCCAAACTTACTTAAGCACCTTCTCTAAAAAAGATGAATTCTACAACTCTGAGTATCTGAATATACAAGAAAAACTAGTTAAAAACCTTATAATTACGGGATTTAAGCATTAAAATTATTTTCCTTAGAATGTCTAAGACGGTATTATAACATCCACTGTATCCTAGTATTCAATATTGCTGATGAGTTATTCCATTCCTGTTGGATTCTCATCCCTGTTTTATTTACCTTTTATTTTACCTATATTTTTCTCTGGAAACATTTAGTTGTTTCTTCTTGGTTCTTTCTCTGAAATTTCTAGTATTCCTAGAGTCAAACCTGAATTTGTTGTTGTTGTTGTTACTTAATTGAATCTCTCAGAAGTATTTACTAGAATTCTCCACTCTGTTCTTGTAACATTCTCTTGTATTGGCTTTTAGGGCAGCATACTCCATTTAGATAATAGAACTAACAATTCTGGAAATGCTTAGGTACTTATTATGCCTCTTCCTTTTAGAATAGCCTCATCAAACAATCTTGACAATGACAAAATGTTATTAAGATAATAATTCTCATTGCCTGATCTTGGCAAAACAAACATAATCCAGTTGTGTAAAAATGCTTTAGAACCTTGCCCAAAGGGTACCAACATCAAATCAATCCTTAACATTTGCTGATATTGTACTTTTTATTTTTTACCATGTTGATTTGGGCAGAAGATCTTAATAGCCCTTCCACAAATGAGTCATTGGATTCTATGGGACTGTTCTCTGTGCAAGAAATATGTGAAAAAATGTTCAACATTCTTAGTAATTCAGTCTACCCAAAAACTATGCAGAGATTTCATTTCACTTCAGTTAGAAGAGCAATCATCAAGAACACAAATAACAATAAATACTGGCAAGGATATGGGGGAAAAGGTAAATTCATACATTGTTAGTGGGACTTCAAATTAATACAACCACTTCGAAAAGCAATATGGTTACTCAAAATACTAGAAATGGACACTTTGCATAATCCAGCTATCCAATTTCTTGATTTTTACCCAAAAGAACTAAATATAATCAATATATTACAGTGATACATATACAACAATGTTTATAGTAGTGCAATTCACAATAGCCAAGTTAGTACACCAGCCTAGGTTCCCAGAAACAGATAAATAAAGAAAATGTGATAGGGCTGGGGATGTGGCTCAAGTGGTAGCGCGCTCACCTGGCATGCGTTCGGCCCGGGTTCGATCCTCAATACCACATACAAACAAAGATGTTGTGTCCGCCGAAAACTAAAAAATAAATATTAAAAATTCTCTCTCTCTCTCTCTCTCTCCCTCTCTCACTCTCTCTTTAAAAAAATTTAAAAAAAGAAAAGAAAATGTGATATATGTACACAATGGAGTTTTACTTAGTATAATAGAAGAATGAAATTATGTCATTTTCTGGTTAAAGAACTGGAGACCATCATGCTAAGAGAAATAAGCAGACTCACAAAGTCAAGGTTCAAGTGTTTCTCTCAAGTGAAAGCTGAGAGAGAGAGAGAGAGAGAGAGAGAGAGAGAGAGAGAATAAATATGAAGGAATTTAAAAAAGGGGGGGGTTCTCACAAAAATAGAAAGAAGCCCAAGAGATCAGATCAAAAATATCTAGAGGGAGGGAAGAGGGAATGGCATGGAAAACAATGGGGAATGAAACCTACTAAGTTATGCACATGTATGAATATGCCACAATAAATCTCACTTGCACATAAATAATTATGATATACCAATTAAAATAGTAATTATAATAATACTATAAAGGCAATCAGTAAGGTAGAATAAGTGGAAAAGGGACAGGGTGAAGGGGAAGGAGAGAGAAGATACTGGGGAATGAGATTGATCAAATTATGTTATATGCGTGTATGATCCATGACATACCAAATCCTACTGATTTGTATCAGTGTAACGCACCAATACAAAAGGTGTTGTGAAGAACAATACCAAAAAGAATATGGGCTTCAGAAGTAATGGAAGTGCCACTGTGTTTACAAACCAACCTCTCGTAGTCATTGGATGGAGGCTTGGTGTGGCAAGTGGAGCAAGGTGGATTTCTTCCTCAGTATTTTTGATCTTCTGTGAACCTCAAACAAATGAAATCTGGGGATTCACATATACTTTGCCCAGGAATAGACAAAGAAGATGGTAGCAGTTAGGAATCCAACTCTTCTGCACTGAAATGAGAATTATAAGACAGGAAATCAGCAACATCTACTTGTACAGAACTACAGATAGAAGTAAAGGAGAAATAATATTTCAAAAAAAAAAGTTTGCTTCTCAAATAATGCATTTTCTTGGACTTTTTTTGATACCAGTTCTGCAGCTTGTCCTACTTTCTTTTAGGCTATATGGAGCTTTTGTGGATTCAATGATTTTTATACTACCCAACCTTTAGATATTGTTTTTCCTTCTCTGTTGCAGAATTTCTTTTTTTTTTCTCCCTTTATATAATACACTTTGAAAAGATTGCATATTTCTACTATTTTAGGATGCATTTGGTAAAGTAAGAAAATTATAACAGGAATCCTTTCTCATGAAATCCAGACACATATACCTAAAAATACCTGTTAGGAATTTTCACTTCAATATACTACCGGCACCTCAAACTCAACGTTTCCAATATTAAAGTTGTCACATTAAGCCAAACACTCGACCTTTTATGAATGTCTAATTCCATAGATACAAATTGCCAAAATAATTTGAATTTTAGAGAAACATGAATCATTTGACAAAATTAGGTCTTAAATAGTACATGAACATACACATAATAAAAATCCATTGTTTTAAAATTCAAATTTAACTGAATTTTTAAAATTTAATCAAATAATCCTATGGTGGTAGTCTCATGATTCCTTGTTCCTTTCTCTTCCTCCCTGAACATATATCATCAGTCACCAAATACTATGGCATTTACTTCCTAAAATGTTCCCATCTGCTCCATATTACTGAATAGCTGCTGCCACTCTCTTTGTTAAAACCATTTCAATATGTGTCTTGATTTCTTAGTTTCTTAATTGACATTTCTGTGTTCCTTTCCAGAAGTGATGTCAAAATTATCTCAAATTTGATCATTTTACTTCCTTGAATAAAACCTTTCCATGATTTCTAATTATATCTAAATGTTAGGTAAAAGTCCTACATTTGGCTTATAAAGCCATTTGTGGTTTAATTTCATACTTTCTAATCTTATGTTGGGTACTCCCTCACACCATCTGTTGAATACACAGGGGACATCTTTTAGTTTGTCAAGAGGGCACACTGCCTCCAGACTCCAGACTTATACAAATGCCCTCAGATTCCCAGTGTGCCTGTCTCTGATTGATTACACTAGGTTAGATTTTCTACTACAAATGTCTCAACTGTTTCATTCCCTTTTAATCTTTACTTCACTTGTAGTTAGATATTGTCTTTAGAGTTTAAAGTTCAACAGCACATGGAATACATCCATTTTTTAAATTTATTAACAGTCTTCCAAATAAATATGTATCACACTGATGAATGAATAAACTTTATTATAGTAAGTGCCACTAATAAAATAAAAATATGCTTTGTAATTTGCTTTTCCTCTGTATCATAATAACTCTTACTCCTTTCCACTCCCACCAGGGCCTATGCTGATCAATAGACTTCCTGTGAACACTATCTTTTCATCAGTAGTGTTTAGAGAAGAATCCTAAAACATGTGAAAGGCCTACTTCATATAGTCTTATTACAGTTAATAAGGAGAAGTACCTTCAGACTAGGCCAAGAGGTAAATTGTTTTATCACTTATTTACATTTTAACCAGGAATTTTAATCTGAAACTGAACTAACATTTAGAATGGAGGATATTAAACTCAGAACCGAGATAGGTAGAAGATGGGGAATCAGAGCTGAGGTTGAATAACTTAGGTGCAGAAGATTGATAGATTGAAGTTTATTTTTTGGTACTGATAACCAGGCCCCATAATTCCCCACTGATATTTTGCATGGTCCCTCAAAGGTCAAGGCAGAGTGAAGGAATAGTAATACAGCTAGCCATTATAAAAGACATGGTCTAGGTGCTCTAAATTTTCTACAACAAATATTCCCTTCTTATTTGTTTTAGTCAACTTTTGCATCACTGTGACAAAAATACCTGAAAAATAACTTGAAGAACAAAAGTTTATTTTGGACTCATGGTTTCAGATATTTTAGTCCTTAGTTGGCCCACTCTCTTGCTCTGGGCCCAAGGCAGCACATCATGGGGGTAAAGGCCCAGCCAAGAAAAACCGCTTATGGTGAGGACAAGAAAGACAGGGGGAGAAGATGGACCCTTCCATGGCATACCCCCAGTGACCCACTTTATGCTTCACCTACCAACACTCACCCCATAGTCCATATAAACTAGGATGAACTGACTAGATTACAGCTTTCATAATCTAATCATTTTATCTCTGAATATTCGTGTATTAGCAGGAGCTTTTGGGGGACACCTCATATCCAAACCATACCACTATTTGTGCAATTAGTTAAAACAAATTTTCTAATCTAGAATTTAAATAAATTTAAACAAATTTTCTAATCTAGGATTCTATCACCTTATTTTAACTTTATTACTTAATGCTTTAAATTATGTCTTCTATCTCTCCAGAAAACTTTAAATTCCTTTAAAACAAAGTAGCCCCCCCCCATGGGAAGGAGGAATGAATATAGCACAGGGGATATTTGGGGCAATGTAAGTAATCCTGTATGATAATATAATATTCTTTTACTGTACTATCGGGCAACGAAAATATTCTTATGTGATAGATGTTTACATACACATGGTCTTACATGTTTATATGAATCTATAAAATGTACAACACAGAGAATAAACCCTGCTGCAAACTATAAACTTTGGGTGATAAGTAATGTCTCAGTAAATATTCAGTAATTATAGAAAATATGCCATTCTTATGGAGTATTGATAATGAAGGAGGTGATGTATGGGCAGAAAGTATATGACAAATCTATCTGCCTTCCACATATGTTCACAATTTTTCTGTGTACGTAAACTGCTTCTAAACATTAAATCTTTGTGAGTGCAGGAAATCAATTGCTTTAGTTATTTAAAATAGAAGTAATTAAGTATTATCAATTATTGATAATTAGTCTTAGACGCTTAAACAATTGCAGTAAGGTCTTCAATGGGTCTCCACTGGAAGCGTGAGTTCAGGTAATGCCACTTAGAAGTTAAGACCCAACCTTCAGGAAGATGTTGTTGCCTTCGCGTCTGTAATGACACAACTGTCTCTCATTTCCACCCAGCAAGGCAATGAATAGCCACTTGCATTCAGCATCCAGCTGCTGTCAATAATCTAAACACAAATCATGATCTCACTGCTCATTCCAATGATGGCAAAGTTGCCTCAGATTCACTTTTGCTTTTAAATCTCATGTGAATGCAGTTTTTTGATGGGACAATTTTGTACACCAAATTCTAGCTGAATGGAATCTGAAAAATGATTTCTCATTTTTAACAACTCTAACTGAAAAGGAATGATACTGAGATTGCTGAGATTGTGCAAGCCAGCACACAAGAGCCTCTATCACCTTGATTCTTTCTCTTTCTCCTGCCCTATTAAATTGATGACATTTTGTCACCAGAAAGGATTCAATTTCTTTTTTTAAAAAAATTGGAATCTAAATAATGAGAAGACAAACAACAGATTGATAAATAACATTCGAAAAAATTATCCAACCAAGTAATATTATCCAAATAAAAGGAATCTTAAAAATCAACAATGAAACTATGAACTATTTTATTAAAACATGGGCAAAAGCTCTAAACAGATACTTCAGCAAAGACAATAAGTATATAGATAGAAAAGAACATACATTAAGTACATAAAATAACATAAGTTACATTACATGTAATTAAGGAAACACAAATTAAAACAGTAATGAAGTACTGGTACAAATCTAACAAAATGGCCAAAATCCAGAATACTTACAACACCCGACATTTGCAGGAATGTGAAGTAACAGGAAATTCATTCACTATTGGTCACAGTGAAAATGTGGCACAGCCATTTTGGAAGACAGTTTGGCAGATCTGTATAAATCTAAGCACACTCTTACGTATGATCCAATAATTTTGCTCCTTTAAAAATGATGAAAACTTTGTCAAGGAAAAAATCCTGCAACATGGACATGGACATTTATACAGACTTTATAATATAGTCAGTAAATTCCACTGAGTGTAGTCATAGGGAACAAAGGTAGGAAGATAATTGACACCTTCACATAGATTGGGAAGTGTATTAAAATCAAACATAATTTACCCTCTTTTTCTTAGGCATCTTATTGGTGATCTATTAAATACCATGCCAGTTTCATCTTAGGTATATTCTTATCTACTCATTGATTTCTTGGTTTAATTAATCATTGTGATCTTAGAAATCAACATTAACTTCTAGGATAAAATACTGAGTCAATATAATTACAGATGGAGTCTATCTCGATATTTTTACATTAGTCTTATCTCCTATAACAATGTGCTATAGACTTGGTGGCCTATAAACGGTAGAAACTTATTTCTCACAGTTTTGTGTACAAGTTCAGGATCAAGGTGCCAGCACAGTCAACTCTGTGGAAGACTCTCTTCTGGATTGTAAACTCTTGATTTCTTCTCATGACAGTGTGGAAGGAAGTAGCTTTGTGGTATTTCTTATAAGGAACTCATCTCATTCACAAGGCTCCAATCTTATGATCTAATTACATGCCTACCCCTAATACTATCACACTGAGGGTTAGATTATAACATATGAACTTGGGGAAGATATAAACATTCAGTTCATCACAATTACTTTCTAGAAAATAAACAAATACTACAGGGACACAGCCACATCAATGTTTATAGCAGCACAATTCACAATAGCTAAACTGTAGAACCAACCTCAATGCCCTTCAATAGATGAGTGGATAAAGAAACTGTGGTATATACACATAATGGAATATTACTCAGCATTTAATGAGAATGAAATCATGGCATTTACAGGTAAATGGATGTAATGTAGAATATAATGCTAAGTGAAATTAGCCAATCCCCCAAAACCAAATTCTGAATTATTTCTCTGATTTAAGGATGTTGATCCATAATATGCTGCTTGGGCATAGGGATGGGAGGATTAAATGAACTCTAGATAGGGCAAAGGGGGAAAGCGGAGCCAGAGGAATGGAGTGAGCATAGGGGTAGAAAAGACAGTGAAATGCGATGGTCATCATTACCCTAAGTACATGTATGAAGACACAAAGGATGTGACTCTACTTTGATTACAACCAGAGATATGAAAAATTGTGCTCTATATGTGTAATAAGAATTGAAATGCATTCTGTTGTCCATATATGACAAATTAAAATTTTTAAAAATAACACCTTAGAAAAATAGAAGTATGCAAAAAAACAAAACAAGTCAGCTTTCGCATTGCTCAGACTAAAGGACCCAACCAAAACAACTGTAGAAGGGAAAAGTTCATTTGAAAGCTCCTGGTTTCAGAGGTCTTAGTCCATATAAGTCTGGCTCCAATCCTCAGGGCTCTAGCGAAGGCAAAACATCATGGTGGAAAAGTATGGCAGAGGGAAGCAGCTCACAGGGTGATCAGAGAACAGAGAGAGAGGTCTCCACTTGCCAAATACAAATATATACCCCAAAGCCATGCTCCCAAACCCCACCTCCCTCCAGTCATACCCTACCACTGCAGTTGCCACTCAGTTAATCCCTATCAGGAGATTAATTCGCTGATTGGGTTAAGACTCTCACAACTCAATCATGTCTCCTCTGAACCTTCTTGTATTGTCTCACATGTGAGCTTTTGGGGAACACCTCACATCCAAACCATAACACATGCCGTTATGTTTTCTCAATTTTCAGTTTGGTCATCTTGATATTTACATGAATAGGGATATGTTTGTGTCAAAGAATGTTAAGAATCACAAAAAAATAGCATTAGTAGATATGATAACTGATATATTGGCACACATGGTTTAGAATTTTCTGTGGTGCTTATTTCCCATGCTGAAATGAGCAGATTTCAAGTGGGAATTTCTTTTCACTTAAAGCAACTTGGTTGTTGAAATATATTCTTTTTAGGTGAACCAATTAATTTTACTGAAAAGCCAAGAAATTTTAGAAATGGTTTGTATGTTCACTGAAATGATAGGGAAGAGAAAGTAGAAATAAAATATTATTTTGCTATATAGGAGTTAAACTGCAACAGTCACACATAGGGTGAAGAATCTGGTGCAACCTCTATTCTGTTAATGAGTTTCTCAGTTCATGTAGCTACCACAATATTGACATTTTGTCTAGAAATCTGTTATGTTTTGGTTGTGAAATGCCTCCGAAGACTCATCTGTTGAAGGCTTGATCTTCAATACAACAATGTTCAGAGATGCAGCTTTTGAGAAATTATTGGATCATGAGAATTCTTAACCTCATCAATGGTATCCATTGACAGCTGAATAGACTACTGGGAGGTAGTGGAAACTGTAGGTAGGTGAGGCAAGATGGGAGCAAGAAAGTTATTGGGGGCGTACCCTTTTAGGGACTAGATCTTCTCCCTGGCCCCTTTCTCCCTCCCTCCACCCCCTTCTTCCCTCCCTTTCTCTCCTCTCTCTCTCTCTCTCTCTCTCTCTCTCTCTCTCTCTCTCTCTCTCTCTCTCTCTCTCTCCTCCTTCCCAGTTGCCATAAGCTGAACAGCTTTCCTCTGCCATGCCCTTTCACCATCCACCTTATCTCAATCCCAAATCAATAGAACCAGCCAACCAGAGACTGAAACCTCTGACGCCATAACTCAAATACACCTTTCTTACTCTAAGTTGTTCCTGTCAGGTATTTTGGCCACAGTAATGAAAAGTGAACACATCAATATTGTTTTAATGTCAAGCATCATTTAAAATAAGTAGTGTTAACAAGAAAGATGCTTTATTCTGGGGTAGTGATATTAGCTTTTGTATTAAATAAATGTTTATGATTTGCTTGAATTTCAAGGTTTCATTATTATCAAAACCATATTTTTCTTCCTTTTTGGACTATTTGGAGGGCATTTTATTCACAGGACTTAATTGAGATTCTAGGAAGCACATTACAATATTATTTTCTTCTCTGCTTCTAGACTTTAGTGCTATAGTTTCCTTGTTATAAAAATATATGACAAAGGCAAAAAAGTGACTTTAAAAAGCAACTAAATCCGCAAAAAGTTGATGATTCTTCGTTGATTTTAAGGATTATCTATTGCTATCTTTCTTAATTGTTATTTTGAACTAGGTCAGGGTGAAAGCCTAATGTACCAACTACTATTTTTTCAACAAAAACTTAAAAAGTTAGACAATTGGGTTTTACTAATTTGAAAATAGTTGAATTTCAGGTGAATTCGGAGTATTCTCCAAATTGTAGTGATTATTAAGTAAGAGATAACAAGAATGAATTTTAGGAAAAAAAAACCAGAATACTGTGATTCTGAGGAGTATAAAGTGCTTCTCTGGAATTTTCAAGAAGACAAGCATCATTCAAGTCATGAATTTATAGATATAAATGAAGTGGTCCTTTCCATAAGTTTTCTTAACTCTTTTTATTTATTTATTTATTTATTTATTTTAGTTGTAAATGGACACAATACCTTTATTTTATATATTTTTATGTGGTGCTGAGGATTATGTTCACAATGCTACCAACAAGGAAGACATGCTCTATCAAATAATGATGCATTTAAAATTCAAAGGGAAACCACACTTTCAATAATCTTGAAGGGTATAATAAGAATTGTCAGCTGCTGCAAGCATATCTTTGAGCCGTTATAATCTTGAATTTCAATGTTAGCATTTAAGTAAATTTATTCTGCTTTTTCTATAATCTGGAGCAATATTCTTATATAATTGGAGTATGTTACAGTGATATTCAAAATTTCGATAGGAACTATCGCAAAACATTTTTTATTGAGACCTATAACACATACATGTATCCACATCCATACAATATAAATAAATTGTTTTTCCAGAAAACAATTTACACTTACTCTATGCAACACACTTCACTATTTTATTTTTATATTCTATTCCATTCATATTTCCTCTGCCATTTTTTGCATTCTCAAATTGCAAACCCCATGAGGACCTGTTTTCTTTTATATGTTTAGGACTTTACCAACTTGAAATTTAATTAACACATATTGAAATCATTCCAGCTCTACAATATGACTATCAAAAGTCTTCCCATGGAGACCATTTCTTTGAATTTTTGAAATACTTTGAGAAATATTAAGCTATAGGTGATAGATCTAAAGATATTGGCATTTTTAATAAATGCTTTTTGGAAAGGATACCCAGTTGGAGAAAGAGAAAGAGGAAAAGAAGCCAAGGAACATTGGTTTACACAGACCTACTTACTTACAAATCACACCCTGATCCATCTTTTTTTTTTTTTTTTTTCTTTCTGTATGGTGTGTTCTCAGTCTTTATATTTATTGAGAGGCAAAATTCCCCAGGCCTTTCTTTAAATTATATTATGAATGTAATTTGGATTCTTCTTGTGTCTGTTAAGCTAAGAAGCCATTGATAATAGCATGAAGATTACAACCTCAAGGAAGGTTGTTTTCCAGCTAGTCAAAAATATTAGTTAAACCTTTAAGATTCTAACACTTTTCAATGGTATGTTTTATTTCATATGTATGTGACACTAAATTATAATTATTGTGTATATACGTATTAAAATGTATATTTATATAGGCATATATGTATATATGTATTTCAACAGGAGAAGTGTTACATACACATTAAATGTCAAATATAGTTATATATTTAAAAGGCACCTACTTGTAAAAATTGTATTTTCCTTTCTTTAACACTAAATTTTGATTTAAAACAAATAATTAGATGAAAATACTGACATTTTACAATGAGATGTAATGCATGCAAGGGATCCATACTTTGTATTGTATCATAGGCCTTTGAGCAGCTGTCCCAAAGGGACAAGTTACAGATACTGACCACAAGGGGGCTCAGTAAGGGAGGGAAAGGGAAAGAATTAGAGCAAACATGCATTTTAAAAACATGTAATAATACCATTTCAGTTTAATCATCCTACCCCATCTCTCTCTGTCTCTTTCTGGGTGCCTGTCTGTCCATCTCTCTCTCTCTCTCTCTCTCTCTCTCTCTCTCTCTCTCTCTCTCCATATATTTACACACACACACACACACACACACACACA
Organism: Callospermophilus lateralis; assembly: GCF_048772815.1. Taxonomy (NCBI): domain Eukaryota; kingdom Metazoa; phylum Chordata; class Mammalia; order Rodentia; family Sciuridae; genus Callospermophilus; species Callospermophilus lateralis. Next base: position 26,173,365 of record NC_135310.1, on the reverse strand, counting down.
CACACACACACTCCTTTTTTTGAGTATCTGTGTATCTGCAAAATAAGAATTAAATACGGAAAACTTCTGAGAGGAATTGCTAAGAGCTTGGATTATAATGCAGCCTCTATATACTGGAGCAGGAAATTCAATAGATTTTATTCAGCTTCTTAGGAGGATAATTTTTACAGTCAAATGCAAATGATTAATATACTCATAAATGATTTTATAGGTCAAAACACATTTTTATACATCCAAATAAAGTTAAAGGTTTTCTTTCAATGGCATGGGCATAATTAATGTGTATTATGAGGTTTCTTCTCCCTAATCCTGCTCCTCCTGTTCCTTGTCTTCTATTTTTCTCTTCCTGGTTTTTCTGCTGATTCTTCCTCTATCTTTTTGTTATTCTCCCTTTCCTTTGTCTTTTTCTCTCCTTCCACTTCTTTTTCCTCTCTCTTTTTATATAAAAATAATATTTTATAGAAATTCAGGGGCTCTAGAATTAGGCATATTTCAGTTTGAAATTTAGTTTTCTGTGTGACTTGCGATGTGTTGCCTAACATTAATGAGCATCATTTTCCTAATCTGTAAATTTTAAAATTATGTTTTGTAAAATTGTAAGAACATTATATTATCAAATATTAAATAACTTATGAAAAAACAACTATTGAAGAAACAGGAAAATATTAATATCAATAAATAGTCGATATATCTATTATTATAGTTAATTATTTTTGAATATGAAATCACATTAATGAAAATTATTATTTTGTCTAATATTTGCTCTCATTGTTATTATAATATTCAGAAGCATAATATCTCCGTCATATACATGTTACTGATGAATATACATATAAACTTTAAATGAAACACCCTGAAAAATCACAGTTATATGCTGCTGATATATAACTATAATGTTTTGTTTAGATTTGAAGTGTCCCCTGAAAGCTGATATGTGAGTCAATGTAAAAGGATTTCAAGGTGAAATGAATGGATTATAAGAGCCTTAATTTAATTGGTGTGCTAATCCACTGATAGCAATTAACTATATGGTAACTGTAGGCTGATGTGGTGTGTCTGAGGAGGTGGGTCACTGGGGGCATGTCTTTGGGGTTTATATTTTTTCTTTGTTGAGCAGAACTCTCTCTTTGCTACCTGACTCCATGTCCCCAGCTGTTTCCTCTGTGACACACTTCTGCCATGATGTTCTGCCTCATCTCAGGCCCCAAGAAATAGAACCAGCCGTCTATGTGTGTATGGACTGAGATCTATAAAACCATGAGCCCCCAAATAAACTTTTACTCCTCAAACAGTTCTTGTCAGGTCTTTTGGTGACAGAAAAAGAAAAGAAAAGAAAAAACTAAAACACGAAGTATGGAAAAACCTCAGTAGACAGAATTTATACACATTTAGAGATTTCAGAAACATAAAAGAAAATTTTCTTTAACTAGCATTAAAAATGCTTAATTAATTTTGTAAATAAGGCTCCAAGAACAGAAAAAATCAAAATGGAGCAATAATATATTTTGTATAATACTATAATGGCAATACATGGCATTATACATTTGGACACACTTTATTTCTTTCTCTTGCCTGATTGCTCTGGCTAGGATTTCAAGTGCTATGTTAAATAAAAGTGGTGAAAGTGGTCATCCTTATATTATTCCAATGTTTCTGTAAAAAAAAAAAAAAAAAAAAAAAAAAAAAAAAAAAAAAAAAAAACTTTAGCTTTTCTTTATTCAGTATAATGTTATTTGTTGGAATTATTATAAATGGACTTCACTATGTTGACGTGAACATCATTCTTCTATACATAATTTGTTCATCATTTTTCTCATGAAGTGATATTGACTTTTATCAAATATCTTTTTTGCATTTGTTAAGATGGTCATATGGTTTTGCTCTTCATTCTGTTGATGTGGTATATTTTGGAAACAATGATTTGAATCAAATCATGGTCTCTGACTAGCTCTTGACTATGTTTGTGCTGGGAGCTGCCTGTGCAAAGATGCAGGTCCAGATGTCCCAATTGTTATGATGATGGCCCAAGGATACTTTGTGCAAAGTCTAGAGCTATCAATCAAGGCTTTTAGTTCAGAAAACCAAATCCCAAGGATAAAGGATTCTGAGCAAAACAAGATGATCCCAATGTCTTGCCAGTCCTGCATCCTTCAGATTGCCTGCTTTACTGAAACTTTCCCACAAATAACCTTTCAATAAAACCCATGTAAAAGACATGCTGAGCTATCTCTGGCGTCAGTCAAGCCTCAGCACGGCTTAGCTGAACCACTTACCCTCTCCCCTCTTTTACTCTCTATTTGTGTCTGTCTTCTCTTCATCTTCTCTTCACCTCTCATCTGGTATCTTCTGGATTAGCAGTAATGATAGAGAGATGAGAGGGCCCAGTCAGTGCATCATGATTATTGACTTGCATATTTTAAACAAACTTAGTATACCTAAGATGAATCCCATTTGATCATGGTGAATACTCCTTTAAATATGCTTTATTATTTCAGTCTATTAAATATAATCCATCATATCCATCTACCTTTTTAAATTTTTAAATCAAAGTGTCCTAGTCAAGTATTCAGAAGGAGTTGGAAGGTTCTGGCAAAATTTTTCTTAAGTTGTCTGGGGTTTTACCCTTCTTTGACTTTGCATTTATAAATAATTGAGAACAAGGAATTAAGACTGGGTCAAAATATTCTCTCATCTTTAATACTGGTAAATCTAGATTGCCAAACTTAACCTGAAGATCTACCCAATGATGATTCATCAATTAGTAAAAGTGGAGAATCTGAAGGGAGAAGGGAAATGGCTTATAAATTATGCCTACTTACTATCCAGTAGAGGTAATCATGGGCTGCTCCAGATCTCTTGCAAGAGTTCATGAAACAAATGAGAAAAAAGAGAATGGCATACTCTCTAGACAATGTCTTCCACATTTCATAGTGATAAATGTGATTACATATTTCCCTATTTGTATGGATTGGGAGAGGTACACATCTGCTTAATTCAGCAACCACGCAAGTCACTCATTTTCTCAAGAGAGAGAGAAAAAGATGGGATGGGAAAACAACATGGAGTGATAATTCTCAAAGTATTCCTTTGCGGCCATAAAAAGACTGCAATAGGTAGGGAATGGGTTCCACCTATCAAACTTACTTCTATTTTAATATATTTTCTATAAAATTACAGTTATTTGCCAATTATTAGGAAAAAACATAAAAGGTTAAATTGTTCCAGATAGATTCAGAAGGGTTCTAACTAGGAATATTATGAGATCTCTTGCTTTTTTGGAGCATTTATATCAAAATAAATGCAAAGAAATAGATTAATAGACAGCATTGGGTTTGTCAAAATATTTTGAAGACATTTCTTTATGCAAGTTGGTTGACCTCATATCAATTAACACTACAAAATACATGGCAATCTTGATGAATTGGTATTGTGTATGTCTCAAAATGATCTGCAATACTTTCCCAGTGCTTCTTTGCTTTAATCAAGCTCTTCATATCTTCACAGAGTTTTTGACCAAATAAGGTGGTTTGTTTTAAGGAATCCCTGAATTGGACTAATAAGGCTTTCTGACATTATCTTAATTTTCTTGACCTTATGGCAGGCGAAATTGCTACTCCAGTGGACTTGACAACTCTCAGCATGGAAAATTGGAAAATAAAATAATAACTGTATAGATGGGTATAATACAGAATAGTTGCCTAAAAAGCAAACAATAAAGCAAACTAGTGTACAGAATATTTTTTAAAAAAAGATATTTTTTTTCAATTTTAAGCATTTTTTAGAAATAGATGTGGGGCCAAGTAATAAAAGTAGAAATGAAAATAAACTGAATAAATGAACAAAGATAATCTTTATAAAGTAAAAATCTTCACATTAAGACTAGATTAGAAAATATTATGCATAGAGTAAAGAAAGAGTAGGAAATTTTGTTAGTCTTTCTTCCAGTTTAATTATATGAATGAATTTGTTTAGTTATTTCTGGATTGAAAAGATAAGAATAATCTATTTCTATAGTGTTCCAACAAAACAAAATACATGAAAATAGCTGTTGTACGTTAGATTAGGTAAAAAGCCAACTGGAAGTTTAGATTGTGCATGCATCTTGGGGCTTAAATACCCTTATTAGATGAATTGAGTCAAGAGAAATGCTTGTAATCTTGTTGCTGAGCTAAGGACCAGGCACATAAATGGTACTCCAAAAACATTGTTCTATCTAAGTTGTTGAATCAATCTTTATATTCATTTTGTCAGAAAGATAACTTGTAAATGTGAATTACAACCTGTCTTCTTTGTATTAACCAATCTCCTATGGATAAATATTAATTTAAAAGGAAATCCTCAGATCATGGAGAGCAATGGTCTCCTTAGCTGACATCTCCATGTACAGGACAAGAAAACTTTGTTTCTTGTGAAAAGAGAGTAATTTGACTTTTATTACAAATGGAATCCATTTCATTAGGTAACAGTAGCTTAATTATATTTATTAAACATGCAATTCATGCCATTGTCACTTAGTGATGCCAGTGTATGAATAAATTGTTTTCCTCTGACATATTTGACCTGATACAGTTTTACCAAATAAGAGAATTTAACTAAAGTCCAAGATATGAAATATCTGAAGCACAGGTTTCTCAGATGAACATGAGAAATGTATTTCTTATATTTAAAAAATAACTGTATTGAAATATAATTTCCACTCATAAAATGCAGTCATTATAAGTAAAAAAAAAAAATCAATTTTTAACAGATTGATAGAGTTTGGAAACCATGACAAAAATCAATTTTAAAAGTATTTCCAAAGGCCCAGGATTGCCCTGCAGATCTGCAGATCCATGCCAGAGCCCAGGCCCAGGCCAGGGACTGCCATTTCCCACCCAGATGGAAGGCCAGGCCCAGATTAGGACCAGGACCACCACAGTGACCAGCAGATCCATTCCAGAGGCCAGGCCCAGTCCTAGAACTACCCCAGCAATTCACCCAGGAGCCCAGACCTAGCCTCATCTCTGAATTCATCTATTCCTCCCATGCTGTCCATCTCTGGAAAGTGGTTTCATCTAAAGGTCTAGGTAATCTGCACAGGCATGACAAGATTGTATGTTGAAAACTATAATACTTCAGATCTGCACTGCAAGAAAGAAAGACACATAGACAACATGGAAAAAAATAGGAATAAAAGTGCCCCCAAACAAACCAAGATACTACAACAATAGAATCCTTTGACAATGCAGTTGATGAAATATCAGAGAAGAAGTTCAGAATGTACATGATTAAAATGATCTGCAAATTAAAGAATGATGTAAGAGAGCAAACACAGGCAAAAATTGATTATTCCAACAAAGAGGTAAGACAGCAAATACAAGCATCCATTGATCACATCAATTAAAAGGTAAGGAAGCAAATATGGCATCCATTCATTACACCAACAAAGACATAAGGGAGCAAATACAGGTAGCAAAAGATTACTTCAAAGAGATAGAGATTCTGAGAAAAAAAAAAAAATACAATCAGAAATCCTTGAAATGAGGCTGGGCTCTATGGTGCCTGTTTCTAATCCCAGTGGCTCAGGAGGCAGAGGCTGAAGGATTGCAAGTTCAAACCAGCCTTAGCAATTTAGCCAGGCCTAAGCAACTCAGTGAGACTCTGTCTCTAATAAAGTACAAAATAGGACTAGGGATGTGGCTCAGTGATGGAGTGCCCCTGTGTTCAATCCCTGGTACTCCCCCAAAAATAAGTAAACAAGAAATTCTTGAAATTAAGGAAACAATAAACCAAATTAAAAACTCAATAGAAAGCATCACCAACAGACTAGATCACTTGAAAGACAGAACACTGGATAATGAAGTCACAATATACAATCTTGAAAATAAAGTTGACCACACAGTAAAGATGGTAAGAAACAGAAAATCCAAGAACTATGGGATAGTATCAAAAGACCAACTCTAAGATTTATTGGGGTACAGGAAGGCACAGAGATTCAAACCAAAGGAATAAAATAATATGAGAAAATTTCCCCAGCATAAAGAACAAATTGGAAAATCAAATACAAGAGGCTTACAAGACACCAAATATACAAAATTAAAATAGATTTACATTAAGGAACATTATAACAAAAATGCCTAGCATACAGAATAAGGATAGAATCTTCAAGGCTACAAGAGAGAGGAATCAGATCACGTATAAGGTAAGACCAATTCAGGTCTCAGCAGATTTCTCAACCCAGACCCTCAAAGCTAGGAGATCCTGGAACAAAATATACCAAACTCTGAAGGAAAATGAATGCCAACCAAGAATCTTACATCCAGCAAAATTAAACTTCAGATTTGATGATGAAATAAAAGACTTTCATGATAAACAAAAGTTAAAAGAATTTACCACAAGAAAGTCTACATTAAGGGGCTGGAATTGTGGCTCAGTGATAGAGCTCTTGTCTAGCATGTATGAGGCCCTGGGTTCAATCTTCAGCACCACATAAAAATAAAAAAAATTAAACAAAATAAAGGTATTGTGTCCAACTACTTCTAAAAAATAAATATAAAAAAAAGAAAAAAGAAAGTCTACACAACAGAGCATTCTCAGCAAAATATTCCAGAAGAAAGAAATGAAAAACAACAACAAAAATCTGCAAAGGGAAGAACTACACTAAAGGAAAGGCCAGTTGAAGGAGAAACCAAGTCAAGTTAAAGACCAAAAATAAACCAAAATGACTGGGAATACAAATCATATTTCAATAATAACTGAATGTGAATGACCTAAACTCATCAATTAAAAGACATAGATTGACAGATTGGATTTTTTTTTTTAAAAAAAAAAGATGCAACAATATGCTGCCTTCAAGAGACTCATCCTATAAGAAAATACATCCACAGACTAAAGGTGAAAGGGTAGAAAAAGACACACCACCCACATGAACCACATTAACAGGCAAGGGTTTCCATCCTCATATCAGATAAAGTGGATTTAAAAATAAAGCTAGTGAAAAGGGATAAAGAAGGGCATTTCATAATGCTTAAGGGATTCATACATCAACAAGGCATAAAAATCATAAATATTTATGCCCCAAACAATGGGGCATCTATGTATTTCAAACAAACCCTTCTCAACCACAAGAATCAACTAGACCAAAACACAATAATATTTGGTGACATTCATACACCTCTGTTACCACTGGAAAGATCTTCCAAACAAAAACTAAGCAAAAAAACTATAGAACTCAATAAAACAATCAATAATTTTGACTTAACAGACATATATAGAATATTCCATCCCTCAATGAGTGAAAACAGTTTCTTCTCAGTAGCACATGGATCCTTCTCAAAAATAGACTATATGTTACGACACAAAGTAAGTCTTAGCAAATAATATATGACCGTAAAAAATGAAATTAGAAATCAATGATAAAATAAAAATAGATGCTACTCCAACAGCTGGAACTAACTAATACACTATTGAGTGATGCATGGATAGCAGAAGACATCAGGGAGAAGATAAAAAAAAATCTTAGCAATAAATGAGAACAATGATACAACAATCAAAACCTCTGGGACACTATAAAGACAGTTCTAAGAGGAAAGTTCATTGCATTTAAGCTCACTCATTAAAAGAAGAAAAAGTCAACAAATAAATGACCTTATATTATGTCTGAAACCCCCAGAAAAAAAAAAAAAGAACAAACCAACACCAAAAGTAGTAGAAGTCAGGAAATAATTAAAATTTGGTGGAAATCAATGAAATTGAAACAAAAGAAACAATTTTAAAAATTGACAAAACAAAAAGCTGGTTCTTTGAAAAAAATAAATAAAATTTATAAACTCTTATCCACCCTAAAAGAAGGAAAGAGGAAACTTGAATTATTAAAATCTGTGTTGAAAAAGGAAATATCACAACAGACACTACTGAAATAGAGAAGACAATTAGAAACTATTTTGAAAGTTTATACTGCAGTAAAATAGAAAACCTTGAAGACACTGAAAAATTTCTAGAGGCATATGATCAACCCAAACTGAGTCAAGAGGCCATACACAATTTAATCAGATCAATTTCAAGCAAGGAAATAGAAGATGCCATCAAAAGCCTACCAACCAAGAAAAGTCAGGACCAGATGGATTCACAGCTGAATTCTACAAGACCTACAAAGAGTAATTAATACCAATACTCCTTAACTTATTCTATATAATAGAAAAGGAAAGAACTCTTTCAAACTCATTCTATGAAGCTAGTATCATCCTGATACTAAAACAAGGCAGAGACATATCAAGCAAAGAAAATGTCCCTGATGAACACTGATGCAAAATTCTCAATAAAATTCAGGCAAATTGCAAACAAAAACACATTTTCAAAAATAGTAGGTTATGATCAAGTGGGGTTCATTCAGGGATGCAAGGTTGGTTCAACATACAAAAATCAATAAATGCAATTCATCACATCAATAGACTTAAAGATAAGAATCATATGATTATACCAATTGATGCAGAGAAAGCATTTGGCAAAATACAGTACCCCTTTATGTTCAAAACACTAGAAAAACTAGGGATAGTAAGAACATACTTCAACATTGTGAAAGTTATTTATGCTAAACCCAAAGCCAACATCATTCTAAATGGAAAAAAAAATGGAAGCATCCCCTTCAAAACCTGGAACAAGACAGGAATGCCCTCATTCATTACTTCTATTCAACATAGTTCTTGAAACCTACCCAAAGCAATTAGACAGATGAAAGAAATTAAAGGGATATGAATAGGAAAAGAAGAACTCAAATTATCAATATTTGATGACATTATTCTATATTTAGAGGATCCAAAGATCTCCACCAGAAAATTTCTAGAATTGATAAATGAATTCAGCAAAGTAGCAGAATATAAAATCAATTCCCATAAATCAATGCATTTCTATATATCAGGTATGAACCCTCTAAAAAAGAAATTAGGAAAACTACCCCATTCATAGTGGCCTCACAAAATAAAATAAAGTACTTGGGAACCAATTTAACAAAAGAGGTGAAAGAGCTCTACAATGAAAACTACAGTACACTAAAGAAAAAAATGAAGAAGACCATAGAAGATGGAAATATCTCCCATGTTCTTGGATAGGTAGAACTAACATTGTCAAAATGGCCATACTACCAAATGTGTTATACAGATTCAATGCAATTTCTATTAAAATCTCAATGACATTCTTAATAGAAATATAAAAAGCAATCATTAAATTCATTTGGAAAAATAAGAGACCCAGAGTAGCCAAAGCAATCCTTGGTAAGAAAAGTGAATCAGGAGGCATCACAATACCAGAAATGTATTATAAAGCTATAGTAACAAAAATGGCATGGTATTTGCACCAAAATAGGCATGTAGACCAATGGTACAGAATAGAAGACACAGGGCCAAACCCACATAAATACAGTTATCTCATACTAGACAAAGGGAGTAAAAAACATACATTAGAGAAAAGATAGACTCTTCAACAAATTGTACTGGGAAAACTGGAAAGCCATGAAACTAAACCCCTATCTCTCACTATGCACAAAACTCAACTCAAAGCAGATCAAGGACCTACTGAATTAGACCAGAGACCCTGTGCCTAGTAAGGGCAAAAGTAGGTCTCAATCCTCATCACGTCATATTAGGCCCTGATTTCCTTAACAAGACTCCTACAGCACAAGAAATAAAATCAAGAATCAATACATGAGATGGATTCAAAGAAACAATCAATGAGGTGAATAGAGAGCCTACATGTTGGAAGCAAATTTTTGCCACACACATGTCAGATAGAGCCCTAATCTCTAGGATATATAAAGAACTCAAAAATATTAACACCAAAAAAAAAAAAAAAAAAAAGAAAAGAAACAACCTAATCAATAAATGGGCTTAGGAGCTGAACAGACACTTCTCAGAAGAAAATGTACAGTCAATTAACAAATATAAGAAAAAGGGTTTAACATCTCTAGTAATTAGAGAAATGCAAATCAATACTACTCCAAGATTTCATCTCATGCTAGGCAGAATGGCAGTTATTAAAAATACAGACAACAATAAATATTGGTGAGGATGTGGGGGAGGGAGTTACACTCATATATTGCTGGCGGGACTGCAAATTGGTGCAACCAATCTTGAAAGCAGTATGGAGATTCCTTAGAAAATTGGGAATGAAAACACCATTTGAGCCTGCTACTCCACTCCTCAGTCTACACACAAAGGACTTAAAATCAGCATTCTATAATAACACAGCCACATCAATGTTTATAGCAGCTCAATTCACAATAGCTAAACAGTGGAACCAACCTCAATGCCCTTCAATAGATGAATGGATAAAGAAACTGTGGTATATATGCAGAATGGAATTTATTCAGCATTAAACAGAATAAAATTATGGCATTTGCAGGTAAATGAATGGAGTTAGAGAATATCATGCTAACCGAAGTAAGCCAATTCCCCAAAACCAAAGGCCCAATGTTCTCTCTAATAAGTGGATGTTGATCCATAATGGCAGGAGGTGGGTGTAGGTATGGAAAAAATGGAGGAACTTTGGGAAAAGAGGAGCAAGAGGAGGGGAATGAGATGGACATATTACCCTAGGTAGAGGTATGACTGCATATACGGTGGGATGCAATATTGTGTACAACCAGAGAAATGAAAAGTTGTGCTGCAATTATGTACAATGAATAAAAATGCATTCTGCTGTCATATATACCTAATTAATATAAATAAATAAATAATTTTTTAAAAAAAGTATTTCCAACATTCCCCAATTTTTTTCATGCATATTTATGATGAATCCCTGCTCCCACCTCCAGTCTCAGGGTACAACCATTCCGTTACTGTCTCTGTAGGTTGGCATTTTTGGGAAGTTTCTTATAAGTCGAATGATGCAAAATGACTTTGGTGTCTGACTTTATCAGTAAGCAAAATTTTAGAGGTTCAATCATGCTGTAGTATGTTTCAGTACTTTGTTCCTTTTCACTGGTGGGTAGCATTCCACTGTACAGATAAGAATAATAGTGTACAACCAGGCATTTAGATTGCTTCCAGTTGTGGCTATTGAGAACAGTGCTTGAGTAAATATCAACACCCAAGTCTTTGTGCTGAGATTGTTTTTGTTTTGATTATATTTTTCTTTGCTATATGCCTGGGAATGAAATTGCTAGATAACATGGTAAATTTAAATTTAATTTTTTAATGTATCACCAGTATTTTCTGAGGTGGGTGTATAATTTTATAATGTTAGTGGAAACATACGAGGATTCCAACTTAACCACATCCAGCCATTCTTATTGTCTGTCTCTTTGATTATGGCCATGATCACATGTAGTTTTTATTTGTTTCCCTATAACAACTACTGACATTGAACATCTTTATTATACTTACTAACCATTCATATATCTTCTTTGAAGAAATATCTCTTTATCTGTGCTTATTTAAAATATATTTATTTTATTAATTTTGAGTAAAATAATGGATTCTATAGTATCATAAATTGTAAGTATTTTATCCCAGTCTGTGATTTATGTTTTCAAAGTTATTTCTAATGTAACCATTTTTTGTCGTGCAAACATGAATGAATTTCATTAATATAAAAAGTAGAAGTAACTTGGAAATCACCCTTATAATGTTAAAGTTAATTTATTGTTTCAACTTCAGACCTTCAAAAACTAAAATGCAAAAATTAAATTATAATGGGAATTACAATAATTGCCATTATAAATTCATTTAAATCTCTTAAACCATATGAGTGTCTTTAATGATTTTCATAGTCTAAATGTAATTCTTGAAATAGTAGAACATATAGAATAGGGATAAATTGAGTCTATTTAGAGTGCTCATCCATAAACTCTTCATTACTTAACTAAACTAATATTAGTTAATATTAGCAAAGTAATATCTTTTAACACTTAATTGAGCTTTATTTCAAGCATGAAAAACTAAGTAATTTGCAACTAAAATGTATGAACTAGAAATTAGAAGTGATTAAATCCTTGGCATAAAGAAAATACAGTTGTAAAAGTCTTCTAAAGAAGCTTATATAACTATTCTTCTCAGGTTCTAAATACTCAGTTTTAAAGTTCTTAACTTCTCATAATCAATAATAATGCTTTGTGTTTGCAAATTTCATAAATAAGGGATTACTTATGAGGGAAATGTGAAGTGATTAAGACCTGGCTCTAAACTTTTCATTTTGTCATTCTTCCATTACACTGAAAAGTATACATTTCCACACAGAAAAAAATTATCTTTTTGTTTTACAGGGATATTAGTTTCTAAGAAAGCGTCAATACAGAAAATTGAAGCTTGCCCATGTTCCTCATTAAAACAGAGCTTCCCATGTTGCAGGGTAAGTTGAAATGCGGACTATTTGGTCATGCTTCAAGTAGATTTATTCAGCTAAAGTCCAGCTATCTAATTTCTGATGATTCCTTAGTATTTAAACTTATATAAATTTTATTACCTGTATACTTTGTGTTATGTAGAGTAGTTTATGCTGAATAATAATGTGAATAAATAAATTTCCCAGAGGCCAAGTGGAATTAGTTCATGGATTATAACAAGTCAAATGAAGTGGAATGAAGAACGAAGGAGGACCATTGTGAACAAGTTGCCTTTTTACACTATACCCTTAGTTATGTTGTATTGACAGACCCCTTCCTAACTCATGTGTACAAAGCTATTCTTCTCAACATGATGTTATCATTCCCATTAAGGGTATTAATCAGATAACAGTGGTAGGCAGAACCCCCTGGTGTCACCTCCATGATCATGTTACATTATATAGCTAAAAAATGATTTTTTAATGTCAGTCTAATCCAATCGAATGTGCTCTTAAAAGCAATGAACTTTTTCCACCTAGTGTCCTGGGAAGTTAAAAGCATGAGAAAGATTCTATGTGCTTCTGATGCCTTGAAGGTAAATGAGAAAAAGTAGAGAATATGAGAGAAAATGAATTTAAAAGGGGACCTTTGGTTCCCTGGTCTAGCGTGGTTAGATCTGGAGGAGAGAATCCAGTCATGCCACGCCAGGCTTCAGATTTATTTACTCAAACTATAAGAGAACAAATCTGTGTTGTCTAAAGTGGCTGCAGATGTTATGAAGCTATAAGAACTAACAGGAGGGTATTAATCCACTGTCCTGGCTTTTCTTCAAGATAAAAGCAGAATGCATTCTTATTTATGAATGAATCTTTTATGAGTCCTATGAAGAAAGATATCTTTGTGTTTAGGGGTTTTAGCATAAATATATGTGCCAAATGCCCCCCATAAGAATTTTAAGGACAATTTTCACAAATGACATATGAAATATTTGTACCTAAGCCCTTGAACCCTTTATTCAATTTATCATAGACTTCAATTTATAAATGAAAATCATTAGATGATATGTACCTTTTATTCTATTATAATTACCTTAGGTAATACCTAAAATAAAATTACTGAAAAGTTAAACACCATAGGCATTTGTCAGGGAATAGAAGGGTAAACAATGTCCACACCAATGGATTTTATCTCATCAATAATCATAAAATTCAAATTTAAAAAATAGTATAAGTCTACTAACCCACAAAAAAGTTTGGCAAAAATTTGAATTTGAAATTATAAAAGATACAGGCAACAGTCACAACCATACTACCTTAAGGCATGTGACACGTTACAAATAATTTGAGATTACTTAAGATTGAATATGTGTATGTACTGAGACACACAAGCCTCACCTTTAAGTTTAAATTTCAGACAAACTCTAGAATATATATAAAAAGGGGCTCTAGAATGCTGATTAGACCTGAGCCTTATTTGAAATATCAAAAAAAAAATTAACAAAACCCCCAATTTTCCAGTGATAGTTGCAATGATAAATGAATTATGTATTTTTCACATATTCTGAATACTATAGGTATATTAAAATGAATGAACTGAAATATAAATAATAACTTTGTTTGAATAAAATTAGCACTTACAGTGATTAAAAAATGCTCAGGATAGAAATCATATTAATCTGTGAGAGTGTTACTCTTTATTATTGTTTAATTATCAGTATTCCTTGTGTGTGTGTGTGTGTGTGTGTGTATGTGTGTGTGTGTGTGTGTGTGTGTGTGTGGTGCTGAGAATTGAATCCAAAGCTTTGTACATCCTAGGCAAGCACTCTACCAACTGAGATATATCCCCAGGCCCCTCTTTAATTTTTAATTTCACCATTAGTTCATAAAATTTTGGTTTATCTTTGTTGCTGTGTTTACAACATGCACCTATAATTACCAATTATTATACACTTCTTTTAAAAAATATAATGCTACTCTGTATCTCAGAACCTTTCAATAGCATATCTATTTCTTGCCCCTTATCTTTTTACTTCTAATACTTGTCAACCTTGTGATTAGTTATTGATTATATATTTAAAATGAGAAAATCTCCAGCCACAGTGGCACATGCCTATAAGCCCAGCTCCTCAGGAGACTGAGGCAAGAAGATCATAAGTTTGAGGATAGCCGGGACAATTTAGTGAGACAACACCTCATAATAAATAATAAAAAAGGCTGGGGATGTAGCTCAGAGGTAGAGTGCTCCTGAGTTTAATACCTAGTATTACCAAAAAAAAAAAAATAGTACATATCTACACAATACTATTTTTATCATTGTTAATATTGCTATATCCATTGATGCCTATTTACCTGTCTACCTGCCTGCCTGCCTATTTAGCCACCTACATAAAAGTTTCTATCTGCTGTCATTTTTCTTCTTCCTGAAGAATTTGCTTTAACATTTAATGCATTGGTAGTCACGTTTGTTTGTTTTGTTTTGTTTTGATGAAATTTTTCTCAGGTTTTGATTATCTTAACATGTCTATATCATTTTCACTTTTGGAAGTATTTTTGCTACACATAAAATTCATAATTGGCAACTTTTTCTTCTTTTTTCCTCCTATCTGATTCCCCCAACTTTGAAAGATTCTTTACCATTGTTGTTTTGACTTGCCTGGGTTTCTAATGAGGACTCTGCAGACACTATTATTTTAAATTAAGTCCATAATTAAATGACTTAATAGCTAAATTCCTCCAAATTTTAAGACATCTTACAAAATGTTTCTAAAGATAAGAAAAAAGATGGAAAATTCTTCTAATCTTTTTATGAATTAAAACCATCTTCATACCAAAACATGGGGGCGGGGGGAAACCTTTGAAGAAAGAAAACAACATATTTCCATGGTTTGGACATGATTTTTGTGTCCCCCAAAATCACATGTTCGAAGTTTAGAGGTGGAAGAACCTTTAAGAATTAAGTCCCAGTGGGAGGTAAATAGGTCAATGGAGATATGCTCTTAGAAGAGATTAAGGTAGTTCTTATTAGGACCTTGGTTAGTTTTCAGAACAAATGGGTTGTTATAGAGTGTGGCAATTCTCTGTCCTTGTTCTAATCTGCTCAGACCTATTCCCATTCCCTTTTCTCTGCCATGTGACAATACAGCCAAGTTGCTTTCCTGAGAGACTGGACAGATGAAGACACCCAATCTTGGACTTTCAGAATCTAAATCTGTGAGCTAAATAGAGCTCTTTTCTTTATAAAATACTCAGCTTCCAGTATTTTCTTATAGCAACAGAAAATGAACTAATGGGGATGGGATTGTGACTCAATGGTAGAATACTCACCTAGCAGGTATAAGGCATTGGGTTCAATCCTCAGCACCACATCAAAAAAAAAAGAATAAATAAAAATAAAGGTATTGTGTCCATCTACAACCTAAAAAAAAGAAAATGAACTAATGCACCTACCAAACCATTTCATGTACAATTGAAAATTAATAAGTAGTATCCAATTATATTTAAAAGGATACGATATCACTCAGTGTGAATTCTCATAATCTTAGAGTAATAGGAGAAAATTTCTAAAGTTGCTATTAAAGTACATTTGGTCAGATTAGCCTAAGCAATCTAAAAAAGTAAAAGCAGTACTAATAACTGCCATAATAAAATAAAGAATATAGTTGGTATACAGATTGAGAGCAAAGAAATAAAACTTTCTGTGATCAGAGATATCATAACTACCTATAAAAAATCCAAAAGAAGTACAAACAAAAATTTCTAAAATCAATACACAATGGTATCATGGTCACAGGATACAAAGTTAATACAAAACAGCCAATTGCTTTTGCATATTACAATAATGAATGCATGAAATTTGAAATTCAAAACAAAACAAAACATATTAACCTGCCCAAAATTACTTACATATGTAATTCATCAGAATATGCACAATATCTACAAAACTATAATAAAATAAATTTTAAAAAGAACTAGATAGACAAATGTTCTATGTTCATGTGTGGAAGACTCCTATTGCCATGATGTCTGTTTTTTCTAACTTGATATATAAATACAATGTAATTCTTTTCAAAATTCCAATAAGTTAATGTGAGACTGCAGAAAAATTCATTCTAAAGCTTTTATGGAGATGAAATAAAAACAAAAAAACAGAAGAGCCAACACAATACTAAAAGAGAAAAACAAACCTGGAGGGCTAACACCACCCACATTCGTGACTAACTATAGCTTTTCTTTTCTTTTATTTTCATTTTTAAGCTAGAATCTTACCCCAATCAAGACAGTGTGGCATTTACAAAAAAAAAAAAAAAAAAAACAAGTAGATCAATGGAACTGAATATAGAGATCTCATAATAAGACCACATAAATAGAACCAAAGGCAATATAATAGAGAAAAGATAGTCTTTTTAGCAAATGTACCTAGAACAAATGGATATTCACATGCAAAATAAGTGGGTCTGGATATTGACCTTATATCCTTCATGAAAATTAACTAAAAATTCATCATAAACCTAAATGAAAAAGATAAAAATAAAAAATCCATAGAAAGTAACATTGGGGAGAAAATAGATGACCCTGAATCTGGCAATCACTTTTTAGATGCAACACCAAAGGTATAATATACATTTTTTTTTAAAAAAAAAAAAAAAGAGTAACATAAGCTAGGCTTCATTAGAATTAAAAATTTCTGATCCATGAAAATCATTGTCAAGAGAATGAAAAAAAAATTTTAAAGACCAGAAGAGAAATTTGCAAAATGACTGATCTAAAACCCAAAATATATAAATAAAAAGTAAATAAACACAAAATACAAAAAGTACCCTTAGAAGTCAATAATTAGAAAATGAACAACTCAGTTATAAAATGGGCCAATGACCCATAATAGACAGCTCACCAAAGAAGACATAGATCGAAAATACACATATGAAAATATGGTGAGCATCATATGTCACCAGGGGAATGCACAGCATAACAACAATGAGATGCTACTGTTTATCTATAAGAATGGCTAAACGCCAGAACCCTGACAACACCTAATGCTGACAAAGATGTAGAGCAAAAGGAACTCTCATTTATTGCTGGTTGCAATGCAGAATGATAGTCACTCTAAAAATCAGTTTGACAGTTTCTTACAAAGCTAAATATATTTTACCCTGAGTTTCAGTAATCACACTCCTTTGTATTTGCCCCCCAAATTAAAAATGTATGTTCACTCAGAAACCAGCAACTTTATTCATCATTGTCAGAACTTGGAAGCTTCCAAGATGTTTTTCAGTGGTTAATTGATAAATAAAATATGGTACATGCAGATGATGAGAGATCATTCAACAATAAGAAGAAATGAACCCTCAAGCCATGAAAATAAAACATGTATGAATCTTAAATGTGTATTGTTAGTCCAAAGATTGTTTATTATTTTCTGCAATAGGAAAACTTATGGAAACAGTTTAAAAGATCAATAATTAAGAGGGTTTAGGACCAAGCAAAAAAGATTTTTAGGGCAGCAAAACTACTCTCTGTGATACTATCATGTCCAAATCTAGAGTGTATAACCCCAAAAGTAAACCCTAAAGTAATCTATGAACTCTGAGTGATAAAAAAATGTCAGTGCAGATTCATAAGTTGTGACAAATATACCATTCTGATGGTGGATGTTGATAAGGCATGGGAGGGGTACTGTGCATGTGTTAGCCCTGCAGTATACAGGAAATTTATATAGCTTCTGAATTATTCCATAAACCTAAAACTGGTCTAAAAAATAAAGTCTAGTAAAATAAAGGCAATTCCACCACCAGATATTATGCTTTAAATCTACTATAACCAAGCTTTGTTGCAAGCATAGATAATTGAATCAATGAATGATACTATGGAGTGTGGCAACAGATCCACACAGACAGTCATGTGACAGATGGCATGAGTATGTGTTGCAACTCTGCTAGGGGAAACCACTGGGGAAAAAATTCCTCCTTTAATTTGTGTTGGATGAATTAAACATTCCTATGAAAAAAGTAACATGAAAACCTTACTTTCCATAATAGAAAGTTGATCAATGTACCTAAATTGAATTTGCCAGGTGGATTATATATAAAAATCCGAAATGTAAAGCAATAACCCTTTAAGAATAAAATGTAGAAGAAATTATCCATACCTTTGAATATGCAAATATTTTTAAGAGATCAAAACTTCATTCAGATAGATTGCATTTATTTATATTAAGTTCACCAATAGATAATATTATAGTTAACCTCACTAATGAAGTAAAGAGGGTATTTGTACATGTCCTGATATGATGAGATGGGAAGGGCACCACAACTCTGTGCTGTTCTTTCAAAAAAAATTCCATAATCTTGGTGAAATAACTAGAAAATATTAAACATAGCCAGTTTAACAGAAATTATATTGTCAAAGTCATGAAAAAAAGGAAATATTAGGAAAATATCACATACTTTAGAAATCTAAGGAGACATGAAAAAATGTATACAATATGGCATCCTTAACTGGTTCCAGGAAGGGAAAGAGGAACATTAATGTAAAAATGGGTAAAAAAAATATAGGTCTGATTCTTAGTAAAATCTACCAATGTTATTTTCTTGTTTTTTGACAAATATATCATAATAATGTGAGATACTAACATTGCAGGAAAATAAACCTAGTGAGCAACGTATATGAGCTTCCTGTAATAGCTACATGTTTTCCATAAACGGATTTTCCCCAATATAAAACATTTAAAAAGTAGCAAAATATTAGAGTTGGAATAAATTCAGAGAAGGGAAGGAAAATATTTTCAATAGAGGCAGCTAACAAAGGTTATCCTGAAATATAAAATCTTTTTAAAAAGTATTTATTTTTTAGCTATAGTTGAACACAATACCTTTATTTTTTTAATTTATATGTAGTGCTGAGGATCAAACCCAGGGCCTCGAATGGGCTAGGCGAGCTCTCTACCACTGAGCCACAACCCCAGCCCTGAAATATAAAATATTTAAAAGTAGAAAGAAAAAAGCAAAGAACTAGTAAACCCCAGGCAAAAGATTCAGAGAATTTAGTTAGAATGCCCTTCACTAAAAAGAATATGCTACTATAAAATAAATATATGAAAGACTTTCAGATTATGTGAATATATAAGGTAAACAGCAAGTTTAAACCACCAATGAAATTCTTTTTATCCCTCAGAATTCCCAAACAAAAATGTGTTGATGAGCCTGCTGTGGTGGCTCATGCCTATAATTCCAAGGGCTCAGGATGGTGAGGCAGGAGGACCACAAGTTCAAAGCTAGCCTTAGCAACTTAGTGAGTTCCTAAGAAACTGGTGAGATCATGTCTCAAAATAAAACATATTTTAAAAAAGGCTTGGTGTTTTTCTCAATTGTTAGTGGTCCTGGGTTCAATCCTCCTACCAAAAGAAAGATGTGTTGGTGAGAAAACACAGTAATTGGTTATCCTCATACCCTGCTCTAATAATACATATACAATAATTTTGGAAAATCCTTTATCCATTTAAAATGGATAAATACATAATCTACGACTCAGAAATTTTCCTCCCGTACATGAAACCAACCAAAGAGATGATGTTTTGCACCAAAATCCATGTGCTGGCAGCACTGTTTGTAATAGGTGAAATCTGGGACAACCCAATATTTCACACATCATAACAACAGTGTTATGTACATATCATGATGAATTGCAAATGAAAGAATTGTACCCATAAAAGAAACTATATATGGATCTCATAGATTCAAGGTTAACTAAAAGAAATCGTATACAAAAGAATGTCTATAACAATTTCTTTTTCACATTGCTCATGGTTGAGTAATAATCAGCTATTGCATTAGAATAAGACAACAGCACATCTTTTGCAGAAAGGTAATGAATAGAAGAGTACACACAGCATGCTTTTTATGCTGGTTTTATGGGTATGTTCATTTAGAGAAAAGTGATCCAGCTGTACCTTCATAATTTGTATGATCTTTTTATGTATGATATGATCAAAGTATTTAGGAAAATGCATTTGTTTTCTAATAATTGACTCTTTTCTCCCCTTACTTGAAAAAACATATCAATTTGTTATTGGGCATATTTAAAAGCCACACTGTTTATAGATATGATGAAATCTTTTCCAAAGCTCTATGTATTTAAAGATAACATTTACTAAATTATGACAAAGCAACTTACCCTCCTGTATATGAGAGTGATACTATCACTGATTTGCATCACTTTGAATTAACAGTCCTCAGTGAAATTTTGCCTATAATTTTTTTTTACTCCATTGTCCAGAGAGAAATCCAGAAAACTCTAAAACAATGGCTACTGTTCTTAACATTCTTCGATGTTGGCTAGGATTTTTAAAGTTATTAAAAATTCAGAATACTGAAAGAAATTGAGAGCTTTTGAAACAACCTCCAAGGAAATCCATCTGTCCTCAACATTGTATAGATAGTTTTATGAATTTTTATAAATAATGTCATAGATTATGCCTGGAAAAATAAATAATTAGCACAAATAAACTATATTGTTTATTTTAAATCAAAATGATGTGAATATTTAATGAATGGTCCTTGTATGGTAGAATTGATCTCAGGTGAAACGGGCTTGAAATCTGCCACATTAGTAAATGCAAGATTGAAGTCAGACAAACTAGGGTCCAAAAGCAGAGTCCCTTATTGATAGACTGGGAGACCTTGAAGACCCCCCTACTCTTTCACAGTTACTGAAGTGAGTACAACATTGGCTACCATTAAGTTTTCCAGGAGATTCAAGTGAACTAATGAGCATATTTTGAATCAATGAACAAGTGCAAATAACAATATTAATGCTGGACTATAGAAGAAATCAAGACATTTTAGTTGACTTCCACCCATGCTCCTCATAATTTGTTTCTGGGCTTTTGGAGAAATAGCCCATAACCAAGGGTTCAATCCGAACTTGTAACCTTCAGACAACTGTCTCCTAGCACCTCATTTATTTAAAAAAGACTACCAATTCTTACAATTTATTATGTTTCTTCCCGGCTCAAATTTCTCCTGGCCTTATGTTTTGTTTGTCGAAAATTGCTGTTGTTTCTTGGAAACAGGTCTTGCTAAATTGCCAAGGCCAGCCTCTAGGCCTCTAGCCAGAATTGAGGCATGTGTTCCCACACCCAGCTCTGCCCATAGCTTATAAATAATGACAAAGGATAAAACAAAATAAGAAACTGTGGGTCATTTTAACTCACTATTTTGGGTGAATTTCTTGAAGGTTGTTTTTATGATCCTCCTATTGTTTCGCAAGCTCTGCTACCTTTTCCACTCAAAGCTCCTAAGTCTACTGTTTCTTTCGTGGTGACTACCTTTGTCTAGACCCCAAGCACATTTTAAAATATTATTTACTGAATATTTAAACTATTAATGGAAATATCTCTTTTACTTTACTTCTAGATTTCAATATCAAAATACCATACCGATAATCTCCAATTTATGATGTTTTGACTTTAAAATAGTGTGAAAGTAATACATAAATATTTAGTATTTTTAATTCTCATATTTCCCCCAGCCAGCCATATGTGCTGTGATACTCTCTCACAATGTTGGATGGTGAAAGTTGAACTTGAAAGCTCCCAGTCAGCCATACAATCATGAGGGTAAATGGCAGACACTGTACAGATGTTTGGTAGCGTAACAGTGGTCCACTTCACGCTTTGAATACAGCCTATTTCTAATGAGGACATTTTTTTCTCTTCTCCCTTTCTCCCTCATTCCTCCAATTTCTGTGCCTTTCTTCTTCATCCTAAATGGTGTTACCTGTTCTTGAACACACACACATACCACAAAAAGGAAGTAATTCAGACTTGGGGGTGGAGGACTGTACCAGGAGATTTAATAAATGAGTATGGCCCATATTAACAAGTGGATTAAACTCTGGACAGAGAACTCCTGGAATATAGCCTTTGAAAATCCTCTGTTCCCCCTGAGGGGCAGAATTCTCAAGTTACTCCTCTGCTATCAAAGCAATAAAACTTATTTTTTCCTTTTTCTAAAGCCATGTCCTCATTATTGGATTGTCTTCAGGTGTGAGCACCAAGCTTTCAGTAACAGTAAGTTACATGTATTGAATGCATTTTCCAACTGTAACATTTTCAACCTACAAAGACTTCATCTGTATATAACTGAGAAAATCTGTATAGTATTAATACTACCCTCTTTTATGGATTAATTCAATTATATTTCTGACAATAAGAATGTTAGATTTCTGAGAAAAATAATCTTAGGTTTGTGAAGCTGCTGTTATATATTATAAACCTCTGAATAAGTAAATAAATATATATAAATATATATAAAAGTTGTATCCAGTATAACCACAGTTTTACATATTTAGACCAAAATAAATATGTAGCTTTTCTAATGATTATATCAGAAGATACTGAAATAGCACACATTATTAGCATGATTAAACAGTTCCAAAGTTTGATCACAGTAGAAATTTTAAAAAATCAACAATACTTAAGTCAATTAAAAGTATCCATTAAGCTTCCAAAGATACCTGATATAGCTCTGATAAATAGCTCTGTAACTCTGGTACATGTGCCATAATAGTCTTTTTTAGTTTTAATATTTTGGATTAGGGTTATCACAGAAATGTTGGTAGGCAGAAGACAGTTATACTTTTTATATTCATTTAAATTATAGTATCATAGATCTGTGATAAACATTGTCTCTCGGAGCCTCATGAATTGAGACTGGATCACAATGTTGAACAAATGCTGTTGGCATGAGTCTCTGACAGGAGACTTCTGATTGATGCTGTAGCTCTCATGTGATGCCGCTGAAGAAGACACAGTTTAATAAATTAAAGCCCACAGAAGAAGGGTGAAGGCCTGCCAGCTGTAGAATGTTTCCATGATTTACTTGCCACAGAAAAGCTTGCTAGAGGGATTGCAGGGCATGCTAATCATGAGATGACATAGTCTGATACTTTGTCTACCTAGCATTCAGGGGAAAAAAAAATTCAGTTACCTGGAAATCAAGGAAATATTCCCTATTCATTTGAAGACAAGGCATGCATACTACCAAAGGAGAACCATAGCAATCTGCATCCTTGTTCAAAAAAGCTAAAGCTAGGAAGATAGGTAGTGGGTAGATAAGCAGATAATTTAGGTACATACATTAGATGTAGATATATGAATAACTTTTTCAACTACTTGATATAGAAGCATTGATCATTGTCCTTAGACCTATTTTGGTTTTCAAACAAGAATGTAATACGATAAATGTCTACCTGAAACCAGGATTCACTTCTTCCCATGAGTATTAATGTGATATATTTTCACTGTTGTTTATTTTTAATTGTTTTCTAATGTCTCAAGAATTTTTAAAAAATCTAATTATGAAGTATGTTTATTGATTTCTAAATATTTGGGTGTTTTCCAGATAAATTTCTGTTGATAATTTCTTTATTTTGTTTGGGCCACACATACACATGTGGGGTGCGGAGAGACCACATTTTTACATTTTACTTAGAAAAGAGAATTTGGTTCCTGATGAGGAGTCAGAGAAGTCAGTATATCAACATCTTCCTGGAATTGTGTTAATTATTTATCATTGCATCACAAATTTAGCAGTTTGAAAAGATACTTTTTTTTTTTCTCTTTTACATTTCTGTGGGTCAGAAATCTTAAGACACACAGCTTAAGGATGTCCTCTGTAAGTTTATAATTAAGGTGTCAGCCTAGACTTGGAGGTCTCATTAGAATGCTTGAGTAGAGAAGAATATAGTTCCAAGCTTCTTCATGGTTGTTGACAGAATTTGTTTTATAACAGCTTTAAGATTCATAGTTTTACTTTCCTGCTGGCTTTCTAAAACCTGTCTATAGTTTCTAACCCTGTGGGGTTCTTTAACATGACTGATTCTATCCCAAAATCCAGCAAGAGGAAAGGATTCCAGCAAGAAGGGCAATAGGATCTCGATAATATAACCATGAAAATCTAATCACACACATCTCATCACCCTTGTCTTGTTCTCTTGGTTAGAGACAAGTCATAGAAAAGGTCACACAAGGGTATGAACACCAGCAGATAAGGATCATGGCAATTACTTTTGAGTCTTTCAAACACACACACACACACACACACACACACACAAGTGTACTTTACTTTTGACTTCTAAATGCCATGCAAAATATTGTATGCTAATTCAGAATTGTGCAAAAAAGAATAGTCTATAACAAGTTTCTTTTTTAGCTGACACAATATACAGACCCCATATTTACTTTTACTAGAAGGATTATAATCTTAGTTTTTATATGCAGGTTATTGATATATATTGTACATCAATTATGAGGTAATGATGTATGGTATGAGGTTTTAGTCAACTGAATACCCATTGGATACCCATCTACTATATCATTTCTACAAGGGATCTTCATTTAATCATTGGCTACGTTAGCCCTTTTGTCAACAATAACTTAGTCATGTATACATGTATTTATTTCTAAGCTCCTTATTTTACTTCATTAATCAATGTCTATAAATGACACACTGTCACATTTTTATTTTTACATATAGCAAGTTGTATAGTCAGAGTGATATCTCCTATTTACTTTTTTTCCCCTTTTGAAAGACTGTTCTGCAGTTTGAGGTCTTTTTCAAATATATTTTAGAATAAAGTAATATGTCAATATCTATAAAACTGCTATAATTATTATTTGGATGGCATTACATCTAAGATTAACTTGGGAAGGATTTTGATATTAACAATATTTAATCTTTAAATCCATGGATACAAAGTATTTTTCCATTTGCTTGGGTTTTCTTAAAATTCTTTCAAAAATAATTAACCAGTTTAGAATTCTTACACATAAGTGTAACAGCCACAGAAATTTCTGTATTGTCCTCTTATTCTTAGTAATTGCAAAATAAAATCATTTGTTCTAGCATAAGTGTTATGGATTTTTGTTGTTGTTGTTGTTTAAGATTTTCTACATGCAGAATTATATGATCTATGTGTTATGCTGCAGCCCGGCTGGCTGCAGCAAAATAACCGGGGGGTGACGAACAACTTGTGTAGATTGATACAGCAGGAGTGGAAGCCGTTTATTGTAGGACCGAGGGATATTTATATATTCCACACAGCTTATCTTAATTAGCATAAACTAGATACAGCAGTCAACCAATAAGGAATTTCCACACTAATGGCTTGCTTTTGTTACTTCACAAATTATTCCCTCTGGCATTTTGCCAGGTGTCATCCAGACTTGTTTACAGACTCTAACAGTGTTAGTGAGCTTTTCTATGACAGAACACCTGAGAAAATCAACTTAAAGAAGAAAAGGTTTATTTTGGCTCACAAATTCAGAAATTTTAGTCCATAATCAGGTGGCTCCATTTCCTTGGGCTTGAAGCAAGACAGAATATCAAGGCAGCAGGAGCATGTGGTAGAGGAGGCTGCTTCCTTAAGGTAGTCAGGAAGCAGAGAGAAATTAAAAGGGTGCAGGGACAAAATATGCCCTTCAAAGGCACACCCCCAATGAGTCACCTCTTAAAACTAGGCTCCACCTCCCATAGTTTCTACTGCCTCCTATTAGCACCACCAGCTGAGGACTAAGCCTTTAACACCTAAGCCAAATCCACACTATAATAGTTCTCACCTGGATCCCAAAAGCCCAAGACCATCTCACAACGGAAAATTTATTAAGTATATCTTCGAGAGTCCCTGTAGTTTTAACAGTTTCGGCATTGCTAAAAGGCCATGTTAAAAATCTCCTCTGACGCTCTGTATCACCTATATCACCTGAAAAAAGCAAGATCATGTTATATACTTCCCACATAAAATGGTGGGACAGACACAAAGCAAAAATTTCCATTTCAAAAAGGAGAATGGAAATGTAGAAAGGAGAGATGGAAACAAAGCCAAATTGAAATCCAGCAAGGCAATTATTAAATCCTATTGTTCCACGTTCTTCATCCAGCAGCGGTGAGCTCCAAAGGGCTGGGGAAGTCATATCCTACGGCCTTAGTGGTTGCAGCCCATATGGTCTCTTTCCTGGGCTGGCTCTGCTTGTTACCTGCAGCTTTTCTTGGCAGAGGGTGAATGTACCTGATACCTCAAACTCTGTAGGGTTTCCTTGCAGCCTGTCTTCACACTCACAACTTCATGTATCACCCTCTCACAGGCTGTCCACAGGGACTGCTACCTAGTGACACAATGCCCATTCTCCTAGGCCTTCCTTTGAAATTTCAGCAAAGTTTCTATGACCCAAAAACTTTTAGATTCAGCATGTCTGCAAAACCACTACCATGTGGACAATTCTGTGGTGTGCTGCCAGTGGGAGTGGTAGCTGGGCCCATTTGAACCACAGCTTCAGTGGCCTCTGAGCACCTAGATGACTGAACTTTGTGAAATGATAGCTGAGGAAAAGACTTCTCAGGCAAACCTGTACAAGCAGGCTTTCTACTCAGAGCAAAGTCTTTCAAGCAAGTTTATACTTTTATACCCTGAGCCTGCAGTGGATGATATCTGACCAGTTCTTGAAGTACCCTCATGTAATCTTTCCAATTATTCCAGTGCAAAGGATTTGATTTCTTTTTCATGGTGCTAATCTCTTTAGCTACCACACCCTTCTTTGTCATAAGTTGAAACACCCTCCATTTCAGACCAAACTGCAAGTTTTTTTCAAATCTTGCTCTTTCCCTTCGATTATCACAGTAAACCTGACCAAAAGCAGTCAGAAATACCCAAGCCATTACCTAAATATTGTGCTGCCTTGAAATTTCCTCCACCAAATTAATTAGTCTATCACTTTTACACTCAACTTCACATAAAGTCTCAGTCTCAGTATACGGACATCGACAAACTCTTTGCCAGAATGTGACTTAAATGAACACATGTCCAGGACCTGATAGTCTTCATTTGTATCTGAAGCTTCATCAGCACAGCCGTTACTCTCTACATTCTCATCACCATTTTAGTCTTCTGAGCTCCCAGTAGAATTTCACACTATATTCCACTTACAATGTCTCATGTTTTCTCTAACCTGCTTCTCCAAACATCCAAATTTGTCTTGCAAATGAATTCTAAAAACTTCTGAAGAACATGATCAAATGTAGTCACAGCAATATCCCCACTTCTTGGTTCCCATTTTCTGCATTAGTCAATTTTCCATTGTTGTAACAAAATACCTGAGAAAATCAACTTAAAGGAGGAAAGATTTATGAAGAGTTTCAGAAGATGTTAGCACAAAGTCAGATGACTCTATTGCTTTGAGCCTGAAGTAAGGCTCAATATTATGGCAGCAGGAGCGTGTATTGGAGAAGACTGCCTACCTCAAGGCAGTTAGGAAGCAAAGAGAAGTGGAGAAAGGACCCAGGGACAAAATAGACTAGTGACTTTTGACTAGTGACAAAACCTTCAAACATATAGACTAGTGACTCACCTCTTGCAACAGGACTCTACTTTCTAAAGTTTCCACCATCTCCCAGTAAGGTCACCATCTTAGGAGTAAGTTTTCAACACATTAACGTACTGGAAACATTCCAAGTACAAACTATAATAATCCACAAGTAAATACAATTTGTTCTTTTTTTTCTACCACATTCATTAGTGTTTGTTGCCAATTTTATTTGTTAGAATTTGAATAGAAGCTATTAAAGTAAACATCCTGCTCTTTTCTCTGTCTTAGGAAAAGGAATCAATCTTTTAATAATAAATTAGGAGGGCTTAGATCAATTTTTTTTATAAACTGAAGAGAATTTCCTTAAATCTCAAGTTTGTTTGTTTGTTTGTTTTGCCATGAATGAGTATTAAAATATTGCATATTTTTTCCAACTGTTCAAGCTGGCTTATGATCTCTTAGTTTCAGGTCACTACATGATAGTTATTTTGATTAATCAATGTGGTTAATTAAGTTGATTAATCAAATTGGATTGATCAATGCATTCCTGGGATAAAGCCCACTTGATGTAAAATTATCCTTTTCATATATTGATATGTATCTTGCACTTATTAGGTTAAAGTTCATTGAAAGATAATTATGAATTTTCTTTCTTGTCATTTTTGTTTCCTGGTTTTGATATTGCATGCGTCAGCTTTTTCGCTGCTGTGACTGAAGGACTTGACCAGAACAATTGTAGAGAAGAAAAAGTTTATTTGAGTTTCAGAGGTCATAGTTCATAGAAGGCTGAGTCCATTCCTATGGGCTCAAGATGAGGCTGAACATCATGGCAGGAGAGTTGCAGAGGGAACAGTTTAGGTAGTGATCAGGAAACAGAGAGAGACTCCATTCTCAAGATGTAAAATATATACCCCAAAACTACTCCCCCAGGGACCCACTTCCTCCAGTAATACCTTACTACTTCAGTTACCATTCAATTAATCCCTTTCAGGGGATTAATTCACTGATTGGGTTAAGATTCTTAGAACCCAATCATTTCTCCTTTGAACCCTCTTGCACTGTGTCACACAAGGCTTTTGGGGAACACCTTGCATCCAAACCATAACAGATGTCATGATAATTCTTAACATGGGTAGTAGAAAAGTTTTTGAATATTCCCAACACAAAGAAATAATAAATGTTTGAGACAATGAATGAGCCAATAACCCCAATCTGGTCATTATACATTATATATATGCTTTGAAATATCACATTATAAATATGTACAATTATTACATGCCAATTATTTTTTTTTGAAGTTGAATAACTAGAGAAACATTCTCTTCTGCTCCATGATTTGAAAGAGTTCCTATAATATTGATTTTTGTTTTAAAAATGTTTGGTAGAATTCACTTATGAAGCCTTATGAGCTTGGAGTTGACTTGGTGGGAAAATTTTTAATTATAATTTTAATCCATTGAATAAATATTGCCACATACCAGTTTTCCTTTTATTTGATATTCTCATGTAGCTATTTTTTCTACATTCCTTTCTAGAGAAATCTCTAGTAGATAAATGAGCTGACAGCAACATTTATCTTTTGTCTTGATTGTCTATACTTCTTAACATTTTCCTATAAATATTTCATATTAATTCAGATTTGGTTGGTAGAAGATTATACAATAAAATTTCCTTGTGGTAGTTAACTTTATGCATTAAATTGGCTAGGTTGTGTTGCTAGTAATTTTTATATGTGTTGTTAGGTTAAATACCACTTTGGGTGATACTGTGAAGGTAATTTTTATATGTGCTTAATATTTAAATAAGTAAACTTTACAAATAATTTAGTTGGCCTCTATATGGGGCAAGCATCCATTTAGCTGAAAGCCACAAGGGGAAATAAGTAGGTTCCCTGAGGAAGGAATTATCTTTAAAAACTATAACATAGAAACCCAATCTGATTTTCTGGTCTGCTTCCCTGTGAAATTCAGAGTCAAGACTGTAGCATCAACTTTATCAATGTCTCCATCTTGACTGCCTACTCCATGCATTTCAAAGTTGTCAGCCTCCACAATCAAATGAGCTAAACCAGTTCCTAGAAATTCTCCACCCCATCCTGCTCTGTGTGTGTGTGTGTGTGTGTGTGTGTGTGTGTGTGGTGTGTATCTCTCCCTCCTCCTCTTTCTTCCTCTGTAGGAAGTATTAAAAGAATGAAGGAGAGAAGAGACATCTTATTGGTTCTGTTTCTCTGGAAAACCCTAATACATTGCTTGTTGAAGGATAAAGTGAACCAGATTGGAGTTCAGGAGATACTATTTTGTGAAAAAGAAACAGGAATCTTAGAAAAAGGAGAAATTGCCATTTTAGTTCCCAGTTCTGATAAAACAACCAGGTTATATTTCCAGATAGAATAATCATAGCCTTTGAGAAGTGGAGTCTTCTGGCTGCTAAGAGAGTAAGTACATTCTAGCTATTGGCCAGTGAACTCCTTGAGCAGAAATATTTGTTCTAAGTACTCAAATAGGTAATGGTGAATTGAGGGAGCCAGAGTGTACTGACAGCTTGTGACACGGCATATTGTCAGAAAAAGTCTCTGTGGCTTACTCAAGGAGTAAGAGGAGTCATAGGGGGATAGAGCTGGATGCTCTCAAAATCACAGAGTAAAGACAGGACAAATCTGCTTTTCTACTATTCAAATCACCTGAATAGTTTACGGCGGGTAGCACAGCATAGGATGTAATACAGACAGTGTTGCAAATCACAATTGCTATTGTTCATAGCTAAATCTTAAATACCAAGATTCAGATCCAAAGATGAACATTCATATATAGTAGCAAAGTGAAATAAAAACATTTTGCATATATTCATGGGGGGCACTTTATAACACATAGTAAAAGACAATTGGCTGAAAAAAAATCACCCAAATCTTCTTTCAACATGACTTGCCAAGCAATAGCTTTAAAATAATATTAATCAGTAGTATTACTTATAAAAAGAAGTCTGCCTTCTCAATGCAGGAGGTATTACAATTAAAATCACTAAGACATAGGAAAAGCTGTCTGCGCAGTAGTACAGCCAAGTTGAATATTAAATATATATGTATATGAAAGACTCCCTAGGGAAGATGAGCTTCTTAATCATAGTGTTTGACTTCCATATCTGATTTGTTGCCGCTTGGATGGCAGGAGGATGGACTTGGTAGCACATTTTCCTCTAATTTCTTGATAAGCACTACTATCAGCCTGACAGCCTCGACTGATTAAATATCCCTATTCACATGCAGACATAACCACTGCCTTTAAGGACCTCTGAGGCTAAAATTAAATGTAAATTAACCGAGGCCCCAACCCCTCTTCTGCATCTTTCAGGAAATCATCGAATACTACTTTGTAAGAAAGACACCGTACTTACAAATCACACAGTTACTTGCATTTTATTGGTCCTTGGAGGCTTGATAAGATTTTGTAACAGGAAGAATAATACAATAACATAGTTAGAGCAAGCCAAGATTGAACTTAGAAAAAAATAATATATTAACAGAGAGCCCAATAGGTATGCACTTTGAAAGAGGAAGGTTAAGAGTTTACGTAACTCAGAATGGAACAAGCATGTCTTTGAGCCTGATTCAGACTTAAGTAATTAGGGAAGACAGAGAGCAAGATAAAAGTCCAGGTCGGAGTCTTGGGCACAAAAATGGAGGAAATGTTATGAATAATGTGAGTGGGAGCTGACTGGAGGCAAAGGTAAACAGTTTACGATAGACGCATGAAACATTGACCCAGAGTTGGGACGAATGCTGCAGACAGTGGAGCAAATGGAAGATTCTGTGAGCTAGAATATTCTGTGAGCTTGTACTTAAGGTCAAAGCTTATCCGAGGCCCTCAGGAGGCCTGAACAAAGAGGGGAGGAGTGAGGAGGAACCATTATTCAGGAATATTACTAAAAGGAGATTGCCAAGATCTTTTAAAAATATATTTCTTCTGATATTATAATACTAATATAATCAGAGTTTTACTGTATCTAGCTGAGACTGACTATGGTCCCCTATTAATTATTCTATATCAATATTGCCTATTATCTAATGCATTTTGATCATTATTTTACTTTTTTCCAGTGTTGCAAATGCTAGGAATGTCTACTATATCAGTTCTTCTCATACTCCACATCTATCTGCACACCTTCTCTAGGTACAACTTTGCAGAGTAATAGAAATTATTTTGCCTATTCTTCCCAACAATTCTTTTTTCTTCTCATAAAAAGTGGTTTCTCCAATTATTCTCTGCAGTCAATCCATACTTATAATCACAAGATAGTTATGGTATTTGTTTTTATTTTTCTATCTCTTATTTCACTATATTATATTGTTGCCATCAATATTTAAATTTTTTACATCTTGAAAGATGTCCTCTCTACCAACTTGCCCCACTCTTTATCATCTGCATTTTTTGACTTGTTTCCTTTTTGAGCAAACATCACCATGCTCTGCCTCCTGTACTTTTACTGAGGAATAAGAAAGGAGTTCAGTGGTATCAGATAATGTCTGGCCAGAGGAGGCAGAAAACCCTAAATCTTTTCCCTTCAAATACACTGATATTTCAGAAGGACCCACAGAGGCAATAAAAACTTACAAAAATATTTTTAAATTGTGTTAGAAAGATAGATAAAACAACTAAATAAGAAATGAACTAACATAAGTAATCAAAAAAGTGCCATGCAGGTAAAAAATGGACTGGAGCATAGAATTTGGACAACATAATTAAAATTATATTGCTTTCTACTTCTATCTTGTATGCTGGTCTTGAAAATCAGAATTCCATCTCGTTCCCCTGATGTTGAAGATTAAACATCCAAGAAACACGAAAGCAGGAAGAAAAAGTAAATTTTATTTAAGAAACAGAATGGAGGACGTGAGGAGAGAGACTCCTCTGGAGAGGAGGGAGCCAAGAGCTGGTACCCCAGGGAGTGGGGATGTCTTGTCCCTTCATAGATTTCAGGTTTCCTTTCTTCTCATGCTACCTCTTCCCATTCTGCCTACATGACCAAAAGGTGACCAAAAAGCAGGAAGAGAGCCTTTTTCCAGAGGGTAATTGTTTGTGTTGGAAAGTATGATCCCCTCACTTCCCACTGGACACTCTTAGCAATCGGGTGATGAGGAATGTTATCTATCCATTTCCTTTTCCTTGGTAATCAGCTACCTGTCCTTTGCCCTGGTCTCACCTCTATCCTAAATAAAAATCCAGAGATTTCACTGAATACTTCCAAATGAGATCAAGACTTTCCTCAATAATTCCAAAAGGATATATCAAGTTGGTTTTCAGTCTCTCCTCTTAGATGTTTCTCCTCTGAGCAACACATCCAAGAATGAAATGGTGATTCTCTCCTCAGGGAAAACAAGACACACTCTTTCTCCATTTCCTTTGTCCACAATCGTAAGACACATGATGAGGTAGAGCCTTCATTGACCTGGGTTCTTGACTGACCACAATGAGTAGTGCTCCCCAAATGGATTGCAAATAGGGTTTCCACATATAGCCAGTAAAAATATAGTACATTTATTAGTTTTCAGTTTCAAATAAACAACACATTTTTAAAGTATGAGTATATCCAAAATATTGCATGGTGCATACTTATAATTAAAGGGCATAGCTTTTATTTTTTTATTTTTGTTTTTTTTTTACTTTTTTGGATATTGGTGATTGAATTCAGGGGCACTCCACCACTAAGTCACATCCTCCTCCCTATTTATATTTTATTTATTTAGAGACAGGGTCTCACTGAGTTGCTTAGGGCTTCACTTTTGCGAAGGTTGGCTTTGAACTCACCATCCAACTGCTGGGATTATAGGTGTGCACCAGCATACCCGGCTAGTTTTTATTTATCTGATTTTCAACACTGATTGGAAGTCAAGTATTTTATTTAGCAACCCTGCCTATAATAGACTTATAGACTAAATAAAAATTAAATTTGTTTTTTTTATAAACTTCTGAAGTTTGAGCAGTATTTGTTGCCAAAATATAATCTAACATAATCAGAGTACATCCATGATAAAATAAAGGAACTTATGGGATTAAATGTTATCACCTGACTTTTAGGCTTCACAGATATTCTTTCTCCTATTGCATTTTAATATCTTAAACCACCCAAACATTTGTCATTTTCAAGTTATGTAATGTCAGTGAAATTTCTGGATTTTGATTTAGAATAGAGGAGAGACCTTAAAAATACTATAACTATGCCCATGCTTTATCTTGGAAAACATATAAATAAAATCAATTAAAAGGCAAAATATAAGCTTTTAGCAATCCCCTTACACCCCACCCCCCACAACCAAATGTTTTAAACTAAGAGGAAGATTGAGATTTGAGTTGATGTTTCCAATTTACATAGATGCCAGAAAACAGACATGTGGCTCAATATAAAATCACATTCATCATGTGGGGAAATTATAAGAAACTCTGAGGTCTGTGATTAGAGAAATGCTAGCTTCAAACAAAAAAGGGTTGAGAAAGAGGGCTAGATCTTAGTGGGTCTCTCTCCCTCACTTTTTGCTGGGCCCTCAGGGGCCAGGAGATTTAATCTAGGGTGCCAGGATTGTTGCACTCACCCTCTTCAGCAGCATCCCTCCTCAGGTGCAGAAATGGGAACAGTGTTCAGCAAAAGGAGCTGCATAGGAGCACATGCAATGCCCTGAAAATCAAGCATCCAGGGTGATGTTCCACACAGTTAATCCACTTTAGTGGAATAAGTAGTTCAGGCTGAAGGCAATGTGTACAAGGAAGTCCTGCAACCGGGAGGCCTGAATGAGCTGACCTCAATTTTGCTGGCATGTGTGCTGCCAGGCTTATGAGCAGAATGATAATAAGAGAACCACAGAACACATTGGTAACTTGGATGAATGAGTTAGTAAACAAATATCACTAAGACAAATTCAGATTGTATTGGCAGGATATAAGAAAAGAGATACAGACTAAATAAACACTGATTTGTACATGTGATTGTGTGATGAGTCTGTGTGCACATGTGTGCTTCTTAGTCTTCACAGGGAACTGACTTCTAGTATTATTACTTCTCATTTTTATTTTTATTAAATTCTGTATTAGTAATAAAAAAAAATCTACAGAGAATCTTTTATCACTAAGAAGAGTTTCACATTGCTACTGGATTACAAGATGAAGAGAACAAATTCAGTACTGTTCCGCTGACTTCCTCTTAGGTCGAATTATTTTAGAAGCATATCTTGATCCAATAATTCTGAAGCTATTCCATAAGATACCAGAAAAGAAGTAGTGCAATCAGGAAAGAAAAGTGGAAAAAGCCAAAGAAGGATATGAAAATAGGAAAGGTAGAAGTTCCAGAATTTAAATTGTATCTCAGAGTCGATACTGTCTTGTCTATGTTCTTTCCCTCCAGCCCTTACTGGCTATGATCAAACTTGATTAAGGAGAGT
Organism: Callospermophilus lateralis; assembly: GCF_048772815.1. Classification (NCBI taxonomy): domain Eukaryota; kingdom Metazoa; phylum Chordata; class Mammalia; order Rodentia; family Sciuridae; genus Callospermophilus; species Callospermophilus lateralis. The sequence continues at coordinate 26,138,287 of NC_135310.1, read as the reverse complement.
GGGAGGAAAATCTGCCTGCAAGTTAAGCTGTCCACCAGGGGAGGTAGGAGGGTCCCCTAAAAAGCTCAGGGTGAGCACAGAGCAGCCAAGCGTGCATACGGGCGGCTGGGGTTGCACACACAAAAAGGAAATGATGGGGCACCGCAAAAGAGGCCTATCTAATATTTTTAAGTCAAAATCAAAATATGTATAATAGCATAACATAAATTATCAGTAGGTGCTATAGATAGAATGTTTGTATCTTTCCAAAATCCACATATGCTGAAACTTCATAATCAATAATGCGATGGTATCTGAGATGGGTCTTTAGTGCCTGGGAGGTGGGGGTTATTAGGTCCTAGGGTAGATCCCTCAGGAATGAAATTAGTGGCCTCATGACAAAACACAGTCTCCTTCCTTCCCTCCAACAGTGGTGAAAAAGCAGCCTTGTAAACTAGGAGAGGGCCTCACAAAGAGCTCAACCATGCCAGCATCCCCATCTCAGACTTTCAACCTCCACAACTATGAGAAGGTATTTGTTTTTTAAGTCACGTTGTCTAAGATATTCTTCCATAACAGCTTGAATTGAGACTTCAGATAACAGAAGTACAAAATACCTTTTTAGAAACACAATTCAAATAAGAAATGAGAAACTTGGAGAGGTAAATTTTGCTAAAAGAATAGAAATGCAACATTGTAAAGACAGCACTCTTCCAGAACTGATCCGTAATTTCAATTAAAAGGACAAGACAACAGCAGAGAGGAAATAATTCATGAAATTAGTCTAAATTTTACAGAAAAGAATACAATATCATAAATAATTCTGAAAAGAAAAAAAAGAAATCTCCTACCAAATTAAAAGATATTTTCACATTAATAATAATTAAAGCAGTATGATATTGGTCTAGAAAGACATACCAAGTCTTGATCAGAGATCATTTCCACACATTGAAAGTTAATCCATAAAATATGTAAAATATAGGAGAAAAGTCTGGAAATGGACAAACTAAGGGGAAACTCAGAAAAAAAATAAGTTGAAGAGGTATGAAATAAACTAACAAGAACAATCAGAAGGTACCATTTATCCATATACTGAAGTTGTATGCAGTCATGAAAAAGAAATGAAGTATTGATTCAAGTTACAACATGAGAGAAACTTGAAAACATTGCACTGAGTGAAAGAGTCCTGCACAAAAAGTTCTATGGTGTATTTATCTAGGCACATTCACAGGGACAGGAAATAGACTGATGGCTGCCAGGCAGGGGAATGGAGGTCTGAGAGTGACCGCTAGTGGATGGTGAAATGTTCTGTAATCAGGTCATGGTGGTTAATGCACACCTCTGTAACTCCACTAAAAGCCACTGAATGATACGCTGAATGAAGGGATGTGCTTCATGGTATATAAATTAGACAATAAAATCATCACTGTAAATATTTATATATTTTTCCTATTTTATCGCCTGGAAGAAAAAAATATAGAAAATTGTTTGAAATAGGAAATTGGGGAATTCATCATGAATTTTAAAGGAGCACAACTTACATTTTGCAAAAATAAAGGACAGAATTTGGGAACCATGGATTATGTTATGAAGAGCACGCTGCCAGTCTCTTCATTTTCCAAGCTGGTTTCAGTAGTGCAATAAAAAAATAAAAGCAGAAAATTATTTTTCTTATATTGGAATCTTAAGTAAAATAAATAGATGTTAAGTCAAAAGTTTTTTTCTTAAATTATTGGACATGGATTGCCCCATAGCTGTCATGAATACAGAGTCTTACAGCAGTTGGCTTTCAAAAGTTCTTATTCTTTATAATACATTTAACTCTCTCAGTTTATACATCCTGGAGGAGAAAACAGAGGTCTGTTATTTTGGAGAGTGACTAGAAATTGATCTTTAGAGTACTCTTTGCCTTAATTAGTTTTATTAAAACAATTATCTGAATGTGCCTAAGCGGGCTTCTCTCAGGTATATTTTGTTGTGGCTCTACATTCAAACTATTGATCTTATTCTCAGTTGCTGTTTTTCATAACAGAGTGAATTCAGTTCTTTCACCAGATGCTTTTGGGTATAATTCAAAGAATCTGACTGACATTTTAATAATGATTATACTTATTTCCACAAGTGATATTTTGTGCATTTTTTAGGGAGACATTAAAGATTAAAATGCTTTTAGTTTATAGAGAAATGGAGACAAGCTTACCTCTTTTGAGTCGTTGTTTAATGCAATGTGTCTGAATTCCGATATATTAGTGAAAATTTGTATCCTTTTTTTCAGTTAGTTGTATATCTGTGTGTGTGTATGTGTGTGCGTGTGCGTGTGTGTGTGTGTGTGTGTGTGTGTGTATGAGAGAGAGAGAGAGAAAATTCAGAGAGAGGCAGAAATGAATTTATCATGGGAAACTTGTTTTGTTCAAGAACTTTGGGAATCAGAGGAGTTCCACCATTTGCATCAACAAACGAGAATCAAGATAGCCCATGGTGTGATTAGTGCAAATTCAAAGACCAGAGAACAGGAGGAGGGGACAGTGCAGATATAAATCTCTGAGTCCTCAGGAACAAAAAATTCCAATGCACGAAGGCAGAAGATAGACTTTACAGCTGAAAAAGAAAGAGAAAATTGGTCTTTCCACCATCTTTCTGTTCTGTGTCATCAGTGGGCTGATCCTTACCTGTACTGATGAGGTCAGATCTTTTCTATTCATACCTTTTTTTTTTTTTTTTTTTAAGCCAGGGTGAGTAGTATTTCTAGCCCCAAGTGAAAGAAGCTTGATTAATATAACCCCCTTAGCTTTATTAGTTTTTTAGCTTTATTGTTTTTAAATATGTATATCTAACAGAATTCTTGGCATATTATGAGCTCCAAACACACACTTAATTTAACAATGGGATGGATGTGTGAATGGGTGGATGAATTAAAGAGTTAGAATTCCTCAACAAAAGCTCAGTTTCCAGAAAATGTGGGGAATATACTATTTTTTTTCAATTCTGCCATCAGTAGTGTTACCACTTTAAAAATATTCACCAATTTTATAAAATCATCCCGTAATTATTCCTTTGAGTTTCTCTGATTAAGAAGAAATATGATCATCTTACTGTGCATTCACTGACCAGTTGATTTTAATCATCTATAAATTGTCTCATCACATTTAGTGCATTGTAGTGGATTGTCTTCATGATATTGATATTTAAGTGAACTTAAGGTGTTATAAGAACTAATACTTTATCTCTCATGTTAGAAAACATATATATAAGCTCACTTATTTAAGACCTCTTTTGTTATGAAAATATGATTTTTAAAAATTTAGGTTTATGCATTTTTCCACAATTTGGTGTATCTTATCTTGATCAAAACCATGTCCACTAACTGCAGGGTAAACATGGAATATCCTATATTGTCTTATTTTGTATTGTTTTACATTTTAGGACTAATATTTGCAATCAACATTGAGTCTGTTTTTTAAGTATTTTAAGATATGGTAACAACTTTATATACTTGTACATTGGCATCCTTTTCCCAGTAAAGGAAAATTTAACACTTGATAGATGTTAAAGATCTTTTACATGCTTTTATCTATTTTCAAGGACCCCAGTCTGCTCCAGTGATAGGTTCCTATTCCACTACAAATACAATTTTTATTATAATATATTTCAATACCTTATATGATAAGTGCTCCAGAACATTTTTTTCCTTTTGTTTGAATTATTTGATAACTCTCAGGGTTTTAATACAAGAATTAAGATTCAAATGTAAGAGTGCTGGAGTTCTAATTTTAATTAGAATTACAGAAAATGAATATATTTTTCTTTGAAAATTTGACTTTTTAAATCTTATTTTAGAAATTTTCAGGAATATGCCATACATTTACATTTGCTTTAAGTCTTTTGATGAAATTAAATTAAAATACATCTATTTAAAATACGTCTATCATTACTATTTTAGCAATTTTCCAAGTTTTTTGTGTATTGACTTTTAATACATGAAGTCCAATTATTTTAACATTCCCAACATTATCTATCCTTAATCATAATCTATGTAGAATTTGTAGATTTCTAAATTATTAGTTTTTCTAGAATTTTGTTATTGGTTTCTGATTTTGTAGAATAATGGAGACAATATGTGACTTCCCTGGTTTGTGTCCTTCCCAAAAATATGTTTTTCGAATTTACTCCCAAACATAGCAGTTTTGGGAAGTGGGGCCTGTAAAGATGTGTGTAGGTCACACCCTTATCAATGAATGAATGATGTTTATAAAAGGAATCAAGTGTGCGAGTTCAAGTTCTTAACTATCTCATGATTTCTCTCATGGTGTCACCCTCTAATTTGGGATGATTCAATGAAGATGACTTCTACAGATAAGGCTCTTCAATCTTGCACTTCCAAGCCTCCAGAACCAAATACATTTCTACTCATTATAAATCATAATCTGCAGTATTCCATTATAGTAGCATAAAGAGTAACCTATAATGTAGAAATCCTCCAGAATTTGCTAGGACTTCCTTTTTTCAGCCTAGGACAAGTCTAGCTACAAATGCATGCATACTATATTTGAAGTGTATGGATTTACTTACATATCAACTATACTGTTTATTCATTTCATAATTCAAAAATTCTATGTTGTATTACTCCTTAATTTATCCTTTCCTAAAATGGAATAAAATGTACATTTATGGTTTTTTTTTCTATTTCTCTTTTTATTTATTTGTCATTTTTTTCTAAGTATATCAAGGCCGTGTCATTAGATAAATTCAGATTCATGATTTACATAATTCACAGTTAATTTTACATTTTTCATTAAGAAATAATGTCACAAATATTATCTATTAATTTTCTCTACTTTAAAGTCTTTTTGATCATATGTGATTTATTTTTCTTAGCTTTTTGCTGGTATGTTTTTTATTCATTGCCATTACATTCAAATATATTATTCTAATGTTTAAATTTGACCTTCAAAGTATCATAAAGCTAAAAAATTTTTTCATTTAGTTTTTTATCCAGTTAAATAAACTTAGCCTTTTAAAATATAATAGACATTTTAAAAAAACCAAAACAGTTTTTGGCTTAAAGGAAAAAAAGAGTAGAAAGTCCATAGAGTTTTCATGTAGTGTCTCAAGTTACCTTCCCCCAACTGTCCCCACCACACTTTCTTTTATAATTAACAACTTGCAATAGTTAATACACTTGTTATAACTAAAGAACAAGTACTAGGATGTCTCTTGGTTTTCTTGATCTCTTGACTAACGTATAATCATATGTACCTACCATTATAGCGTCACAAAGTGAAGGGTATCAAGGAGACTAGTGTCACCAATTGTATGCTTCACTTGTTGAACCCTCCCCACTTCACCTCTGAATCCCTGATAATCACCCATCATTTTTATCTTCTGCATAGTTTCACTTTTTCCAAAATGTCATATACTTGGAAGCATATAGTATGTAGTCTTCTCATATTAACTTCTTTCACTTGGCAATATGCTTTTTAATTTCTTTTATGTCTTTTTTTGGGCAATTTTAGTCTCTTCATAGGTTATTTTAATCTGTATTCTTTTGTTTCAATGGAAAGTCGGAGTTTTATTTCAGCTCTCCTTGCTGAAGTTTTCTATTTTATCCCTCTCTCCCCTTGTTTGTAAATTGTGAATTCTTTTTCATATTAAAAATCACTAAATAATAGATTTTCTCAACCCTTGCATACTTTAAAATATTGTTGAACTGCCTCACTCTTGAATGATTAATTCAATGTTTTCTGAACTTGGATTGCCAATTCTTTTCCTCAGTATTTTGAAAATGTTTACTTACAATTTTCTTGTATTTTTGTTGTAGATGAGAAATCACCTGCCAATATATGTTTCATTTCTGTGTAATTGGTTTTTTCCTCTTTAGTTGCTTTTCAGTTGTTCTCTTTGTTTTGTGGCCCTAAAATAGCTATGTGATGTTCCTGACATCTTGTTTTTATTATTCTACTCAGGCTTCCACATTCTCCTTCAATCTACAAACTCATCAGTTCTTCAGATATGAAAAATTCTTAGCCACAACCTTCATGATTTGCTTCTCTCCCATCTGCACTAATGTCTCCCTCCATATATATATTTAGAAATGAGTCATTCTACTCCTCATTTCCATTTCATTTTCTTCATCTAATTCACATGCAGTTTAATATAAATGATTTTCTCATGCTTATCAAATCTTTAATGTATTATTTGTGCATACTTGTCTATTCCAAAATTTTTTAATCACTATTTTTTCTTTCTAAAATTTTTATTTGATTCTCATTCATATCCCACTTCTTATTTTAAAAAACAAATTGTTATTATTGACTTCTGGATTCTGTTTCTCCCTTTATTAAATAAATTAACAGTAGTTCAAGTTCTTTCATTTTTTTATATTTGCATATTCACCCAAGTAGTGATTTGTTTACTCAAATATTTTGTGTTTTTGTTTGTTCATTCTTTTTTAGGTTTTGCACTGTTGGTCCAGTATTTTGATTTTGGACTCAAGCTACCTTCATAACCAAATCTTGGAATTTTATGTTTTTGCAAGATACTCTTTTTCTAGCCTCTGTACAAGATAAATGGCAAATATACAAACTGTTTTCTCTGGGGAGAATAGTTTCTTTACCCTACTTTTTTGGGGGGAGGAGATAGTGTCCAGCTAATTTAGAGGCCAATCTCAAATAATCCTTCTGCCTCAGTCCCAGTTTTCTGAGACTATATAGGTGGGCACCATCACAACCAGCTTTTCCTGTATAAAAAATGAAATCTTTTTTCCACTCACTCCTGACTTATTCTTAAGTGAAGGTAATCTGGCTTGGGCTTCTCTTTCACTGTACTAATGTCTGTAAGGCAGTTAATGACTAGTGTTTTAACGAAGCAGTAGACACTGCATTATCCTTATATTCTCTTGCATCAGGACAGCAATTGAGTATGTTTCCAGAAATCTAGAGCTATGCTGACATTCTTTTAACTCAAGTGCAGAAAATTTAAGTTAATCATATTTCTCAGGACAGAAACACACTAATTTATGATTTGTTTCTTTTCCCACTCTACAGATATACAGTTCCATATACTATGCATTTTTATTTGTGAGTGTGTGTATGCATAATTTAAGAATATATAGTGTTGTTGTGCGTGTGGCTTGTGTATTTAACTGCATAGTGTCAACCTCCTATATATTTGATTTTGCATTCTTTGCTCTCTTAGTGTTGTTTTTTTAAAAATAAGGCCATTAGTATGTATAGATGTATCTAGTTTATTGTTCTAAAAAGGCAGATTAATGCATAGTATGCTTCCATCATATTTATTCACTTCCCTAATGATGAACATTTAAATTGATTCTGCCTCCCTGCTATCTCAGTAATGTGATAAGCATTCTCACATATTTTCCCACTTATGCTCAGTGTATTTCAGACTCTTCTTGCTCTATTTATGTCTAAAATTCTGATTATCAGCACAAAGGTATTCATTCTTCTAGATAATCTTTTAATCTCACTTTGAAGTCTCTCAACCAGTCATTATAATTTCCTTCATTGGCTTCATTGGTAGTAATCTCAGCCCAACCAAGGTATTTTTCTAGAACCTCATGTAGATATTTATAAATTATCAAAATTTTAACCTAAAACTTAATTTCCCTATTTTCTGTTTTTCCCATCATCTCATGGAAGCAGGATCATTTGCTGAAATCACAATCTAGGAAAACCTCCTATATTTCTTTTCCTTCCTCATCTTCAATATCCAGTCAATAGATGCAGTGAATAGTTTTCATTTCTATATATCTGTACACTTCATTCCATTTCCATTTTACCATGCCTAGTTTAAAACACTATTTTGTAATTCCATTTACCCAATTTTGATTGCTTTGTGGTTTCAGATGCCTGTAGTAAACTGTGGTCCAAAAACATTAAATGGAAAATTCTAGAAATAAACAATTCACAAGTTTTAAATGTACTTTATTTTGAGTAGCATGATGAAATCTTGCACAGTTCTACTGCATCCCACATGAAATAATCAAGATTCCTTTGTCCAGAGTATACATGTTGAATACCCAGCCTGTTAGTTACTTAGTAGTCCTCTGGTTTATCAGATTGACTATTGCAGAATAACAGTGCTGGTGTTCAAGTAACCCTTATTTTACATAATACAGTAATTGTACTATATTAATAGTAACTGTTCATCTTTTACTGTTTCTAATTTATAAATTAAACATTATCATAGGATTACATATAGTAAAAAATATAGCAATACAGGTTTTGGTGCTGTCTGCAGTTTTAGGCATTTATTGCATTTCTTAGAACATATCATCTGTGAATATGGAAGACTCTTATGGTCTTTTGTCAGGATTGCCAGGCAAATGGATGCATTCCCACTTTGCCTCCTTATTTTCTCCCTTGCTTGCTTTAAACCTTTCTTTGAATTGCATTCAAATATCCAAAATGTAAGCCCAATTATGTTTAATTCTTTATTTAGAATATTACATGTTCCCCAATATCTTTAAACAAAATCCAAATATCTTAACATGTACATTTTGAAATAGAACTTCTAGCTACCTTTTAGCAGTCATTTCCGATTATGTTGGAAGTTTAATTCCTCAGTTCTGACACAGTCTCATTGTTAGACTTCACTAATTTAGTTCCATAGTTCTGATGCATTCTTTCCCCAATTTTCTGGACAAATTCTACTCACTCCTGCTCGCTGAAGCTTAAATTTTTATCAAGACATTTTTAGTTCCCCCAGTCTAAATTGTACATCACATCAAACCCTGTCAGAGCACTCTGTTTCCCTACAATTTTTTTTTTCAGTTTTTGTAGTTAGGTTTTTATTTATGAGACTACTCATGTAATTTCTCCCATCCTGAGGAAAGCTTCAACTGTCTTGTAATCTACTGCCTTACCTGGTACACAATGGTACATCAGATATTAACTGAGCTCCTAAGAGCTTCCAGATATCATTCCTTGGCATGTTACATCAAACTAAACAGACCAAATCCCCTGCCTCAGCCTTCAAGGGAAAAGCAAACAGTAAATACAATAAGTGAGGAAAAAAAAAAAAAAGAGCCCAGGATACACAGGAGCCAAGCTGCTTCACACACACCCCAGTTCAATCACTTATTAGCTCTGTGACCTTGGCAAGTTTCTTCACTCTGTGCTTGCCTCCTGCTTTATAAAACAGAGGTCATAATTTGTAATTCATAAAGTTAGCAAAATTAATGATCTGATATTTACAAAGAACTGGGAATAGTGGAATAGCATCCAATATGTAGTAAGTTTCATGTATTTGTTAAATAAAAGTGCATGTGTCATGTGGAAAAACAAGACTATTTTAGGCCAAAAAAAAAAAAAAAAGAAAGAAAAGCAGACTAAATACAACTAGGACTATAAATGGCAAAGGCAGGGTACAATAATTTTAATATGTGTTAGGCCTCATGAAAAGGCAACTATAGAGCAATAAATGGAAGGAGATTCGAAATAGATTTTTTAAAAATCAATTAAAGCTTGACTTCAGGCATTTAAAGAGTGACATGAGATTTGAACAGGATGAAGAAAACAGTGACCCAGGTAACAAAAAATTTTAAATATATGGACCTTTGTAGCTGGAAATGAAAATTAAAAGTAATTTGAATAGAAAAACATTAACATTCCTCAAAACATAGAGCATAATGCTTCCCTCCTCCCCATCAACCTGCTGGCCAGATGGGACATGAGGGGATGACACTACCTTATGAGGGAGCTGCAGTTTAGTACTCTCACAAAGCGGGGAATTAGTTCTGGTAAAGGTAAGGAGATGGCCTGAGAGAGAAAGAAGACTTGGTCATCAGAGATGCTAAAACATTCTGAATAAAATGAAATTCTCATTCTTCCTAATGCAATCCTTTTAAAAAAATTGTATTTATGGAAAATTGAAGCCTACCCTAATTTTCCTTGATAAAACTACTATTTGAATTTATGTTCAATTTAATGCGTTTACATAAATTGTTCATCACTGGTTTACTTGTTTTCGACGTTGTTTAGTGTCTTAAGCATTATCGATTCTGAAATCAGTGGTGATGAAGATGAAAGTGATTAAAATGAACAATCTGAAGGAGAGATTCCATGTGTTATAGAATCTGCAGAGAAAAGGACAGGAAGAAGAGGAGGAGGAGGAGAAGTCAGCTTAAGAATTCCACCTGCCATTGAATTCCTTTGACCATATGCTGCTGTTTTTCTTTGTCAAATACCACACAAAGGAATTCTCAAGACTCATCTCTATAAATCACTCTAATATTATATAACCTTTGATGTGAAAGAATGAATGGGCAATTTCTGCTCTATTTCCTGTGGTTGTTTGAAAGAAGCTAAAGGTATTAAAACTGATATTACCTTTCATCTCATTGGGCAGAGCCTGTATCTTCTTTTCTCTATTCAGCCCAGGGTGATAAATTGACACTGTTGCAATATACGAAGGATAAATTCTCCTCTATTTAAATCATTTGCTCATTAAACATCTCTCTAGTGAAATGGTTTTTAATAAACGTTTTATAAAATATGTCTGGTTTTATGCACTTTTATAAAAATCATTAGATACCCTTAGACAATAGAATCCAAGTCTGCCTCAAATATATTATTTTCTAAATATAGAAGTATCATGCCTAGAAATCAATGGACTGGACAATTTTATTTTTATAACACATGTCAAACGAGAGATAAATTCAAATGCATGGGATGAAATTTAAAATAGCATTGGCTGCTGCAAAAAAATAATAAAGCACCTCCATTCCACCTCCTGCACTTTTGGAAATCATATTTTGAATGCATCTCACCAGTCAATGATGAAAGTAGAAGTGATTTTTAAGTGCTATTTTTAACTCCCCTGAGATTGCTTCACAGGAAGAATATTAACGTCTTGCCAAGAATAAGTGAAAGAAATATTTAACTCCCTTGGAATGGCTTTATTTTTGAAAAATCTGAAAAAAATAAGGCCTAATCCTATAAATAAAGAAATATGTGAATTTTTTGAGACATCAAATATTAAGGAATTCCTCTGAGGTCTACAAAGATAGTGTACTAAGGGTAGAAGGGGGCACACCTTCTACATCCTCTCCTCTAATAATTTTCCCTACCGTTTCAAGAGTTATCTTGATGTTCATGTGTAAAAATTTACACAATATGTCTTATCCATGTAATTAAAATTTAAACATGGAAAAATATTTCTACTTTTTTCAAGCACAGGATAAGATGAAATACATAAATTTAACTTTCCATGTGGCATGTATTTCAAAAAAGAGCTCCCTACCCCAAGAAATATCCTGATATTACAATTATTGGGAGGAACAACCTATTGTGGGAATTAGGTAAAAAACAAATAATTTTCCCCCTGCATTCCCAGATCTGGATATCTGTCAGAATTCTAAGGAAGTCTATCAAGTCTGCCCCAGATTTGAATGATTAGGGGATAATTAGGACCACAAACCACCTTCATCTGATAAAATATATTTGCACAGTAGTCACTACTGACAAATTTTAACTTCAAATATCATCTTCAGTGCCCTATTTCTCTAAAATCTCCTATTGTTCCGAGGTGGACTGGCTATATAGAAACCTTTAGGACAGCTTTTTACCCTACAGCTTTAGGCCTAAATTAGTCATGCCAACGTATGCACTATTACCTTGGGCTTGCGTTTTTAACCTGACTCCAGTAAATACTGAATGAATTAATATAGTAGAGGATGGCAGGGACAAACTAATAGAGTGAAAGAAAACAAGACATCGGTGTCTTGGGAGCAGAGCTCATATGAGAACCACGCTCAAAGCTGCTTCTCTGCCAGACCTTATTCCAGAAACTGCAAAGCTTTTCAGTAGGGTCTGGTGGCCACACCACCATCCCAACTAGGTGAAAGAGAAGAGAGTAAAAAAAATAAAAAATGCTCCCATAAATATGAACAATTTTGAAATTTTATCAGTTAAAATTAATTCATTTCTTTAAAAGGAAAGAAAACATGCCTTGCAAATCATATTCAAGAGAAGGTAATATTTCACATGTATGTTTCAATGCATGAATGGATAAAAAATGTGTGTGTGTATGTATATATACACACACACACCCACAAACATGTGTGTGTCACACACATATATATATCAATTACATATACATATAATAAAATTAATAATATATATATATATATGTGTGTGTGTGTGTGTGTGTGTGTATATATATATATATATATATATATATATATATATATATATATATATATATAATTCAGCCATAAAGAAAAAGTATGGCATTTGTGGGAAAATGGGTAGAACTAGAGACCATATGTTAAGTGAAATAAGTCAAATTCAGGTTAAGGAACATATTTTTTCTCTCATATGGAGAAGGTAGCAAGGGAAAAGGAAAAGTCACTTGGGGGAAGATGACATGAAAATCAAAGGCAGATCAGTAGAGGAAAGGGACCAAGGGCTGGAAAGTGGGGAGGGAGAAGGAAAGTGCTGGGGAGTGGGATTGGTCGAAGTTTATTATTATTGCACAGTGTATTGTGTGCATGTAAGAATAGGTAACAACAAATCCCATCAGTACATACAACTACAATGCACCAATAAAAAAGTGGGAAAAACAAAACAAAAAATAATGTTTCATTGCAAGAGTAGTAGACCAATTTTAACACAAGCAATCATACAATTTGTTGGAAGAATATGGGGAAGCTCAAAGAAGTAAGAAAATTCTGAGCAATGAAGATTTCAAAATGACAGGGTTCAAATACTAACTAACAAGGAATAGAGAAGTATCTTGGAAGCACCACTTTATGAATAAATGTGTCCTGTCTTTAAACTGCTCAGATCAAAATTCAAATGTATATAGCAAGCAAATTCCCTTGTCTTCATTTGGCCAGGAAGTAATACTTTATATGATGATCCAACTATCATGAGCAATAGAAGAGTAGTTTCCCAGATGAAAACAGGTGTTATTAACAGAAACAAAATAAGTGATGGAAGAGCACCGTGTCACTTCCTCTGGCATTCAACTAGACTCTTTTACACAATGCCTCATTTAATTCCCTTAACCACCTTTTGACATAGGATTTATCTCCCAATTTATATTAAGAAAACTGAAACAAAAATCAAGAAACTTGTTGATGATTATGAAACTATACACCCAACTCCAATATTCTTGATGTTTCTATAACACACAAGAAGTGGATATATATTTATTCCACACTAAATCTGAACAATTTTTAAAAGCAAACTTTGTGAAATGTGAAAATAACACTTGTCAAAGAATATTATTTGATTATAGAATTTTATAAATAAAGGGTTTTGAATTTAATGCTAGTAGAAAAAAATTGGTAAAAAACAACCCACTATGGTAATGTCAATATTTTGAAATATTCTCTTTCTAAAAAAGACATAGAACCTACATAAATTATGAATTTTTTCATGCATTTTTGATCTCACAGAAAAAAAAGTGAAGTATTCCCTAAAGGCTAAAGGATAAATAGTTATCTGAAAAGAAGTGACAAGTCAATGGGGAAGCCAGAGCGGCTCTGAAAATGACAGCCCATAATAGGACCCCAGGGCCTTATTGGTTAACAATCAAACACAGAGAGAAGTGAGAATAAGCTATGGGACCATGAGAAATGGGAAGGCGAATGTGCAACAATCAGAAAACCAAGGATCCAGAGAGTGCATCCTCCTGGAAAACCTGTACTGGACAAGGTGGTTCAGTTAGGAAAGGACCCCATGGGGGAATCCTATTTGTTGTGGCCAGCTCCAGGTGAAAGAAAATAATGATACTAGTAATGCTTTCCATGGTGAACTCACAGGGAAAAAACGAAAAACCTGCTTTCATGAGAATTGGGGTTGAATTTCCAAGAGAAACTACCATGGAAGGTGATGACAACATATATATAAAATTACTATGGAATTAAAGTAGAATGAAAAACTCCCAAACCTATGGATATAAAGAGCTGACCAAAAAAATCATAAAGAGTAATAAATACAAAGCTTTAAGAAATTATTTCAAATTTGGACAAATTGCATGTACAAAATGAGAAGAAAAAGTACTAATTGGTACTCATAAAAATCAAAAGGACAAAATTATTGTTGGGTCATGAATTCAACTTTATCTCATTTACAAGATTCTCGTTTAGCCTATTACCTTTCTTGGCTGCTTGCAGAAAGCCAGAGACTTCTGAGTTATCAACAAATGTTTATGATCCATAGCTTGTTGAGCAGCATGAACACCAGAATATTGTGGCAGTTTCCCTTGCTTTCAGGTCATGCAGATATAACATACTGTGATCCTCATGGATCTGATGCAGCCTGATCCTTATACTAAATGGAGCTATCACCTCCTATAATCTAAGGCTGCTCACTATAAGCCTGAGAACTGGCCTTGGAAAGGGTACTCAGGGCATTCCCCTCGTGGTACCTCTACAAAAAAAAAAAATGCAATAAGCCTTAGAACTCATAATAATTCATCTCCCAATATTCCACCCCTTGTTACAACACACTTTTAGTGAAAATAAGTTTTTCACATGAGTATACCAATTGGTCAACTACTTTGATTAATTATACCAGCAAGAACTGAGAAAAATCAGTTTAATTTCTCTCAAATATTTAATTAAAATTGCCATTAACCAGGATCCAAGCATCAGGATAAGGGCAATCTGCTTTATTGACCAGAAGTGGTGTTCTCATGATCACAGACTCACGCATCTGTGAATAAATTATGTAGAGTGGTCAATAGGATTTACTTCAATAGTCAATTCTAGTCACAGTGTAAATAGACTTTCTGATCTTTATTGTTATTGTGAATAATTATAAGGAGCCAAAAAGGGGCCACAAAGCAATCCTGTCCCTAATGGAAAGACACACCATGGTCTGCTCTTCCCTACAATTAAATAACCTGAAGGGATACAGATTAATTCCATGTCTGTGGGCTCTCTCTGAATAGCCACAGCTTCTCTTGCTGTCAGCACAACTGGAGGCCACTGGGTATCTCAAAAGCATATAAATTTGTATCCATTACACTGAAACGAAACTGAACTGGCCCTAATATTTCCATATGCATGGGTGGGAGGGTGAAACTACAAATTCAGGAGCTACAATTGATGACATCTAAAGTGTTAGAATCCTCCAAAGCTAGTCATATCTATGGGACTCTTTTCCTAATTTCCTTAGCACATGGATAGAGACAACAAACCCTGCAGGAGGTCAGTTATAGGTCACAACTGCCGCTTACTGGTTATTTTACAACATAGAGTATAACCTGTTTCTCATGCCCTGAGGCTCTCAAGATCTAAGTAAGGTCTTTCCTAGTCACTGGGGCTGTTGCAACTCTTCATGCCATGAAATATGTGTATCTTTTCCTACTAGCTACAATTTTACTTTATTTAAAAAAAAAAAAAAAAAAAAAACTCCTACTTATACCAAAACCTTCCACCTTTTACCTCCTGGGAAGGGGGAAAGGTGCAAGAAGAACATATAAAAGCATATTAAAGATTTATTTTATATTCTACCTCCGCCCTACTAGGATCACAGTATGGTGTTTGGCTAGTAGTGCACTCAATCAAATAGTCATAATTCTATGATCTAAGGTTATGTCAATCCAAAAACAAAAATCAAGAATTAAGTTTGCATTCACAAGGCCTCATTTTAGGTAGGCTGTCTCTCAGAAAGTGAGCAAACTAGGATGGACTGGATAATTAGTGCAAAAAAGAAAAATGTACCCTGCCCAGGGATGGTCAGAGAGCAATACAAATTTTCAAGTTAAACTTACATAACTCACTTCAGATAGAGCATTAATTTCCAGGATATATAAAGAACTCAACACACACACACACACACAAAAAAAAAAAAAAAACCAAATAACCCAGTCAAATAAATGGGCAAAGGAACTAAACAGACACTTCACAGAAGAAGAAATACAAAAGGTCAGCAAATTAAAACTACACTGAGATTTCGTCTTGCTCCAGTCAGAATAGCAAATATCAAGAATAAGTAACAATAAATGTTTGGAAAACATACGCTCATACGTTGCTAGTGGGAGTGCAAATTAGTGCAACCACTCTGGAAATTCCTCAGAAAACTTGAAAAGGAACCACCATTTAACCTAGTTATCCTACTCTTCAGCATATATACAAAGGACTTAACATCATTATACTATAGTGAGGTAGCCAGATCAATGCTTCTAGCAGTTCAATTTACAATAGCTCAGCTATGGAACCAACCTAGATGCCCTTCAACAGATGAATAGATAAAGAAAATGTGGTATATATACACAATGGAGTGTTACTCAGCCATAAAGAAGAATGATTTAATGACATTTACCAGTAAATGGATAGATCTGGAAACTATCATACTAACTGAAGTAAACTATTCCCCCCAAAATGTAAAATGTTTTCTCCAATAGGTGAAATTTAACCCACAGCAAGTGGGGGTGAGGAGAAGAGAAGTTCAGTAGATTAGTCAATGGGCAATTGAGGGAAGGTAGAGGGTATAAGCAAACAAAAGACAGTGGATGAATCTGACATTAATTTCCCATGTACATGTTTTAAAACAATACAGTGATTCCCTACATCGTGTATATCCATAAGAATGGGATTCTAACTAGAATAAGATATACTCCATGCTTGTATAATTATATCAAAATGGCTGCTGCTGTCATGTATAACTAAAAACAAATAAAATTTTTAAAAAATTTAAAAAGTTTCCATAACTCTCCTGTTCTTTCATCTTGGGAGTTTACCAGGGGTGACCAATAAGAAACTGTCAAGGTATGGCTGCATTCAGTTAAAAATAATGTTTTCTTGCTTGTTTGTTTTTTTAACTGCCTAATTAAGGCTTGTGGACCACAGCGGGGAGAGGTAGATAAAGTTGTTACATATCCGTTTGATTTGATGTGTGAGGAATTAATTTGAATATATGCAGGTGATGTAAGGAGTGTGGAATGGTGGTCATATGTACTGAATCAGCCCATTGTAGAGTAGCCTTTTAAACAGAATGCATAACAGTGTCAGATTGTAAATGGTCCAGAAACCTGAAAGCATGGGGAAATTTTCGTTGGTGCATCACAAAGGTATGACCAGAGTAGGCTTATAATATTCAAATAACATCCTAACCTAAAGTGTCAACAGTAGTGAGGTTCTATTAGTTGCCCCATGGGAAGTTAAAAGCCAAATAGTCATTTATCTGGAATCTTAGAGTCAATGCACCATGCAGTATGGCCTCCTTCACTGCAAGATACAGGAACCTACTTGAATAGGCATCACAAGGCCAGTGCACGGTGGAAGCTTCTTCATCAGATGTGCATGGTTGATTGATTCCTATATGTCCAGTCTATTATCATAGCTGTGTTGGCACTCCTGGCACAGTAAGAATCCAGGTGGCAATGGTGACACAGAATAGTAAGTGCTTGATCAATAGCTTTATTCTACTAAGTCTTAGACATTAGGCTGTCACCATGAGGATACACATGAGTGACTCAGAATATGGAGAATGGTGACTTGGATTGTGGTCTCTGACTTCCTTGTGGTTGTATTTGTGCTGGGAACTTCCTCTGCAAAAGTGCAGGTTAAGATTGCCCAGTTGCTATGATGGTGCATGGCCTGAGGAGGCTCTGTGCAAGGACACAGAACCATATCAGTCTGGACCTTGAGCTCAGGTGCCAGCTCCTGGAAACAGAGAATTCTGGGCATAATAAGATAACCACAATGTCTCACAAGTGACTGTGACCTCACAGATGTCTGCTTTGGAGAAGCTTTTCAACAAATAACCATTTGATGATAAAATATATGTAATACATGTGCTGTACCAGCTCTGGGTTATTGTTCCTCCATCAGAGGACAGTGTTCCACCTGGTCCCAGCTTTCTTTCTGTGTATGCGTTTGTCTTTCTTAATCCCCCATCAACCCTCTATGGTTTCTTGATTAACAGCTGTGCAGGTCATGGCATCAGACTGGCAGACGAAAGTTATAATTTGTTTTTGCAGTTCACAAGACCCTAACAGGATCATCTTTAATCTGATACTCTGATATCCTTCAAGTAAATGACAGTCAGATAGATGAGCCATTGACAACAGTCTAAAGGTCATAAAAATTTAACAGTTCTGGCCTTTGGGAGCACTGAGTAGGCCATTTCAGTCCTCTGTACCAATGAAACTCAGGGAGATTGACTTTGTTAAGACTCTTAACAAAGTCAATCTCCCTGAGTTTCATTGATCCCAGATGGCTGCTGTCATCCAGTGGACATGATTTGCTTCCACCCTAACCAAAACATCAATGAAGTATGCCCATGTATTCAGGTGAAATTCTATGAATAATGGTCCCATGTAACTTTGTTCCAGGCCAAAAAGAGAGGGTAAGGATTCCCTGCGGGGAAAGCTGGTACTTGTTTATGTAAATCAAAATTACAAAAGGAGCAGTCTTGCTGTGTTCTTGAGAATATCATTTCTATTTGTTCTTGAGAATATAATTTCTATTTGTATGAAAAAGTTAAGGTACTATTTCAAGGTATCCTAGAGTCATTGACCTCAAGTTGGTCCACCCCCAAATGGAAATGTCAGAACAGAGAGTTATAAACCCTCCGTGAATCAATCATTTTTAAAATGGTTGCAGATTAATAGGTGAAAAACACAGGAATGGGGTATAATTGGGAAGCTCTGTTTGACAGTACAAGTTGAGTACCCCTTGTACAAAATTGAAAAATCTGGAACTGTTTCTTTGAGTGTCAACATGATGCCACAAGTAGAAAATCTCACAAGACCTCCTGTGATGGGTGGCAGTCAAATCATAGGTAAGCTGAAAATATTGCACAAAATTTCCTTTAAGCTATGTTTATAAGGTCTCAGCTCTCATTTGTTGCACAGTCTGGCTGGGCACAAAATAACCGAGCCACCATACACCTTGTAGATTCAAACAGCAACTCTTTATTCTCGAACTGTCACCGGCACTCTACACACACATTCTGGGAAAAATACACCCTCCACCGGGCTCTGCGTACCAAATACCCTCTGAATCCCGTGAGAACTCAAGGGGAACTCAAGGAGCGGGCGCCTGAGGCAGCAGGATACGCCCTATTTCCAGCAGGATCTACCCTAAACCTGGAACCTCCCTAAACCCGGATCCACCCTAATCGCGGATCCACCCTAATCCCTGAGCAGGGTCACCTTTCAACTAAAACTCTCAAACATTCATGCAATGTCACTGCAAATGACCTGGGTCCAAGGCAAGCCCATTTCCACAATGGAGAGTCCTCCCTATAAGCAACATTGGGTAGGCTGACAAGGAAATTGCCATGTGTCATTCCTACTTGGCCATGGCTCTCAGCAATTTGTAAATGAATTTTGTGCTTAAATTTGAGTCCCACCCCAAATATGTCTTATTATGTATGTGCAAGTATTCCAAAATATGAAAGAATCTGAAGTACTTCCTGTCTCAAGCATTTAGAAATAAATATTTCACCTGTACTTCTTTTTTTCTTTCTTAGCTAGCATTTTCCTTATTCAATCATACTATTACTTGCCCCTAGTCATTGGTTTGATAACCAGTAGGGGTAGTAAGTATAGATCCTAAGAAGACACACATATATGTGTGTGTGTGTGTGTGTGTATTATTATACAAAACAATGCATATATATATATATACATATATATGTATATATGTATATATATATGTGTGTGTGTGTATATATATGTGTGTGTGTGTGTGTGTGTTTGTATGTGTTATGCCATACTTTTGATTTCTCCTACATATGTGTATATTATATAAATTTGGTTTCTTCGTTTTTTCTATGAAAAAGTTAAGGTACTATTTCTATGAGAAGCATTGCATTTTTCTTGCTACCATTATTTTATTTTCACTTAAAATTATATCACAGAGAATGTTTTAACTATTTAATTTCTGAAATTACATATACTTTTTTCAAAATGCAGGACAATTTGTTATTACTCAAACATATCCCCTTCAGGGGACACTTGGTTTTTCCAATTTTTAGCTGTTACAAATAATATATGGTGAATATGAATATTCTTGTTCATATATTGTTTCACATTTGAAAAGAATTTCAAAATAGGTTTCTGGAAGTTGGGATACTCAGTTAAAAAGTACATGCATACATAAATTTTTTAAGTATTGCTGATTCCCTCCATAGAGATTGTGGCATATGATGTTCTTGGCCCCAGTATGTGAAGCTCTTTTCCCATTATATATATTATATATACTGTCCAATCTCTGCAATTCTGTCTATCTGATTGCTGATTTAAGTTTCAGTTAATAGTTTGTATTATAATTAAGGTGGTTTATTTTCTGACATTTCAGACTACTTGAGTTACCTCTCCATGAACTATTTTTATCAGTTGACCAGTTGTTTATTGAGATTCTAATATTTTCCTCTCAATTTTCAAATTACCTTTGTAGATTAGAAAGTTTACTTTTCAGGATAATTAGATAAATGTGTCTGGGTCTACTGTCTTAGTCCCCTGGTACTACTAATAAATAAATATCTGAGACTGGAAAATTTATAAATATAATGATTTGTAACTTGAGAATTGGAATATATCCTTACTAAATTAATCACTGAGCAAACATTACAGTGTTTTCACATAATCTGTATGGCACAACCTACTACATTTCTAAGCTGTATTAGATATCCATTGGCGGGGTGTAGAGGAGGGAGAGAGATCATAGCCTATTGCTCTTAGGTTTATGATGGATGTAGCAACACAAGATTGAATCAAACATGAGAGAAAATGTTACAATCATGTTCTTGATTGTTTCCTTTGCCATGAAGAAGATTTTTGATTTGATTCCATTTATTGATTCTCGATTTTAATTCTTGCACTTTAAGAGTCTGGTTGAGGAATTAATTCCCTAAGCTAACATGATGGAGGTCTGGGCCTACTTTTTCTCTTAGTAGGTGTAGGATCTCCGTCCTGCCCTCTAATTTTACATTAGCAATTTTAAAAGGTAGATATTTTAAGGAAAAAAACAAAATGATAGAACCCTACATGTAAACTAATTGACTTAAAATACATATTTTTCCAAATGGCATCAAAATTAGAATAAGAATTTAGAAGAACAATTATAAGGAGGTGCACATTTCACAAATCATGTTTGAAATACTATGGATTTAATGGATATCTATTTAAGTTCTGATAAAATACTCTTAAAAGCTTCTCATTGTTGGTGCTGATACTATGTCCAAATTGTGTCCCCTTTCTAAATTATTAGAGTGTAGCATGAGAGGAGGAGAAAGAGGGTCCAAGAAAAGTTAAGGACATATCTATAAGAAAGGGACTAGTCCAGCGGTCAGTCCTGAGCTTTGCAGACTTTTTCCTTCTCATGTGGACTGATTTGAATTCTCCTGAGAAATGGTCGAGATCAGGTATTGTACCCACATCAGAAGTACTTTAAATCCCAAGAACTGGAAAATGACAGCAACAGAGAAGAAAACCTTACAGAGTAAGCCTGTGCCTCAGAGCAAGGCAGCCCCAATGGTTCGTGTGATCACACAGGAAAGACTTCAGATGTGTCGCTCACGGTAGCAGGCATGAGTTTATTAAAAGGGGCGGAAAAGGTGGGAAAGGAGACACTATCAAAGAGTTGGTCCTCTCAGAGAGAAGAAAGATGGCACACCCCTCCTGCCCTCTAATTTTATTTGGGTTCCCAGGGAAGTTTCCAGAGAGTCCTTCCCACATCCACCTCTTGACTTTTGAATAAGAGCAGGATTGTTGAAGATTCATAAGTCCCCATTGTGCATGGTAAAGATCCAGGACCACTCTATCCCATGCTGATTAGTTCTAGTTATTCCTGAGTTTTAGAATCTGGCTTATGGACATGTCCTCAAAGTCTTCCCATTTCAGCATAGCTTGTCCTCTCTTTATGGGCAGGAAGGATGCAAGGAGACTTTCAGGCTTGCATTTCTCCTGCAGATATCAGGCTATTTGCTGAGGACCAAAATATATCCTATTGACTTAACCCAGGAAGAGAGACCAGTAAATAGCTTTTCAAAGAAAGCTCAAGGGGGTCAGAACAGTATTCCCAGTTTATAGAATTACTCCCTTAACCTCATGTTCCCACTGCTCACATCTGTCTGTTACCTATCAAAAGGAGATCTGGCAATGCATGTGGTCTGTTAAAATGTATTTTTAATTTAAATGAGGCTTTCTATAATCATGATGACGTGGGACTGTGAAACATTTTCTTTATATAAATACCATGATTCACCTTGAAAAAGCTGTGGAGTCAAAAGTGTGGCAAAGCGTTAGGGACACACTGGTATGGAATCTGACAGCTCCAGATGGGACTTTGAGGCAGAGAAACAGAATAGATGACTTGTCTCATTATTTTTGTTCTATGATGAGTTTCTTTTCTTAGAATATTCGACCTATTTTTATAAAAAGAAATTAAATGTGATGAGTTTATAATTCATGTCAACCTGTCTCACTAGTTGTTTGTAGTTATAATCCCTCCAACATTTTTACTCTAAACATTTTAATTTCAACCATCCAGAAAGTACTGTTTCATTAAATACTTATGTGGTTTTTTTAATATAATTATCATTCCATTGGCATTTACAATATCTGGGCATGAATATGTAAATTACTGGCTGGACAGATGCTCAAGAAACATGCAAAAGAGAAAAAAGCATCTTCCAGCTGTGTGAGATTTTAGTCAGCCTCAATGTTATAAAGAGATCATTGGAATAATGTATAAAGTCACTTAGAGGTTGTGAATGATCTCAGACTTCTAATGCTACCATATTATATACTAGATAATTTGTACATGGGGAGATTGAAATTAAATGCAAGTAAAATACCAGTAACTGGATGTTTGCATATTCATTTGCATACGTTCCAGAAAATGTATTGTCAGGAATCATCAAATTTTAATTTTCTGTAAATGGCTTTCATGAAAATCTATGATTTATAAACTTATCGATGTTTTTATTTAAAGCAATGATTTTTTGATCCATTTTATGGCAAATACTCTTCAGGGTATAAGATCCACCATGAAAGAAAATCTCCCTCCTTGCTGAATGCTGAACAAATAAGAGGAAGTTTTATAGTTGCTAACAAACAGCAGGAGCAAGAGTACCAGGCTCCATGTTAACATAAGGAGGCTCTGGTACTTAAAAAGGGAAAAGATTTCAGAAGAAAAAGGATATCTGATAATCAATATAAAGATGTGTATGTGTTATTATATATGCTTCTCCCGTGTGTGTGTGTGTGTGTGTGTGTGTGTGTGTTGTGAATCAAGAAGGAGCTCAATTCCAAATATGGGTCAGTGTGGCTTGGCTGAAAGGAAGTAGCAGACTGGCAGTAAGAGGAATATCCCCCAGGAACAGGAACAGGGGACATTAAACCTCAGAACATCTTGAGGCACAACATAGATTACATGCTTGCCTGACACTTGAGTTAAAAATATTTGAGACAAAACTTTAGGAATAATAGGAATTTGTGAATTGGAGCTGGGGCAGTGGGAGGCATGATGGGAACACAATGAAGGCAGGAGGCAGTGCAGGCGGAAGAAGCGGAATATACAAAGCAAATGACAGATTACTTGGTGAAACGTAACCTTTTATCAGAGTAGTGAAAAACAAGCTTATACTTGTTTCTTTTGCTGTTAATACACATATGTACCAAATGAAATTAATCCCCTATCTCTCACTATGCACAAAACTCAACACAAAATGGATCCAGGACTTAGGAATAAAACCAAAGACCCTGCATCTAATAGAAGAAAATGTAGGTCCTAATCTCCATCATGTGGGATTAGGCCCCAACTTCCTTAATAAGACTCCTTCGGTGCAAGAATTAAAATCAAGGATCAATAAATGGGATGAACTCAAACTAAAAAGTTTCTTCTCAGCAAAAGAAACAATCTGTGAGGTGAATAAAGAGCCTATATCTTGGGAGCAAATCTTTACCCCTCACACATGAGATAGTGCACTAATCTCTAGAGTATATAAAGGACTCAAAAAGCTAAGCACCAAAAAAACAAATAGCCCAGACAATAAATGGGCTAAGGACATGAACAGACACTTCTCAAAAGATGATATACAATCAATCAACATATGAAAAAATGTTCATTGTCCCTAGCAATTAGAGAAATGCAAATCAAAACCACTCTAAGATTTCATCTTACTCTAGTCAGAATGCCAGCTATTATGAAGACAAACAACAATAAGCGTTGGTGAGGATGTGGGAGAAAAGGTACATGTCGCGACCCCTTGCCCGCAAGGAAGACGCAACTCAGGAATCTTCTTTCAGCAGTTTATTCAGGCCCTTGATATTTCTTCTAATCTCCCCGGATGCCCCTCCCAGCCTTAATAAAGCATCTCAAGCCCCAATGCGAAGCTGCCACGTGGAACTTTCTCATAGGGTGTTGAAAAACCATGCGCCAACTCTCCCAAATAAGGAGTTGTTTGTCACAGACCACAGCGGAGCCAGCGCTATCTTGTAATGGCGACCATAATCTGCAGAAGCGGCTCACCACAAGTACACTCATACACTGCTGGTGGAACTGCAAATTGGTGCAGCCAATATGGAAAGCAGTATGGAGATTTCTTAGAAAATTGGGATTGGAACCTCAATTTGACCCAGCTATCCCTCTTCTTAGTCTATACCCAAAGGACTTAAAAACAGTATACTACAGGGACACAGCCACATCAATGTTTATAGAAGCACAATTCACAATAGTTAAACTGTGGAACCAACCTACATGCCCTTTAGTAGATGAATTGATTTAAAAAGTGGGTCATATATACACAAAGGAATATTACTCAGCAATAAAAGAGAATAAAATCATGGCATTTGCAGGTAAATGAATGGAATTAGAGAAGATAATGCTAAGTGAAGTTAGCCAATCCCAAAAACCAAATGCCAAATGTTTTCTCTGAAATAAGGAGGATGATTCATAGTCAGGTAGGGAAAGGAAGCATGGGAGGAATAGAGGAATTCTATATAGGTCAGAGGGGAGGGAGGAGAGGAGAAGGGCATGGGATTAGAAATGATGGTGGAATGTGATGGACATTATTATCCAAAGTACATGTATAAAGACATGAATTGGTGTGAATATACTTTCTATACAACCAGAGATATGAAAATATGTGCTCTATATGTGTAATAAGAATTGTAATTCATTCTACTGTCACATATAAATTAAAAAAGAAAGAAAGAAAGAAATATATACATGTACGATTCCACTTCCATACTACACCTAGTAGATAATTGCATAGAAGATTTAATTGGGCTACCAAATGTCACTTTGTTTACAAGAACCTAGACATATGCATCAAATTAAGTTTTATGAATTTCCTTTAAGGAAACATATAAATAATACACTGTTGTAGAAGTCCCTGGAAATGATTTTGCTCCAATTTCAGTAGTACTTCTTTTTGAGGCTAGTTTTCAAAGAGAGCAATTTCTCAGCAGTCAACTGAATTGTCTATCTGTGTTTTGTTATTCTGCTATCCAAACTGTGCCATCTTTAAGTGTGCATTCTGGAATCTGCCTGGAATTTTCTAAGGTATTCCAGCATTCATTTCTCCATTATTCTGTAGATGCATGACAATACTACACATTCCTTAACTTCCTTGTGCTAATTAAACCACAGATGCATAATTAGATGTATTCAAGCTTAAGCAAATTAAGTTAAATAAAATCCCAGAGCTGTTCCTAACTGAGAAACATAAACAGGTTAATACAGATACTCACATTCTTGGTTGGAAAAAAATTTGAAGTTTTGTTATGCAGTTATGCTTGACATAAAATAATATGCTTGGCCAAAAAGTCATAGCTTACTGCTTTTTGCAGAATCCATCCTATGAATATATTTATTCTAAAACATTCCCAGCATTTACTTAA
The DNA here is from genome assembly GCF_048772815.1 of Callospermophilus lateralis. Lineage (NCBI taxonomy): Eukaryota > Metazoa > Chordata > Mammalia > Rodentia > Sciuridae > Callospermophilus > Callospermophilus lateralis. The sequence continues at coordinate 26,112,478 of NC_135310.1, read as the reverse complement.
AGTAAATTGAGAGAGGCACATATAAAACTATGATTAGAAAGGCTTCATACAAGGTGACAGTGAGTCATGCTACTTATGTACTATATGAATAAATAGCACAAGTTATTTGAGAAAGCAAATGAAATATCAAAAATCTAACAATAGATAGTTCAATTAAAGATAAACTTATCAAGAGCTAATAGTATGACATTCACTGAGAACACACATCAAGAAGGCATAATCATCAAAAATGTTGAGTCTAATGAAGAAAACTGAGAAGTTTAAGTTTACACAAAAATTCTGATCATATTAATTAAGGTATGCAAAAGATACAATGGAAACATTAAACAAAAATAGGCACCTATAATTCAGCTACTGGGGAGGCTGAGGCAAGTTCAAGACCAGCATGGGCAACTTAGTGAAACCCTGTTTCAAAATTTAAAATGTAGCTCAGTTGTAAAGCACTCTCCTAGCACATGCAAAGCCAAGTTCACATCACCTCCCTGCACACACACAAAGTCATGGTGGGGCAGGGTGGAGAGCAGTGCTGCCAATCTCTTTAGAAGACAGAGAAGCTTTCACAAGTATGAAGAGAGTCTGTGGCAGCAGGTATAGCTTGCTCAGTGGTGTTTGCCTGGCTTGTGAGTGCTTACCTGTCATGTGTGTGGCCCTAGGTTCAATCACCAGTACTGGGCAGTGGCAGGGGTGGGAGTGGTTGGGCGTGGACACAGACACCCACTGCCTGGTAAAGTAATAGGGGAAAGGGAAGTTTTAGAGAGTTGATTAATATAATATTTATACTATTTCAGAAAATATTTATAAGACCCATTGACCCATTTTATCTTTTCATAGATATGGGTACATCATTTTTTATTTTCCTAAGTATTATTATTTTTTGTTTTTTTTTTTATCTTTTGCTGGTAGCATTGTTTATTACAAGGTATATATATATATATATATATATATATATATATATATATATATATATATATTTATTTACTCTTTGCTTTAACTTTGGCAGGATTTGAGAGACAGCATCTGTGTAGGTATTCAGAAGCAACTAGAATCACAGCTCAATCCCATTTATATGCCAGAAATAGATTTTATTTCCCTTATAAGCTTGTCCTGAATACTTCACAGTTAGAAAAACAATAATATGATTAATCTCTTCTGGTGTGCTTGCAGAATGTATCAATCTAGGATTTATACTTTTATTGAATCATTATTTTTAAAAATTAACACCTTCAAATGAACTTGACCTGAGAGGAAGAGACATTCATTCTAATCTATCAGGATTGGCTATCATTTACAGTGGAGCATGTATTGTGCTGTTTTTCTCAGAGGACACTTCAACATCAAATACATAAATGAAGTGTAATTCTTGTCTGAAATATGGATTATTAATGAGCTCTAATGACCACATAATCATATATAGTAAGGGAACCTTGTGAGAGTACTTTGCTGTAAATTCAATTACAGTCTTATAGATAAGGCAAATCTATCTATTTATCTATCTAGAATTCTACTTTGGAAATTCATCATTCTGAAGTTTTCTTACATTCTGAATTGTTAGCTTATGAAATTTTACATACCATGTTTTCTGAAATTACGCAGGGTCATTTTAAATAAGAACTGTTTAGACAACATTTTGCTAGAGTTCGTACCAATTTAGCCTGTTAAATTTAAGTGAGATATGGCTAAATTTTTGAAGAAAAAAATAGAATAACTCTCTATCCCATAAGAAAGTAGAGTTTTGACTATAATAAATCTGTTTTGTTCAGCCCTCAAGAATTGTTATTGTGATTAGTTTTATGTTGACATAAAGACTTGGAACAGAATAAAAATGATGTAGAGACTATGTCAACTTAACCATGAGAAATCTGCCTCTGTTTCTTTTCCTTGAAATATTAATAGTAAAATCAAGTTCCTGTATGAAGACTATTGAGTTTTATCCTGAATACTTAATGCAGAAACCTACAAATAATTGTAAGAGAAGTGAAGAAACTAACTCTTGATAATGAGATGAAGAGATTCTGGTTGATTTGTTACAATATACTGAAATTTCAGAAAGAAGTAAGAGTTGAAACCTCTACTTAGTAGATTATTAAGGATTAAATCAATGAGGACCTTGACAGAAAGTATTGTGAACAGTGAGGTACTGACAAATCTCCAGGCATTTCTAATCCATCTCATAAGGTATTTGTTGTACTTGTCATGAATTGATAAAAGATTATAAAATACTTTTATAAATCAATTTGATGGCAGTTATTGATTGTCTTCATGAATGAACACAACTGTGCTTTTATTCATCCTGAAAGGAACACAAATCCTGAAATATTTTAAACATGTTACTTTTATCTTTTTAACCTGTGGGCCCTGTGTTAGTTTCTCCTTTTGATTTGTTAAAGTATCTATCAATACTTTCCAAGTACTGCTCTCTGTATATTTTAAGCCACGCTTTGTGCTATAAAGCTCTACAGGTTTTGGCAAATGTAGAATGCCATGAATCCACCATTATAGCACCACACAGAATAGCTTTACTGCTTGAAAAATCTCCCACTCTTCACCTGTTTATCCTCCTTCACTTTCCCCAGACCCCTGGCAATCACTATCACTTTACTTTCTTGATAGCTATGCCTTCTCCAAATCTCAGATAATTGGAATTATGTAACAGATATAGTCTTTCATACTCATTCTTTTAAGACAATACCTATGTGCCTTAGTGTAGACTCCATGCCTTTCTGTGGCTTGAAAATTAATGTCTACCTATTGCTGAATAAGTTTTCACTGTATAGTTACACCACAGTGAATTTTTTCTTTAATCTAGACATTTATTGAAGACATCTGGATTGCTTCCTGTTTGGGGTGATTATGAATAAGGATGCTATAAATATTCACATGGAAGATTTTGTGTGCATTATGTCTTAAAATCATCTGGGATCAAACTTAGGAACTCAATTATTGGATCATATGGCAAAATTATTTTTAGCCTATAGGAAATTTCCAAAGTGGCTATATCATTTTGTACTCCTAAGGACAATGAATGAAATTTCCTGTTCTTCCACAATCTTGCCAGTATCTGGAATTCTAAGGTGTTTTTTTTTTAAATCTATTATGAAATTACTTATTTCAGTCAGTATCTCATTATTGTTTTAATTTGATATTCTTTAATGGCAAATTATTAAACACCTTTATATGTTTAATTGCCATCTGTGGTTTTTCCCCCACTTTTAGCTTTTTATTATTGCTGGGATTAAAAGAGTATTTCTTTTTCATATTTTGAATGGAAGTTTTTCATCAGATAGGTAGTTTGCAAACAATTTATTCTGTGATTATTTTCTCTTTGAACAGTGTCTTTGACATAGCATATATATTTATTTTAATAAAGTTTAAGTCATCATATTTTATCATTCTAATTTTTCCTGCATGATGATTTTAGGATCATATTTAAAAACTCATTATCAAACCTAAGATCACCTATGTTCAATGCATTCCTCAAGATATTTAATGTAATCTTGAAATTTATTCAAATAATTTAATCTGAATATATCATTGCAAATAAGATACACATATTAAAAATGATTATGAATTTGTTTAAAACATTTTGTTTAGATATTTTAAGTGGAATAATTAAGTTTTCAAAGTGTTCAGCAATGTCTGAACTCTTTAAGTCCATATTGTTTTAGATGAAACCAATCAAAATCATTTAACCTAACTGCACACAACATTTTTATATTTTTAAACTTCAAGACATTTCTAAACAAAATGATACCATCAAAAAAAAAAAAAAAAAACTTGACCAAAAAATCAACCTGGAACTTTTAAGAAATTAAAATTAATTAGGCTTTTTATAAGACAATAGTATTTTTGTAAATTTGTACTATTATGCTACCAAAATTTTTCACAATTTCTGCAATCAGGAATAAAGCATATATCTGATTTAAAAAGAAAATAATCAAACACAATTTGTTCATGGAATTTTATATATGACTGATACATAGTTAGATAATTTACCAAGTCTTAACAATTGTCATTACTAGAGTGGATGGACAATTGCTTGAATTATTGCTTCCTATTTACTAGCATAATATTATTTCACATTTAGTTACTACTCTTTAACTTGCCTATTCAAACTCAGTTTATCCAGGGAATGATGGCCAGCATCTCTTTGGGGGATTCTTCCAGCCCAGGGGAGTCCAAGTCTCCCTGAAATTTATAATGTCAGATAATTAGTCAGTAACAAAGCACAAACACTCAGAAATATATTTACAGAATGTGAAGCCCCTGATAGATCTAGTCAACATGGGTTCTGAAACAACACAATGGGAAAATGGCTCTGATAGTTTATTTAAGAGGGTACATCAAAGTCAGGGATAGGTTTCAAGGGCGGATTATTGCTTCCTGATATCTTATGACAGCATATTGATTGACATCTTAGCAGGTCACACCCATCTCAAGTGCTGTGTGGGCCGCAGCAGAGCAGGAAAGAAATTCACATTGTCCCTGGGAAATTGACCAGGGAAAGTGTCCACTGTTCATTCCCAGATACCAGATGTCCTATGAGGCTTCCATGAGTGATGACCCACATGCAACCCATGGACGGCTCCCGGTACCAGTTTATTAAGATAATCCACAGATAAATTTGTTGATTTGTTTTGTTTTATTTTTTCTCTTAGCTACTACTTTAGCCACTGTCTGGGGTGTTGATAAAGGTCTAATTACTTAAATCAAGAGGAATTACTGTTTCCTTTCTGCACAATTCTTGAGTCTAATTTGAAATTTATGTATGCACTTTAATGTTTTCTATAAGCTAATCAAGCAGATATGTTACATCTAACAGGCTTTGTCATGTAATTATTAATTTTCTTTGGAAAAGGACTTGATTGAAATGACTCTACGGTCTTTGTTATTTTTCTGTAGTTTGGATAAGGTTGCTCCAAAGGCCATGTGTTATACACTTGGTCTCTAGCTTGTGGTCCTCCTCCAGAAATTGTAGAACTTGATTTGGGGCCCAATGAGTGGTCTTCCTGTCATTGAATACATGGCCTTAAAGGGGATAGTGGGACCCCAATCCCTTCCTCTTCTTCTTCTTTTTTTTTTTTTTTTACTTCCCAGCTGCCATGAGGTGACAACTTCCTCCAGTTTGAGCTCCCTCCATGGTGTGCTCCCTCACCACAGGCCCAGAAGCAATGGAGCCAACCAATGACGGACTAAAATCTCCTAAACTGTGAGCCAAATGAATCTTTCTTCTTTTTAATTTGATTATCTTAAGTATCTTGTTACAGAAACGGAAAGCTAACACGATTCATTTCCTTTTACTTCACTTGTGGCCAAGTACTTCAACGACAGAGTTGCAGCATGAAATCTGAGAATAGGTCACAAATCGTTCTTTAACTTCTAAGACTCTTGAAGTCTTTTTCCTCAGGATATCCTTTCCTTGTGTAACCTCTTTGAAGCAAGTGACTGTAATAAATGAGCACACACTATGACCACAACACTGTGAGAAACTCAAATTTTGCAAGGTAAAATTAAAATCCAAGAGGGTGTTCTGTAAAATGTGGTTAAGAATAAGTCCCAGATTCAAGGTGTGGCTGTAATACCTTTTATTGATCTTGGAAAGATTCGAAGCAGTTCTTCTTAGACTATGACAATTAAGTCAGAATATTTCTAAGAACATTAATTGTGTGTTCCTAGACCCTCTCAGTCAGATAAAGATCTTAAACCTGTATTTCTTGGCCTTTTGGCTAGACAAAAGGCCTTCTAAAAGTATTAAGCTATTCAGCCACAGCACTCTCACTCCCAAAACAGAAGAACCTGTCTCAGAAATTAATGGCAGTGACTTTCATATAGGAGAATGAATTCCAATAAGATCCCTGGGAAACTCACAATTTATTTAAGATTGTTTTACTAGTAGAAACACTATCTGACACCTCAGACTAAAACATTCAGAGATAATTCACATGAAACTCATGAAAATTAGTTCCTGGGCCTTCAAATTTCAACTGCAAAAAGAGGCCATGTCCTATAATAGAAAGAATCTGTCTCATAGTGAGGCAGATTAAGAAGGGCCCAATCCTCCCTAAACACTCTTTTCATTTTTTATATGTATTATCTTTTTCTTGTTTTTGCGACTGGCTAGAAAAACCCAAGTTAGTGGGAGTGGGATTTGTTGCACCCTTTGAGGGACACTGAGAGTGACACTCTTCTACTACAGCTCCGATTGCCTATGCTGTCACCATAGCAACCACCCCTGTCACTGCAGGACTCAGCAGATGATGGCCTCTGAGCCTTGGCGGGGTACTTTCCCATAACCTTCTAGGGTGTAAGTAATGAGCACCTCCTGCATGTCATGACAGCCAAGGGAAAAAGGTAAGCTAGCATGATGATGCAGAAATTCTGTAGGTAACAACTGACTGAGTAACTGGGCAAACCCACACCTGGTGCCGATGTACGCTTCACTCCTTGTGTCCTAGGACAGCAAGTCTGGGAACTTCATCCTCTGCACTGTTTCCTTTGTGCTGTAACACAAGCCCCAGTAAAGCTTCATTTTGATGGCATTGCTGAATACTTTTTCATGTTTACCATCTTTTCAATAAAGCAAAGTGCCCCAGGCTGAGTTGGCAACACTGAGATCTGGTGCCAATATCTGAGAGCTGGCAACACCTTTGCCTTTTCATGAGTTTCTGAGTTGAGCAAAAGAATGCTTGATTGATAACCATAGTGGAGAGTAATCTGGCTTAAAGATCTGGAATAATTCCTAGGGGCTCAACAAGGAGATGAATGTTGTGTACGTATATGATCATAACTGATTGGCAACACCCCCATTGGGACTTTAGGAGAGTGGTCTTGTGAATTGTGACCAACAGAAGGTGATGGAAAGACTGACTCCCTTTGTGACTTCCAAGTCGAGATCATAAGCCTAGATCTTTCCCCCGGCCTCTTGGAACATTTACTGTGGAATGTTACATCTGAGAACTCAGCGGCTAGACTTAAAGAGCCCAAGACACACAACTGGCCTACTGTAGGTGCTCCTGCTAACCATCCCAACTGAATTTCCCAATATCAAAAGCCTCTGTTGCCATCTTTGTAAGGGATGACTCTAGTTGAGCCTGCCTTCACAGGCCAATCTCTGTCTGCCTGCAATTTCCTGAGGTGTCTCAAATTAGAATCACCAGCCATGGCCAGGTGACATATAGAGCCAACAGAGATAATGAGAAATTGCTGTTCCTTCTTGGCCACAGAATTATGGAGTGGCTTTGCTAAGTAGCAAGAGAAAGCAAAACAAGTTACAGTTACCTCTCCAGAAAATATTTTATGTTCACGGAATGGAAGAATCTTAAAATCTAGAGCAAGCTAAGAGAATCTAGAGGAGTTGATAACTAAAGTTCTCCATATTGTATGAGAGGTTGTTTTCTTTAGTAATTGTCCATTTAGATTCAAGGCTAAGACAGTTTCAAATATCAGGCTTATTTACATCTAGTATTCACCACATTAGCCAGTTCTTAACAAAGTGACTTGGTTAATTTATATATAGCAATAGGGATTTTCTATGTTTTTATATAAGAGGGAGGAAATACTGTGCACTCCAAGCCCTTCTAATGTCTCAAGAGGTTATAAAGTTCTTATGGCCCAGAAGCAATCAATCCTGCATTATTTTCTTCCTTATTAAAAAAAAATGCATCCAGGCTGATCCATGTCATTGCCATTTTAACCAGGTGAAGTTCTTATGTAAGAAGTCAGAACTCTTTGTTTTCTAGGTTATAATGTTTTTAAAAAATTGCATCAATTTCTCTTCACTAATAATAAGTATGGATCTTTGAATTAGACATATTTAAATGTAGACACTTTATTAAAATTTCTACAAAAGTAAAGAGAAAGAAATTGTAAGCAAGATAGACACAGAAAGAGCTAATATCAAGAAAAAGGAAAATCCCCTTTCTTTTCTGAGAATAGGAAAAATGTTTACTTCTTTTGCCAATTTGAGCAAAACATGGGGAGAGATCGATATCTTCAGTATACAGTTTCAGGCATGGGTCAAAGAAATAAGGGATACAACTTGCTGTAAATATCAGTACAATTGACAGAATGATTGCATCAGTTGGAGAACAGAAGGTGAGAGAGAGCCCAAGAGTCTCTAAGGCATATTTACCCTATTCTCCTGATCTAGAGACTTTCTTTATTATGATGGATGTAAATTATTTTTTCTCTTGTTCTCTGTGAATTATTTGCACTCACAGTGGCATACAAAAATATAATAGCACAGGATTTTCTTAATAATTTAAAGGCAGCTGAGCAGTGCTATCGTCAATGACAGAAGCTTAACTTTCAACTTAAGTAAACCATAATTATGTGACATGGTGAAACAGAGGCAAGTGACCTAAAAGTCAGAAAAAAAATCAGAATTCTTAAGATAGAGTAGGAATAACAAAGCAAAACAAAACAAAAACCCTCACATAGTCAATAACACCAAAACCAAAGGTGGAAATAAAAAATGGTGGACAAATAAAGCCAAGAGAGATTAGTAGTCTTGAAGAAGATAATCTAGAAAGAGATTTCATGAGAAGCAAAGCCCCTGATCTAGAAACTAAATTGAATCCAGAATAGAAAGGAGATGCCTAAGAGGGGAATGGTGCATTCCACGCTGCAGGTGGAAGAGGGTGCTTGGATACCGAGAACCACAGGCCACGCTCTCATCAGCAGCGAAGTCTCATTGGGTCTGGTGACTGGGTCTGCTGACGTGGTTCATGGGGAAATTTTCTGTGAAATAAAGACTAGAAAAAGATGAAGCAAAAAGTTGCTTTCAAATGCTTTTTGTAGTAAGTGCAGACCTTAGAAAAACATTGAATTGGTGACTAGATTTATAATAGATTTAATCATTTATTAGAGCGAGGTTTAAGAAAGAGGAGCAAAGCTGATAGTCTGAGCATTTTGGTAAATGAAATCTTGCTTGTCAACAAGTAAGTTAAGATGGAATGAAGCTTCTGGGAGAAGATGAGATCTGTTTCATACATGTTGTTTGAATGAGCTGTGATTCATTCAATAGAAATGTCCAGTGTGTAATATCAGTGTGTGTGTGTGTGTGTGTGTGTGTGTGTGCGTGTGTGTGTGTGTGAGAGAGAGAGAGAGGGAGATAGAGGAAGAAAGAAAGAGAGAGAGAGAGATAAAGAGAAAGAGAGATGAGAGAGAAAGAAAGAAAGAAAGAAAGAAAGAAAGAAAGAAAGAAAGAAAGAAAGAAAGAAAGAGAAAGAGAGATGAGAGAGAAAGAAAGAAAGGAAGGAAGGAGGGAGGGAGGGAGGGAAGAAAGAAAGAAAGAAAGAAAGGAGGGAGGGAAGGGAGGGAGAGACATGGAGGGAGAGACATGGAGGGAGAGAGAGAGGAAACAAAACTTTGAAAAATTCATGTTTAAATCACATGGACATAAAAGCTCCTTGAGTATGGAAAAATGAGCAATTAGAGAAGAGAAAGGAAATCTAAGCTAAAGTGGTCACTCACATGCCAAGCATTAGGAAAGAGTCCTTTCTCAGTCAGGACTCACCTCACCAAATAAGCAAATGTCCAATGTTTATTGAATAATCATATCAAGTGTGAGAGAAAGACGGAGGAAGAGTTGCAGAAAAATGTTTCCGGTAAGTCCTTCAATGAGAGTCACACTTTGGTAGGGAGGGAGGAGCTGTAGACTTGTAAGGAAATCTTTAGGTTTTTATTTTATCCCCTGCCTAAGGAGAAACAAATTTTCAAGGTATTGCTGTGAGATAAATTCTAATTTTAAAAAGCCTATGTTTTGTGGAAAGATAAATAATTGATAAATGGAATATAATTCAAAGCTAATACACACTCCTTCTTTGTCCAAGACTGAAATTTCAATGTCATATCTTCCTAAGAAATACAATAGTGAATCAAAAAAGTAACATCTTAATATTAGAAAAATAATCAAATTTATAATAGGTTTTGCACATTAGTAAATATAACCACTTACACCAATAATAAATAACCACTTACACAATATATAAACACATGTCTATATTTCTAATCCAAGTGATCTACATTTTTTAAAAAGTATTGGAAAATATATACACAAGAGAGGAGTACAGTCATCATGTAATATTTTAAATGTTTGTAGCAAAAGAATTTATTTTAAATATACTACTTAGAAATGTATCAATTTCACAATAATAATGGCTTCTTGAGTTGAAACTTTTAAAGTTTAATAGACAGGAAGAGTTCTTTCTCCAACTTAGATATTAAAATAGTTTATTTTGTAACACTCATTAAATCAATGTTAAGAAGAATAAAGGATATTATGTCTCTCCTTTTTATAAAATTTAGCAGTAAATTGAAGAGAAGACAAAGAAATAAGTCCAATTCAGTCTGAACCATGTATATGGTAGGCTATAACAAATTGGAAATTCCCTTACCTTTCATGTTTAAATTTCCTAATAATTCAAATGCAGATAAATATTTATTTTACAGATAAAGAAAATGAACCATTGAGAGTTTAAGTAGCTTCTCCAAGATTTCTCTTTTAGAAAATCAGAGCGGGAGATATAGTTCCCTGGATTGAATGCTAGTGCAGCATGCCTGAATCCCTGAATTAGATCCCCAGAATGCAAAAAAAAAAAAAAAAAAAAGAAAAAAAAGAAAACAAAAGAAAAGAAAATTCACAGGGGCTGGGGATGTGGCTCAAGCAGTGGCGCGCTCGCCTGGCATGCGTGCGGCCCGGTTCGATCCTCAGCACCACATACAAACAAAGATGTTGTGTCCGCCAAATACTAAAAAAATAAATATTGAAATTCTCTTTCTCTCTCCCTCTTTCTCACTCTCTCTCACTCTTTCTTTAAAAAAAAGAAAAAAGAAAAGAAAAGAAAATTCACTACGGTGAATCTATGCAATTCCTCAGCTGGCAAACAGTACTCATTCTTCACAATCTAATAGCCAGCTTCTTTATGTTTTTATACGAGATTTTCCAGCACTGAAACCAATATCCCCCAACCACTAATGTATGTTGTAAAGGATTAATATCAGGATGATCTATAATTTATACTCCTAAAGTAAACTCCAGTGAACAAAGACCTGAATGCCCTGCCCCAAAAGTCCTTGCAAGCATACTACTGGCAATGATAACAAAAAAGAGTTCCCATGTGTAAAAGTGTTTGGGCACAACACTACAAGTACATCTGAATTACTTATTGTAAATAAGCCTATAAAGTGAATATATGGGGCATAGCAGGGTTAAGAAAGAGCTTAGTCATGGAAACAACTTTTGGTCTGTTTGGTTGATATTAAAAATATCAAGAGAGTGGGATAATGTTTCCAAAACATACATTATAAAGATTGTCAACCTGCCTGTTATTCAAAAAGCAAAATATGCTTAATGCAGAAAAGGAGGCATGTTCATAGGGAGCTGTATATGACAGTTTTATACTCCTAAAGGAAAGAAATACTTCATTTATGGTTAATGTTTGTCTACCTGCTTTGAATCATTAGCAGTTGGATATGGGCAAGATCTATGATCTGTGTTGTTTGACTTGATAAACTCTAGGAGGCTTAGAAGCAGAGGAAAGAGTATCAACTTTGCCTGAAGTAGTGTATGATAGCCTCGCAGAAGAGATGGCTATTAGTTTGTGAAGCATGAGTACTGTTTGCCAGCTAAGGAATTGAATAGGGAGCACAGATGGCTGAAGGGAATCATGGGAAGTAATCCTTTGTTATTTGCAATGAAATAATATAATACAACCTCAAGTAAAAAATAGGCTTGACAATCTTTTTCTTTCAAAATAAAAACATATTTTCAAGTGATAAAGGTGGATTGTTCCCTAATAGTTTGAGACATTTATCCAGGAAAACATTTTGTACAAATGATCAAAGTGTACATATAGTAAAAGGATCAAGTTAATGGATGACTTCAAAGCAATTATCATTCATCATCATTGCAATTACTGTGTTTCTTATAATATATTAATTACAAGGCACTGTCCTACATCCTTAACATTGATCACTTATTTAATCGTTAAAATATTCTGCACATCTGTGCTGATTTTAGATTCCATTTTACAGGTAAAATTAAAGGTCATTTAATAGAATTGAACACCCATTAAACATAAAAACTTTAATTACACTAACAATAGAAAAGAGCTGCCTCAAATTGATAAAAGTCTATCTACAAGCAAAACAACTCTACAACTAACACCTTAATGGTGAAACATAGAACCAGTATCCTTTAAAATAATGAATATGGAAAAGTTACTGCTCTTGCAGATGTATTTAACCTTGCAAAAAGTTCTAGTAAGTACAAGTAAATGTATATTTTAAAAACCAGAAATAACTAAAATAAAATTATAAATTGAAAAAATAAAGTTGAAATCATTTAAAGATAATATAAATCTAGCACATTGATCTTATATCAAGCAACTTGGATAAATTCTTGTTTTAATAATTTTTCTAAGATTTTTACAGCCTTTTATATGGTCAACCATGTCACCTACAAATGTGACAATCTGATATCCTCTTTTCCAATTTAGATTTAAATTTTTATTTTTGTGTTTACTATTCTACTTTGAACTATTCTTCTTTAGAATAGTGAAATTTCAATAAAAATTTCAAGCCAAATTAGAAAAAATGATATTAAATTGTCTCTATTTGAAGATGTTATGATTGACTACATAAAAGCCAAACATAATCTAAAGAGAATTTATTTAAAACAAAATTTTAACAGTGCTACTTGATATAAGATCAATGTGCTAGATAGTTGCTAACTATAAAATCAATTATATTTTTATATACCAATATTCAGCTAGACATTATATTTTTAGAAAAAGAAAATACAAAATAAAACCAAAAAATATAAATCACCCAGGAATACATACTTTAAAATATAATTAAGACTTATGGACAAAAATGAGAAATTTTACTGAAAAACATTTAAGTATAAAAAAATAAATGGAACAATAGTTCATTTCCATATATAGCCTCAAAATTAAGAGATTCTATAATGGACAATATTTTAAAATTCTAGACACATTGAGGCAATATTTCTCAACAGCAACACTACTGACAGTTTGGACCAAGTTAGTCTTTATTGTGGGGGAATGTTCTATACATTTTTAGAAAATCTAACAACATCCTGACATCTATAGAGACATCAGTAGAACTCAATAGATATCAGTAGTACACTCTTCCCACTATAGTGACTAAAAACATGTCAAGATGTATGCTGCTATCCCCTGAGGAATAAAATGGCTCCAATTTAAGAACCAGTAGATTAAGAAAATAAATATAAATATCTTTTTATTAATTTAAATACAGAAAAAAATTAAGACATTGGTATGGGCAAAGACTTTTTGGAAAGAAAAGCAGGTAACTAGAAGAAAAATTTTTTTTTTCATCAAGAAAGTTAATTTGTGAAATATAAAGAAATTTATATAAGCAAAAAGTAGATGCTAAAAAAATACAAAACACTTAAAGTAAAATGCTATTATCTCTAATGCATAAAAAAACTTTTAAAAGTTGTAAGAAAAAGGCTAGTGAGTTAAAAGGAAAATACAAAAATCAAAATTATAATTAGCTTAAAATTATACTTCTGTCACCTATATCCTGTTCTACATAAATGTAATAAATTTCTACTACATGAAATTGCAAATTACACAAATATCACTCCAGAAAAATTTAATTTAAATCTATTTATATACACAGTGGCTCGGGAAATTGAGACAGGAGAATCTCGCAAGTTCAAAGACAGTTTCAGCAACTAAGTGAGGCCCTATGCAACTTTATGAGCACTTGTCTCAAAATAAAAAATGAAAAGGGCTGGAGATGTGGCTTAGTGTTAAAGATCTCTGGGTTCAATTCCTGGTGCAAACAAACAAACAAAAACTTAAACAAAAAACAAAACTATATGTGTAGCATAGTAAGGAAAAATTCCTTACAACAGTAGGAATTAATAAATTAAAGCTATACATGACATTCTGAACATATTTTATAAATATAATAAATTTTAAAAACAAATTCCAATGGATTAGGATAGATTGATCAATAATCTGGCCCACAAATTTTGTCTTATCCTTCAATGTTGAACTTTTATGAAGTTTCTAGATAAAAATGCCTCACTGATATATAAATGTATATACATTTATGTATGATTCCTAAGAAACATATAAATTTAATTTTCTTGATACAATATCAAGTTAAAGTTTTACATCAAATAGTAAAATGCAAATGAAAATTTCAACCAATATTGGAAAAGAAGACATTGAATTGTTGCTATGTGCAGATTAAATGATCCCAAACATATAAAACCCCAAAGACCAAACCAATAAATTATTAGAAATGGATACAAAAGTCAACATTCTAAGTCAGTAGCTTTGCCATATACCAACAGCAAATTATTTGAATCACAAATCAAAAACAAAACCTCAAAAACAAACAAAACAACAACCACCACCTTAGGAATAATTTTAATCTAAAAGGTGAAAAACGTCTACAATAAAAACAGTTAAATAAACCCTATTGAAGGGAAAGCCAAAAAATTCAAACACATTTCATGTATAGTATTTTGGAGAAATCGCTATTATGAAAATGTCTACACCATACCAAATGGTCTACAGGTTCAATACAATATCAGAATACCAATGACATTCTTTACAAAATTAGAGAAAAAAGTCCTAAAATTTGCATGTAACCATAAAACAACCTGAAAGTCAAAGCACTTCTTTAGCAAAAGAACTAAGTAGGAGCCACTACACCATCTTGACTTCAAAATATAGTACAGTGCTGTAGTTATCAAAACATCATGGTATTGGCATCGAAGCAGACACATAGACCAATGGACACAGTAGAATGCCTAGAAGTAAACCCACACTTCTACCATAAAACTGATTTCAACAAAGGTATTCAGAACATGCAATGGAGAAAGGATAGTCTTTTCAATATTGGATATCCCACATGTAGTATAATGAAAGTAAGTCTCTCTCTCACCAGTTGAAAAAATAAATCCAAAATGGATTGATGACAGGGCTGGGGGTGTAGTTCCATCTTGGATTATTTTCTAGTAAGTGTGAGGCACTGGGTTCAATTCTCAGCACCACACATACATAAAAATAAAAATAAATTATGTCAAAAACTATAAAAATATTTAAAAAGAAAAAGAAATGGATTGATGACTAAAACTCAATTCTTAAACTAAGAAATTCCTAAAAGAAAACAGGGGAAATATTTTGGAACAATGGAATGGGCAAAGATTTTTTTACACGAACCACAAAGCAACTTAGAGAAATGAGATTATATTGAACTAAAGAGCTTCTATGCTGCTAAGTAAACAAGAGTGAAGTGACAATCTACAGAAAGGAGAAAATATTTGGAAATATACATTCAACAAGAGGTTAATATCCAGACTATAAAAGGAACTAAAATACTCAACAGGAAGAAAAAGCAAATAACTATACATTAATAAATGGGCATATTATCCAAAAATAAATTGACTTAAATAGATATTTCTCAAAAGAAGATTATACAAATGGTCAGCAAGATATATAAAAATGTTTACTATCACTAATCATCAGGGAAATGCAAATAAAAACTACAATGAATATCACCTATCTCTAGGACAAATGAGTATTATAAGAAAGACAAAAGATAATTGTGCTGGAGAGGATGTGGAGAAAAAATAACCCTTGTACACTGTTTATGAATATGTCAATTAGACAACCATTATGGAAAAATAGTATGGAGACTTCTCAAAAAATAAAGAAATAAACTATCATATGATCCAGCAATCCCACTGCTAGGTATATTTCTAAAGGAAATAAAAGCATTATGTTAAAGGTGCATCTGCAATCCCATGATTACTGCAGAATTATTCACAATAGCCAAGAAATAGAAACAACCTAAATGTTCACTAACTGATAAATGGCTAAAGACAAGGTGATACATATACACAATAAGCACAATAGAATACTATTTAGCCATTAAAATTGAATGAAAACCTTTCACTTACGGCAACATGAAATAACTGGAGATCATTATGTTATCTAATATAAGTCAAGCATGAAAAAGAAAGCACGGCATGATCTTGCTCATATGCTGAATCTTTAAAAAGTTAAAGTTTCAATTAATTATTTTTTCTTTTCCAAAAGTTATCATCACTGGAAAATAATTTCACACCCCTTCATTGGACTGATTTAGAGATAATTTTTATAACTTGGACATCTAATCCCAAATTAATAATTATAAAACATACAGTTTTTAACCCAGCTAATCCTGAAAAAGTTGATTGTCAAACAGTGGTATTGTTTAACCAATAAAATAGAATTAGAAATTTTTTTTTTGAGATGTAATTTCATCTTACACACACACACACACACACACACACACCACTCAAAATAACTCTTTGACATCTCAGGGTTCTAATTTTGTAAAAAAGGAAAAAGAATAAAGACAGTTCCCCAGCAGCAAAATAGATACTGAGCCAGTTACTTTGTTTCAAATATAGAAAACATGCCATGCAATCTTTGTAACTTATGACAAAATGTGATTCATATTTTTTTAATGTGGCTCTAAAGCTAAATGATCTTGAAGGCAACACTCCAATCAGAATGATTTTGAAAGCACAGCCAAGATGAAAACACCATCATTTAACATAGGAAAGAAAGTACTCATACATGTGACCAGTTTGTTCTCACAGGGGTCATAATATTTTGTTGCAGTCCAAAGAGGGAGATAGGCAAAAACAATCATAGTCCACTTTATTAAGATTTAAAGGAACAAATTTTACAAAACAATCAAAATTCTTCTTATAACTTTAAGGGACACTTTAATATTCCATTTTAACAATACCCTTGGGATACTATAAACAGATATTAAATTGGAAAATAAAGATGATGACTTTAGGCTACATTATTTCAAGCAAAAAGACTTATTCCAGCAAGAAGAGGTGTGCAGTAAATTCTTGTGGAAAATTTTCTTTATGCCACCTTTGCTTGAAAGTTTTTTTTTCCATTCAGTTTAGCAGAGAAGAGGCCGATTAAATGGTAATATATATTTTATTGGCCATTTAACCTATTTCCTTCACTGTTCGTGGTTGCTTTTATCTTGAATATTGTTTCATCATTTTAGTTTTTGGTCATATCTAGAATAAAAGTAAAAAATTTAAGATAGTGTTTGTTATGATTTGGACTTGATTCCCAAATTTTCATGTTCTGGAGGCTTGACCTCTCCACACCTTACCCCCAACCCCTGTGTTGCATTATGAAAATGGTGGTAACTTTGATGTGGTACATAGAGTGAGATAATTAGGTCATTGGTGGATTATCTTAAAGAGTGAATTAGCTCTTGTGAGAATAGATAGTAAAGTGAAATGATCCCAAACACTTGGCCCCTTCTGCATACACCCATTTCCTTTCTGTTCTACCATGTTGTATATCAACCAAAGGAACTCTCATCAGAGGCAGAACAGATGGTGTCATTCAATGTCGGACTTCCAGCCTCCAAAACTGTGAACTAAATAAACTTCTGTTCTTTATAAAATGTTCAGCCATGGGCATTTTGTTATACGAGCAGAAATAAATTGATAAAATATTCTAAAGGCAGTTTCGCTCCTTTTGATTTTGTTGGATTTGTCTTCTTTCTGATTTTATGACTGCAGAAAATCTATATACTGCACCTAAAATTGAAATTCAAGATGTAACTAAAATACAGTGTGCATTCAATTCCTTATTTTAATCCATATATATGTTTATATTTGTTAGAGTACTTTTAAAATTATTGTCATGTGGACAAAATGTATTTTCTAATTATTAACTTTCTTGGCTGTTTTAGCCCCAGATACCTTTTTATGACTACTTATAGTTTGGAATTTCATTTGCAGTCTTATTTATGTTTTCTTTATTTATGTTCTCTATTTTCTGCTCTCTTTCTTTGCATACATTCTTGTGCTACCTTTGTTTAAATTTTCCTTTTCTGTGTGTGTAATTTATCTTTTATATTGTCTAAAGATGGCTTCCCAAGATGGTGGTGGCTCAACTGAAAATCAGATCTTACAATATTGCTGGGAGGTGTGGCCCTGCCGTGACATCAGGATGGGTGCTTTGGTTGGCTCAGCCCCATAGTTAAGGCTATGCGCCTCTTCCCCTCCCCATAGGTCTGCAGGTCAATATCACACATATTTGGCGAAAGTGTTTGTTTGTTTCTTTGTGTTTGTTTATGGTTACACTTCAGGATGAAACTGGGGAAGTGTCCTTCATTTTGGGAGATGTCAGCTGCTGATAAGTAAGGATACTCACAAGGGGATACCTTGTGGCAAGGAAGTAGGGCTCTCACCAATAGCCAGGAAGAATTTGTCCAATCAAATGAGAGTCATGTTGGAAATGGAAATGCAATTCCAAGCCAAGGCCTTTCAGATGACTGAAAGGCTATATGAAACATGTTGGCCAACGTGTTTAATATAACCTCTTAAGATATGCCAAGGTAGAACCATCCGCCAAGCCATTTCAAAATTCCTGACCCATAGATACTATGTGAGATAATGTTTATCCTTTTAAGTTATTAGATTTGGAGTCATTTGTTACCCAGCCATAGATAAATAATATATTCATCTATATCCATGTCTTTGTCCACATCTCTATGTCTCTTTGTATATCTCATTTTCTTTGAGAAATAAACACTAAGGAAACACTATTAATATAAAAAGTGAGGGTCACTAGAAATTTATTTTCTATTTAATTCATATTTAATGTCTTGTTCTTTGATAACAATTGCTTGAAAAAAGTTGTAAAAATGAAACAAACTAAAAATTAGCAATCATATAATGCTCATTTCTTTGAAGTTGCACTGAGTTTTAAATGCCAATTAGCATAAGGTGTTAATGAGATGTAAATTACAAAAAGTAACCCTGAAATCTTGAGCTGCAACATAATGCTATCACTCGAGCTCTTGATTATATGTCTTTTTTTAAAAAATGGTTTACTAAAAGACTGTATGCTTAATAATTAAATATTATTTAAAGCTCTGCTACTACCAAGAGCATCTTATACTGCAGACAATAGTCATGGACTTCACAGTCTAAGTGGCCTCAAAGCATTCTAAGACATTAAGTGATGCTTTATAAAGTAGCTTGTTGGTAAAGGACTGTGATTTACTTTAGTAACACCACAAATACAAATCTGGAGTTAGGATAATGTTTCAACGAAATCAAGTTCATAGCTAAAGCTACATAACAGTTCATGTACAGAGTCAGTGCACCCACAACAGTCTCTAGAGGAAACCTAATGAGTTTTAGTCCTAAAATTGAGAATACAATTTCAAGGATAACTTTTAACCTGTACTTATTTCTGGTGTAATAATCAGTACTTTTAAGTTCAGATGACAGAAATCCAACCCAAAGTAGCTTAAGCAAAAAGTTAAATGCATAATTTGATTTATATATACAGGCAGATCTGATTTCAAGAAAATTTAAGGGTTCAAATCTATTCAACAGGGATCTATTTCTTTGCATATTCAGGCTCCACTTTCTGTTCTTTGGTCTAATTTCCAAACAGGCTGTCACCACCTGGGAACAAGAAGTTACCAAAGACAATTGAAGCTTCATCCATACAAAATGCTGGTTTATGTCATGTCCCTATTACTGAACAATCAGAGGGAATAGGAGTATTCTGGCCTCATTGAGCTCACAGCCAATGCCTATTCCTGGCTACAGAAGGGAGCAAAAGGGGAAAGGTACTCTCCCCCAAAGCACACTAACTGAACAAAATAACCACGGAATGGGGATATGGAAATGAATGAATTTTTCTTTTTTGTTTGCTATGGTTTTTCCTATAATAACTTAGAGAGAACCACGGATCCTGTGCTTTTGCTGAGTTACTGCTTAGTCCCTAGTGCCAAGGTTGGTATTTTAAGGATCTGTCCAAGAAAAAGATATGTTGCAAAGAATGTTTAGTTTTCAACCTGTACTATCATTATATTATGTATTCAATACTTAATGAACACATCCTGTATTCCAGAAATTGTGCTGGGTTTTAAGGATATATCAGTAAAGAAAACAAAAGATTATATATCATTTTTCTTGTTCTCATAAAGATTACATTTTAGTGTATCTGAAATTCCAGTATTAAAAATGTAGATGGTTAGTCACCATCTTGGACCTAATGAACTAGAAAATCTGATGGATTTGATAAGCATATTTAATGAGTAGCCCATGCAGTCCTTGGACATACCAAATTTCAGAGCTAAACAACTTTCCTTTTCTCTTTTCCCTGCTCTATAAATCTGATTCTTGCTATAAATTTTTCTAAAAGTTCTCTGCTGGGATGCTATTTTATCCTTGATTTGTTATTCTGATGTTCAGTACCTCGTTTGGGAATCTCTTACTACTTCCTATGGTACATTTTATTTGAGTTACAATATAATATTTAAAAATGTCTTTCAAAACACAAGTTAGTTGTCTTATTTTGTATTCCTTTTACTTTCAAACAAAACAACATGGATTTTTAAAATCTTGTGTGTAAATGTAACACCCAAGAATACAAATAGTTACTATCATAATTCTTTTTTTTTTTTTTTTTTTGTACTAGGGATTGAACCCAAGACCCAAGACCTTGTGCATAAAAAGCAAGGCTCTACCACTGAGCTACAGAATCTGCCTGATAAATATCATTCTTATGGATAGACAAAATAATTATATACAATTTAAAAATAATACAAGTCTAGAAATACTCACTAGTTTTATCCTCTCTTTAGCTAAGCTGATTAAAGTAGCAAATCAGGATTTAAAATATTCAAATTGAATATAAATAGGAAAAGGGTAGTAGTCATTTAGGGAATTCTGAATTGAATGTTTGAGACTTAATAATGTCCTCTCCCATTGGAAAATGAGTCTTAAAAATACATTATTTAGGAACTAATGTCTAAAATTTGGGGACGACATAAAACTAAAAAATTATTTTGCAATTATATTGCAGCCTCTTTTAAGTTGCCTTTCTATCCTAAATAAGAATGACCCTGAAAATGTTCTTTGATATATTATAGAGATGGATATTCAGAAAATGTCAAGAAGAAATTTCAGTGGATTCATGGGGAAAATAGGATTTGTTATTTGTCAAAAGATTGGTCAGAGAATACTCATGTCTACAGTTTATCACAAGAATCTGAATTAAATGTCCAAGGCACTGTGGATTCACAGAGTAAGACCCGATGACTGTATCACTTATGTGTTCTTATTATCTCAAAAGGTATTTTCTATTTGTTTGTTTTCTTCAAAGATATAGTTTCCAAGTACAAGTAAATAAAAATGATTGGACACCAGAAGAAGTAATGATTAACTTGTTGTTGTTGTTTTTTTAAAACTATATAGTTATATTAATAGAGATAATAATCTTATTTAGAATTACTGCAAATCTCTTGAGAACAACAATTTACCCATTAGTCACATTAGTTCTTCTAATGCCTCATGGATTAAATTGAGAACTTTAATGAGGTTATCCTAGAAGGTGCCATGGAAAGATTTTATTCTTGGTGGCTTGATTTTCATATCAAGCTGCTTTGGGTCACCCTTAACTATGCAAATTGAAATTTATCTATAACTCATGGGTCAAGGCGAAGAGCAATAACTTAAGAAATTATGATATTTTCCAGGAGAAGTATACAATGCTTGAAAAAACTTGAAATTAAGATAAAACACAATTGGTTATACGGTATTTTCCTTGACGATTTTTAACGTGTTCACTGCTTTTCTTCGAATGTTGAAACTGGAGGATGTTTGGAATTGAGCAAGGATTTATTTGTAAATGTTTTAATCCTGCTTGGAAGAAGAAAACTGCCTCTTAGTGTCATAATACTGACTTCACAAATTTTACTTGCCCAGAGTGGGTGTAAAATGACACTCCTCTAAGAGCCAGCAGGTGCTGGGCTGGCTGCTCAATGGCTTGTGGGAAGCTGACATTTCAACATTAAAGTTCAGTGCATCAGAGCATTGTTCTAGTCATAACAAATTGTCAAAATTACAAAATCCTGGCAACCCATTCTAGCCATTAAACTGTATATTCCCCTATTTTCAGTCTGGAAAGCTTTTATTAATTCATAAAAGAGTTTTCTCAGCCGAAAGAAATTGGAATCTGGCAGACCAAACAACAAAACAGGTCCACTCATTTCCCAGCTGAAAGATTAGACCAGATTCATTAGCATTTGAATTACTTTTGAAAAATTCCACCCAGCACTGATTACTATATATATATATTAATATGTTACTGTAGACTCATACTTCCATGCCTTTTCATCCAATTGTATTTTGTAGAATATATTTCATTTATAATGTTCTAAGCTTAGCTTATTGTGCATTACTCTTATATTGTAATTTTTTTTTCCTTTGGAAAGATTACAAAGAGAGCTACAGTGAGAGTATTAACCAGAGAAACAAATGAAAGCCCTTCAGGCTTTGCCCCATATTTTTTTTCCTTAGTCATTGTCTCATCAAGTTTGCAACAAGAGTAAGACATTGTACTTTTCCCAAATAAACCACTATCAATAAATACAGAAGTGATAGCAATCAGATCAAGAAAAGCAATCCTTGTCTAAGCATTGGAGCTATATCATATGACTACTGAAATGAACAAGTTACAAAATTCCCAATGAAATTGCACAATGTAACAAGCTGTGCTTTTTTGACAGATATTATACATACAAAAGTGTATTAATCCTTTATATGTGCCTCAGAAATATTCACCAAAAAATCACCAAACAGATAAATACATAACTTTTACCTAAAATCCACCAGAGGACTGGCCCTTTCACCTCTGTCACCTCTCCTGTCTATTCTAACTTGCCATCCTCTGTGTTCCACCTCTTTGTGAATTCACATAAATGAAGTTCAGTAGTATGCACTCTCTTTTTCTAGATTCTTCTGTAATTATATTTTTAGGTAAGTTTATTTGGTGGCTAGTCACATCAGTACCTCATTCTCTTTAATTGCTTTGTAGTAATAATTTTTTATTATAACATTGTTTGTCAACAGCTTTATTTAGATTAAGTTTACTACCATGAAATTCACTTTTTTAAATTGCTGATTTAGAGGCTTTTAGTATAGTCTCAGAGTTGTGTAACTGTGACCACCATCTAATTTTAAAACATTTTTAGCACCCCATAAAGAAATCACATGCCTTTTAACTGTCAGTCCCTATTATGGGTTAGATATGGTATCACCCAAAAGCTCACATGTGAGACAACGCAACAAGATTTGGAGGAATATAACTGAGGGATAGCCTTTGCCTAATCAATGAATTAATCCCTGATGGGATTAACTGAGTGGTAACTGGAGGCAGGTGGGATATGGCTATGGATTATGTATTTTGTGTCTGGAGAGTGGAGTCTCTCTCTCTCTTCTTCCTGACCATCGTGGGAGCTGGTTCCCTCTGCCACACTCTTCTGCATAGATGTCCTGCCTCTTACTTCAAGCCCCAAGAAATGGAGCCTACTATCCATGGACTGAGACCATGGAAACCATGAGCTCCCAGATAAACTTTTCCTCCCCTAAAAGTGTCCTGGTTTGGGTTCTTTAGTCACAGCAGTGAAAAAGCTAACTAAAATAGTCCCCATAACCTCACCCCTCTAGACATCACTCACCTACTGTCTCTATGGATTTGTCCATTCTGGACATTTCTGTTAAATGGAATCCTACAGTATGTACCACAGTTTATCCATTTCCCTGTTGGTGGCATTCACTGGTTTCCAGGATGGGGTCATTATGATCAATAGTATGAAATGTCTCGTGTTTTTGTTGTTGTTGTTGTTGTTATTCACATTAATTTCTGGGCTATGTAAATTATAAACTTAGATGAGTGGAAACTTACAAGCACTCTTTCAAAGTGGTTTTACAATTTTCCAATGCTACCAGGAATGTATGAGAACCCCAGCAGCATCATAAACTCCCCTATACTTAGTATTGTCAGGACTATAAATATTAACCACTATAGATGTCTGTGTAGTAGAATCCCATCAACAAAAGACTGAATCTTGAATGTACAAAAGATTCTAAAATACATGAGGCTATTCAGTGGGGAAATTGTTCTGTATTCTATTTGTAGTCATGGTTACACAATCTATGTTTAAAAATTCATTAAACTACACAACAAAATGGTTTATTATTAATTATTATGGTGATTATATGTAAATTTTTAATGAAAAATCTATAAGACATTGTCACTATTATTTCTTTAATAATTATTGACATTATTTATAGAAACCTGCATAGTTTTCAGTATGGGGTGTTTTTGATTTCTTCCTAAATGTTCTTGCCTTCTTGTGGAATCATTAATATTCTATTGAAAGAGATTTTCATATTTATAGTAGTGAGACATTGTTGATGATAATTTCTTTCAATTTCTGTATTTTGAAACATCACTACTACATTTTGGTTATTCAAGTATATTTTTGCTGTTTATAGAAGTATAATCAGCAAAACTTTTTATCACATTAAAAATGTAGTAGTTTTGTCTTCTGGCTTCTATGATTCTATGGCAATATCTGCCATCCAGCTCAATGTTGTCCTTCTGAAAAGAATGCATCCCCCGATCCATCTTTTTTTCTTTTTTATGCAATATACTTAAACTTTCTCCATGTTTTTGACATGTTTATAGTAGTAATACCAATATCCTTTTCTAATTTTAACTATGAGTTTTGTAATAGTTGGTCCTAATTTACTTTTTTCCCCTTGAGCCACATTTTCCTGCTTTGGACCACATTTCCTTGTTTTGTGCTGTCTTCCAATTTTTTCTATATGCCAAATACTGTTTCCAGAATGATGCACACCTGAATTTTATGTGCATTTATTATAGGTATCTAGAGTGATAGATCACTTAAATCCAACCAGGAATTAAGCATGTCGAAGCATGGGTTGCAGCTTAAATCACACCTATTTTTACCCTGGTTTCAAGATCCTAAGGACATACAACCTTCAGGTGTTATTGACTCTCTTGTCTGCCAGGACTTGACTTTTAAGCACCGTCCAATTGTATAGAATTTCATTCCATGTTTCCATCCAAACCCTTCCATACCTCAGCCCTTGGCAAAAGTCCAGTAGGAGAGAATTGGCAGCCTTGCATTTGGTCCTGTCCAGATTCCTAACTGCCACACCAGACAATGCAGCCATCCAAACCCACATTAGCTTATCTTTACTCCATCACAGCTTGATTACTGCAAGCCTGATCCTCAGTCTATAGCCAGATCTACAAATACCCCCTAAAGCAAAAGTCTGGAGATGAGCCATATATAGACATTCCACTCAAATGAGAGGGGATCTTTTGGATCTAATGTCTTCTAAATTAATATAATTTTAGCTGGGTGTGTCACAGGAGAATGGGGAGCTGAGGCTCCAAACAAACCTTAGTTCTTATATCTGAACAAAAGAAAATTTAAAGTCAGCTGTAAAAAGTCAGGCAAGAGAATTTTATTATGAGTGAAAGTAAAGTACAGCTCAAGCAAAGAACACTCTCAAGAGAAAGAGTGGGTCATCTCTGAGCAGAGAACAAAGGGGAAAAAAATTTGCTACTTTCAAAGTTATTACTGTTTGTTGGGCACTCGGCTCAGTGGTGAAGCACTTGCCTAACAAGCACAAAGACCTGGGTTCAATCCCCAGTGCCACAAGAAAAAAAAAAAAAAAAAAAAAAACAGAAAATAAAGAAACAAGTTTATTATTGTTTGATGTTTGCCAGGATAACTGGGATCGACCTTCTGTAGTCTTTACAAGCCAGATGTTGAACTTCTCCATCACATCAGACAAGGGAGTTTTTGATCCTAGTTGGTCTTCTTCAGAACGGTCATGGTGACTATTCCATTCAGGGGGGCTTCACCTGCATGCCAGTCCTATATTAATCCAGGCTCTGAGGTCTATGGCCAGATAAACTTCATCTTAGTGCACTTGCACTATAAATGTAATTTTCTTTCTGAAATACATTGGGAAAACTATAACCATAAATCCTGACTTTACAATGACCTCAATAGACCCTTTCAGGAGACATCCCCATTGATCCTTTTTTTCTTGCTATATTTATTAATTGGGTCCCTTTGTTTTCAGGTGTTTATTCTTAAGGTTATTGCATTTGTTGTTGTACAAGCTACTTGATCGTTCATTAAAGGCAATTCAAAGAAACACCATGACTTGGTTAGGTAGTTAGAGTAGAATTCCTGGTTAGTGTGGTAAATGTATGATTAACTTTATAAAACATCTGTCAAACTGTTCTGAAAGGTGGATTCAGCATTTTGCATTCTCAACTGTATTAGACTCCAGTTGTTCCTTGTTCTCATCAGAAATTAATATCAGTTGATATTCATTTGATCCATTCAAATAATCCTATAGTGCTATCTATATGTAGTTTTCATTTGCATTTTCTTTAATGACTTATGACATTCATTTGATTATTTTTCAGTCATATGTCTTCTTCAGTGAAGTATCACTCACATCTTTTACCCTTTTAATTGGGTTGTTATTTTCCTTGTAATAAAACATGAATGTTCTTTATGTGACTTGGTTACCAGTCCTTTATCATGTATGTGCTTTCCAAATATTTTCTCCCTATTTGTGCCTTATCGTTTATTTTTCTTTGGAAAAAAACAGTGTCTTTTCAATAACAGAAATTTCAAATTTGGATGACTTTCATTTTTTTTTCTTCATGGTTTATTTTTTGTTTTGTTTTGTTTGTTTTTTAGCCTAAGATATGCTTCAGTTGTAGAAGAATTTAGAGATGCTTCTATAAATACAGTAACAGATTTTAAAATTTAGGTCTGATTTATTTTAAGTCAGTTTTTGTGTATGGTTCAAGGTTGAAGTTATTTTGTTGCATGTGTATATCCAATTGTCCAAACACCATTTGTTGAAAATACTATTTTTTTCTTCCCTTTAATTTCCTTGGTAAATATGTCAGACTTGACCTAATGCTAATAGCTGTATTTGTGTTCTCTTGTATTTGATCTATCAATATGTCCTTCCTTTCACTAACAGCACATTGCCTTACTTTCAGCAGATTTATGTTAATTTTGACTCAAATAACTTTAAAATATGTATATTTTACATATTATCTCTTTTGATCACAACTTGAATACGCCTGTATTTCTTATTTCTTTCCAGGACTCTTCTCAATTATTTTACCTTCTCTAAAATTGGAAGTATTATCAAGTTATTCAACATTATTTAATCATTTTGCAATCCCTACTTAACATTGTTGTAATTCAATATAGTCCCAAGATCATTACATTCTCAGCACTATCAAATAGGACCTCTGTCTTTCCCTGATTTGAAAACAACTAACTATATGACTTAATTTGCTTAATCTGAGTAGTAAAGCTTCTATAATAGATTATTTTCAAAGGGGACTTAAATGGATTATGACAAGGGAAATATACATATAGCAAAACTACAAAATTATGTGTGACTAATTTTTACAGGCTCCTTTTCATGTAGGGAGAAATGGGTTGAAGTAGTAGTCATAACCTTGTCAAAAAAAAAATCGTTCCTAACCCCACTTACTCATAAGAGAATATTTAGTCACATCATATTGAAAGTCACTCCCTGTCATTTCTGAAAATCTCCATACAGTAATTAACAACTAGAATGTCAGCCAACATTACCCTGCTGTGCCTGCCATATTTTCTATTTCTGTTCTGATTCTTAGTCTATGTCAATCTCAGTTGCTCTCAAAACCACCTGTCAAGATCTTATCAATGCAAACTTGGCTTATATTCCATTTAAGTCATACACCTTAATAATAATTTTGTGAACTAAAAAATTATTTGACTTTTTGTAGTGAAGAAATCACATGTATAACATTTCAGCATTTGCCTTTAAAGCTCTCTTGTAGAGGGTTCCCTAATGTGGAACCCTATCACAATGATGCTGAATATACTCTGCCTTAATAAATGCTACTGAATATTTTTTTCTGTAACAGATGCAAGCATTCTCACTTTTTGCTTTTTACTCAAATAAGTGAAAAACTTATGTTCTCACAATATAGATGTTTATGTCAGTTTTATCTATAATTGCAAAACTTGGAAGCAATAAATACTCCTTTAGTAGGTGAATGGATAAATAAATTATAGTACCCCCAGACAATGGAATACTACTGAATGCTAAAAAGAGATAAGTTATCAATCCATGAATCATATGGAGGAACCCTAAATGTATAATGTTAAGAGAAAAAGCTAATCTGAAAATCCTACATACTGTATGATTCCAACTTTCTGACATTCTGGAAAAGACAACACTATGAAGACTATAGAGGAACAGTGATTTTCAGGAGTTAGGAATAAAAGAAAAATGAATAAATGGAGCAAATAAGATATTTAGGGGGATAGTGAAACTATTCTGCATCATCATATAGTAGAATATACTATATTATACTATGCCACCATTATACACTTGTCCAAACGCATAGAATTTGCAACACAGAGTAAACCCTGATGTGAACTATGGGGTTTGGGTTATGATGGACCAATGGAAGTTCCTCAGTTATTAACAGATACCTCTGGTGCAGGACGTTGATAATGGAAGAGGTTTGTAGATAGGGGGAAAGAGGGATAAGGGAAATATGTGTACCATCTAGTCAAGCATTATGTGAACCAATAACTGCTCCAAAAAATAAAGTATTTTTTAAAATAACACTTAAAATGGGTAAACTCACATGTGCAAACAGAACAAGGGGAAAAGCAGCAATACAGATCTACAAGCTAGAAAAAAAACATGAAATGTGTCAATTGGCATAGCTAAAAAGGAGAAAGATGATGCCTTTCAAATAATAGCAAGGACAAAAGTAGAATTTCAGCACCAACAATATGACTGAAGGAATTTAGATTTCATTATAAGGTTGAAAGATAAATTTGAGACGAAATTTCCCATGTGTAAAAGAACCAAGGAGATAACATATTAGAGAAAATAAGAACCAATCAGATTAGTCTATGAGGTAGACTACCCTGAAAAAGGACTTCTAAAAAGAAAGAAAGGAATTAAAGACAAAAATTTGAAAATTAAAAAACAAAAGCTAATTTAACAGGAGGACATGATTTTCTAGATTTAAGGAGTTGATTCAGGACCATTTAATGAAAAAGACTCTGGCAAGGCCTGACTTCAGGAAGTATCACCAAAAAAAGTGAGCCTAAAATGTCCCTGAGTGAATTAATAAACAAGTGAATTAAATAAATAATATATTATAAAAGACTGAGAATCCGATTAACAATTTAGAAGAAAAAATGTGTTATGGCTTCAAAATTCCGAGGAAAAGAAACTCCATACTCAGGCTTTGACATCCCACAATATTTTCAATGAAGTAGGAAGCTGGAATAAAGGTAATTTTAGATAAGCAAGTTCTCAAAATTTTGACTTTTCATGCATCCTTCTCCAGGAAGCTACTCAAGGATATTCCCTTGCAAAAAGAAAGAATAAACCAAAACAGAACGTAATAGACACTCCGAGAAACTGCCCAGAGCCTCTTCTAATTAAGGCCTCAGCAGAGAGCCTTCATCACCTCTAGGTCCCTCCATGAATTGCCTCAGCTTCAGAAACCTTTCTTATCCAAGTTTGTGGCATTTAACTGAGTATGACACATCTAAGACATAATGTGCAGATAGACCTAGACAATTAGGCTCAACTTGAGACAACTCTGAAGGGCCACTCTAGTTCTAGAATCTTTGTGGAGTATCCAAGTCTGGCTTAAACCCACACTGCAAGTCAGCCTCTGCCTTTGTCAAAGCTTTATTCTCTCTTCTCACCAGGGTTGATCCCAAGGACACTTAATGAACATTTAGCACCCAGATCTTTCTCAGAGTCTACTCCCTGGAGGTCACAACCTGAGATAGAGATAATATAATGGGATTCGATGTAAGAACAAAGAAAATTAATGTGAGAATGAGATTAAGATAATCAGCCAGATGAAGGTGAATTAAATTTCAGGTTCACATCTGTGTGGCAGACCCATCGTGCACACAATCATCACGAGACAGAAGGTTGAAGAGCTTCAGGAACAAACTCTCCAACAACAACAAAAAAAAGAATAAAAGAAATGTATAGAACTCTGGATGTTTCAAACACATTGAGAAGGATTTAGTTTTTGCTATAGAAGTTGGGAATGAAATACTCAGAGGTCTGTAGAAAACAAAACAAAATTAAATAAAGACAATGAGTAAGGTAAGGGAAAACTAAAAATTGTGCCAGAAAGTATACATAAACAAAATGCTTTTCACATATCAAATATGAATAATACGCTTATCAAAGTATACTGTGGGACTATTGTATAGAGAAATCACTTTGGAGCATCTATTATTCTGATTTTAGAATAATCAAGTATTCCATTTTGGGATATCAATAGGTCATACTGAAAACTAAAAAGCCATATATGATACTTCATGTGTGGTATTGAGTGATATAAACTACAATACTAGAAGAAAAACAAAACTTTTAAAATGAGAAATGCATCAGAGAGAGAAGTACATGACTTTAACGTTGAAGATATTTTAAAAGGTGTATTTACAACTTCTATTTAAAATTTTTCTTAGGGAACGCTTATTTCATTGACTCCCAGGAGATTCCAGTATATTTGTGTACCAAATAATAATTCCCCTTTGGGATGAACTGAATGTGTGTGCCTAACCCAAATTCATGTGTTGAAGTCTTACCTTCAAAGAAATGGTACTTAGAGGTGGGGCTGTTGGGAGATACCAGGGTTAGAAAGTGGGATCCTCATGATGGCATTGGTGTTCTTGATTCAAGACCCCAGCAAGTGCCCACCTCTGTCTATGCCCACTCATGCCTCAGTGCACAAGGAAGATCAAGAAGAGATCATATGAGCACAAAATGGGGTGACAATTACTTCTGAGCTGGGAAGCAAGTACTCACTGGAAGGTCACTATGTGGGACTCTGAATTTGTCTACCAGCATCCAGAACTGCAAGAAAATAAATTTCTATTGTTTAAGCCACTCTGTCTATGATATTTTCTCATGACAGGCTCAGGTGGTAAGTATATTCTTAAATGCATTCTAAGTTTTTTTTCTTTCCTATGCATCTTTTATTCCTGCCAGACAATATTTCAGTCATGCCATGACCTGTCCTTCCTCTATGCTCTTCTTGCTTCCAACTTGTTTTTCCCTTTGCTATGCAATGCTTTTCCACATGTAGTCCTTTTGCCAAACTTCCTCATTCTGTTCAAGTTCCAAGTCATTCAATTATCCCATTTTCAAAAGCACTTTCCCAAATAATCTCAACAGAATTAATCACTTTTCTTACTGCTATTTAATTCTTTCACTATATTTCTATTATTTAATTGTTTTATATTGTTCCAATTGGGCTTATGTGCATATTTGCCCAATTGACTATGGGTTTTAAAAGCAGGAACATCATTTATTCACTTCTAGATTAATTCATGCTTTCTATAGTAATTGCTGTATGTAAAAAATCTTACCTCTGTCAGCACAAAACTGTAAACTGAGAGATGATTTTGTCTCAGCCTTACTTTATGTAGCTGTCATTTTTCTTTGCCTCTTGACTGTTTACATCTACACATCAGTTGTTCTACTTTAGTACTGAAAAATTCCTCTGACCTTGTGAAAAAAAAAACAATCCAAGGATTTAACTTACAAAACACACCCATAAAAATCTACTTTAATGTGCCAATCCATATTTCATTTAAAACTTATTACTGGAATTAAAACTGCTTTAAACATCAGATTTGAAGAATTATAAAACTCCCACATATCCTTGACATCAAAGATATTGACTACGTTTATGTACAAAAGATTCTAAAGCAATGCTCTTCAAAATAAATTATGATGAAATTTTATAATATCATCTTGTTACCATAGTGATAAGTTAATCTGCATTTTAATTTGGGGTATTAGCATTATTACCTCATTCTTACATTTGCTAATGGAAGTCTGTGGATCAACAACTATTATTACAGTGTCAGTAAGAATTTAGAAATCTGATATTATATGATGATTTGTAAACACAAGATGCTGGATATATTAAGCAATTCAAAATCCAGTATCAATTTATTAAACAGTCTGTGGAGTGCCTTCCTAGCAGACATAGTTGGGTCTGCTCTGTACCATTCACATACATGCATTGTAACAGGCAGGAAATCTCTATCAAAAGCAGTGGTTCTCATCAGGGAGTGATTTTGTATCCCATGGGATATTTGGTAATTTCTGGAAGTATTTAGTCACAAGTCTGGAAACAACACTTAAGATGCTACTAAGTATCCAACAGTTTGACAGCACTCCAAAACAAAGAAGTACCCAGTCCCAGGTGGCCAAGCACAAGACAGAAATTCTGGTCTAAGTTCCAGAGATGTATATGGAGGAGGTCAGCAGCCAACAGGTTCTAAGTTTTCCTTTTACTACCATTATGGAAGAAGACTAGGGAGCTACATTCAGTATCACTTTGTGATTCTTCCCTGGGTCCATATACTCAAAACACTTCTGCTTTGTTAAGTAAAATGTGTAAGTATGAAAACATAAGTAACAGCACAAAATAAAATATAATCAATGTTAAAATAAATAGATACTACAGGGGCTGGGGATGTGGCTCAAGCCGTAGCGTGCTCGCCTGGCATGCGTGCGGCCCGGGTTCAATCCTCAGCACCACATACAAACAAAGATGTAATGTCCACCAATAACTAAAAAATAAATATTAAAAAACTCTCTCTCTCTCTCTTTCTCTCTCTATCTCTGTCTCTTAAAAAAATAGATACTACAAGAATTAAAAAGAAAAAGAGGGATTCTAAGGATACGGATCAAGCCCATGGATTCTGGGTACTATGAATTTCAATCCCAACTTCAACAGTTTCTAATTATGAGGCTCAGGGAAAACTACTTGGCTTCTGGAAGCCTTCTGTTTTAGTCAGCTTTGGTGATTGCTGTCACCAAACACCTGACAAGAACAACATGGAGAAGAAAATGGTTATTTTGACTCACGAGTTCAGAGGTTCAGCCCATAGTCTTCTGACACCATAGCTCTGGACCCAAGATGAGGCAGAAATCATGACAGATGGGCAGGGCAGCCTGAAAGCAGAGAGAGTCACATTTGCCAGATAACAAATATAAACCCCAAAGTCTTAACCACCAGTGACCTACCTCCTCTAGCCACACCCTACATGCCTACAATTACCTCCCAGCTAATCCATATCCATGGATTAACGCACTGAATAGATTAAGTCTCTCATAACTCAATAATTTCACATCTGAAAACTCTTACATCATCCGACAGGTAAACTTTTTGGGGACACCTCATTTCCAAACCATAACACTGCCACACTCTCATCTGTAAAATGGAGACCTTAATTTTAGGGCAGGTAATAAGAAGAAAATGAGTTACTACTTGGGAGTTACTTTAAAAAATGCCCAGTACATGATGTCAGCTATTATTATTGTTATGATGATACCAAAGCACTCAGATAGTGTTATGAAGAAAATTAGATTTGATCTAGAATTACAGAATAGAAAGACTTTAATTAGGCGAAAAAGAAAAAAAAAAGGCACTTGCATGAGGGGAACATCAGCCTACACTGAATAAAATGCACAATTTCCCCTCCCCCGTGCATTTTCACTGTCTTTCTGGTAGCTTCTACTCCCTTTGCTCTTCCCAGAGCTTCTACCATGGTTCTTTCCAACCTGAACCAAGATTCTACATAGTGTGGCTTAAGTAGGGTAGAATAAGAATAAGATATAAATTGTCTTTTGTGAAGCGTAAAATTTTTTTTCTACATTTCACATTTTGACTGACTTTGATCACTAAAAATCAACCTCTTAATGATTTTGCTGTATGTTTAAATTGCCTTAGGTATCAATTATGCAATATTTCCTAATTATTAAAGAAGTATTAAGGTAATTAAGAGGCATTTTATTTTCTCAATATTTTTATTCCAGAAACAAGCTACAGAGTTATTAATGTCATGGTGATTAGCTTGATGGACCTGATATGGGTGTGAGTATATTTTAGAAGGGGAATAAATAAGTCATGTGTTAAGCTAAAAATCTGAAATGAAGCTGCTTGTTTCTCATTGAAACATCGCATAAGCATAATAATAATACATCTTTTTCTGGAAAATAGAAAAAAATTCTACACATGTCCTAAATTGAGCCAGTATCATAAATAACAAAATGAAATGCCAAGAGCATTCATCTATATACAGGCAATTTTTAAAATAACCTAGTTTCAATAACAAATATTATTTTCCTAGAAACAAATAAGATTGGAGAACATAAGAAATTTCCTCCAAGGTCAGTCAACAATATTTTAAGGGCAGAATCAGAAATGCAACTTAAACTTGCAACAATATTTTCAAACTTGTGTGGATTTTAGAAATCTTATGGCTTGCTTTTGGAGTACTGGACTATAGCTTCTGGTAGAAGGTGACAGCCCAAATAAATTAAGGCCTGTCACAGGTCTTACTTCACTTCTTAGAATTCATGCTTCCAGAAACAACAATCCTAGCTAGCATACTGGTTTTTTTTTTTTCTTATGTACCATTTACAACTACTACCTACATGAGTGAAAACTGAAAAATCTTCAAAATGCTATTAATATCTGACATCTTTAACCACTTTTAAAATTAGCTTTGAAAAAAGAAAAAAATATACTCGACACAACAAAATCAGTGGAATGAACATAGGCAAATAAATATGGCACAAATAGAATGTTTTATGATGCAAATAACTGGTGAATTAAGATAGCACAGGAAGGAGAGCATTATATTATACATGTGTGCGCATATGCATCTTTTATGTATTAATTTTGTGGGAAACTGCCAATATTTCCTCTTTTAGTTCTGCAGAATAGTTGAATGGCTATTATCTTTCTACTTTAAATGGTCTCAGGATATTTTGAGAGAACAGTTTAAATTGATTCTACTGCTCTGCCAACCTAGCTGTAGCTGAGAAACAGACAAGAAAATGCATATAAATTAGGTTATTTTGCAAATTGGTAACATCTTCAATATTATCTTCTCCTTCTTAATGGATTTAAATTAGAAACACTAATGAGTATGTTAGCATATTTTGTGCTCAGTAGGAGAAGCCGATCGGAGGGTTCTTTGGGTACATCTGAAGACGGAGAAACAATTGT
This sequence comes from Callospermophilus lateralis, assembly GCF_048772815.1. NCBI lineage: Eukaryota > Metazoa > Chordata > Mammalia > Rodentia > Sciuridae > Callospermophilus > Callospermophilus lateralis. The sequence continues at coordinate 26,077,418 of NC_135310.1, read as the reverse complement.
ATATCATTAGCACCAAAATCAAAATAATATTTCACTGAAAATATAGAGCTTAAAAAAAACCCTGTCAAATGCAGCTCAGAGAATTTTAAATAAATTTATGGGATAGTTGTTAGCCATGCTAAAGGAAGAACTTATTGAAATGCATGATGTTCCTTCCACCAACTTGAAATTTCTTTCTTTTTTTTTAAATCTATTCCTATGTGAATCATTCTCCAATGAGCACTGCTATGTCTTATATTATAAAAATATGATCCTTGACATAGTTACTTACCACAACTACGGCATATGATCATTAACAATATTTTAGTGAAAACTATTTGCATATATCTATTCCCTTGCTTTATTTTAAATGATTATATTTATGTAAAACTGTAATATGAACTGGTGAAGTCAAGGCATGTTTGGCTACTTGGACAGATTGATTCTTAATTGGAAGTTTACAGCATGCACAAATAGCTGAATTATACAGGGCATAAATGCAACAAACAACTAAAAGGACTGACATAAAGAAGGAAAAAAAACAGTAACTGAAACTTTTTCTTTCTTCTATTGGCAGTCCTGTTACTTTCTCTCCCCCTCCCTACCATTCCCTCCCCCCACCATTTTCCCTGTTGAGACATTTTCTCCAAGTAATGTCTGAGTACTACAGACCTTAGGCATCAAAGCATAAGACCAGTATTCTTTTACAAGTTTAGCTCAGAGCTAACTGCCCCAGAATTCTGCTACATCATAGGCTCTCAAAGCCTTGGACTGTACTAGCACTTTGCTTAAATCAATGTGATATGCCAAAACTTGACTCACTCAACTGGAATCACAAATACTTTGGGTCACAAAGCAAAATCTTCTATACCTCTAACAAATATTTATTCTGACGAGTTGATTAATACTGTGTGTAAAGCAAAAATAAAGGTGCCATCTTTGACTTTATGAAGCACAGTTTAGTGGAACAGAAAATGTGTTTCAAATAATCACACTGCTATGGTATAATTACTTAAATGAGAAAAATTAAGAAAGAAATGGAAATATTTCTATGAAGGATAAGGAAACACATTTTTGACCAAATAAGATCAGGGATGTGATTAGAAGAATTAGTAGGTGTTTGCTAAGATTAAAAAGAAATAGAAGCCCAGAACATCATTCCTGAGAAGTAAACAACATATGCAAAGGCCCTGTGGTAGAACACTTAATTCTATACCCTGTATGTTATGAAAGCCTCAGTTGATCTTGAAGAGAAAGAATGAAGCAAAGGCTAGGGAGAAGTAAGCCAAAAACCTCTTTATTTGTTCTAACTATAAAAGAAATGAGTATTTCTCTACCCTTGTAATAGTATAATTCTTAGAAAAAAATTAAAGAAGTGAGTAACTTGAGATTTGTCTGAAGATATCCCTTTTGCAGTGGAAGAAAAAAGATTAAATTGGGGCACAAATAAATATTAGGCCAGTTGATAAACAATTTAATAGTGCAAATAAGAGGTGATAGAAGTGTGGCCTAAAGTTTGGGAGTATAAATGAAGTGCTCAGAAATGAGAAATATTTAAGAACAAAACTGATATAACAAGATTATGTTCTACCAAAGGATTAACCATATAAATTACTGACATGACTAGAGTAACTAAATAACCAGGATCAAAGATACATGATGGATTGAACTATTTTGCTCCATAAGAGGTTTGATAGAAAGGAGAGCAACATGTCAAGCTTCATGTCCTAAGAGAAATGAAGGAGGAATTAACTGTTGAGAAGTGTGGCATGAAAGAGCTTGCCAATCAATGTTGCATATATTGGAAATGTGTAATATTTTTCCATAATTTGATTTACATTAATTCCAATACTCTCAAATTTAGGTGACAGAAACGTTGGAGAGCTAGATATCATAATCCATCGCAAGATCATTAAAAAGAAACTTTGGTTAAAAAAAAAAAATCCTCAAAAGGAAGGTTTATTCCAAATTCCACTTGATTTATATTTTCCCAAGGTAGAGATATCATTGTATTTCAGTTTCCATATGGAAAACATACAGGCACTGAAGGAGGACTGATTTAAAATCTTCAATCTAGTTGCCATTCGTTCAAAGTCATATTACTTAGGTGGGCCTGAAGATGGCAGATTAGTTTGAGGAAGCATTTCTCTTAGCTCAATGTTTTAGTCACTTTTTTTTTTTTTTTTTTTTTTTTTTTTTTTTGCTGCTGTGGCTCAAGGACCTGACAAGAACAATTTTAGGGAGGAAAAGTTTATTTAGGGCTCATGGTTTCAAAAGTCTCAATCCATAGACAACAGGTTCCATTCTTTAGGGCTTCGGGTAACGCAGAACATCATGGTGGAAGGGTGCGGTGGGAGAGAAGCAGCTCAATAATGATAGGAAAGCAGAGAGAGAGAGACAGAATTCACTCACCAGATACAAATATATACCCCAAAGCCATGCCCCAATTCCCACCTCCTCCAGCCATACTCTACTACTTCAATTACCACTCAATTAGTCCCTATTATGGAATTAATTTATTGATTAGGTTAAGACTCTAATAACCCAATCATTTTTCCTCTGAACCCTCTTGCATTGTCTCTCATATAAGCTTTTGGGAAACACCTCACATCCAAACCAAAACACTCAGCTACTCAGAACTCCAACAGCGGGAATACCGCATCTCCCATAGGCTTAGAGTGAATAATCCTGAGACTGGAGGGACAGTCTGCTCTAGCCAAACCACAGACTGCTTGATTCAGATATTAACAATAACAACAACAATAAACAAACAAACAAACTCTCCAGCATAGTTTATCAATCACCTGCCATCCAAGAGCCATCTTGGGACTGCAGTGTGGCAGAGCTGATGGAAACTGAAAGCCAGATCCTCAAGTTTGCAGCTGGGTCTGTGTAGGCCTGTTGAGTCCAGCCATCCTGCTGAATGTCAGAAACTGGGAACTTTTCACCTGGGGGAACACTGGCCTGAGAGGCTGGAGAGAGCCAGGCTCTCCCCAACTCTATGAGTCCTGAGGCCCCTGGGGACTGGCAGGGCTGGCCACATCGGGTCAGAAGTTGGAAGTGGGTATGAGGGCATCCTGCTCTCAGATCTCCCAGTCAGCCAGTTTGGTACTCACCACGCACAGGTTCCTGGGGCCCTCTCTGGCCGGTACTGGCCTGGTCTAGGCACCAGCCTGGTCCCTGACTCCCTCCTCAGTCTGGCATCCACTGATCACTCAGGTCTAGCATCAGTCCAGAACCCAACAGGGTCCTCAGGCTACCCAGTCCCCAGTCTCGCAGCCCCTCTGTAGCCCCCACCCTGGCCCATCACTTGAAGCTTCACAGCTGGCCTGCAAGTTTCAGCACCTGCTCTTGATCCACCTGACACAGAACAGCTGGACCCCCAAAGTGGATGGGCCCCTCATGCCTCTTGGCCACCAGGCCTGCTGGGTCCAGGACATAGCACTCAGCCTTAAAGAAGAATTAAGTTATGGCTCTGCCAGTAAATAGATGGAGCTGGAGAAAATCATGCTAAGTGAGATAAGCCAAACTCAAAAAAAACAAAAGCCAAATGTTTTCTCTGATTTGAGGATGCGAATTCAATAAAGCGGGGAAGCTAGGGCAGAATAGAGGTACTTTGGACTAGACAGAGGGGAGTGCAGGGAGGGGAGAAAGTATGGGGGTAGGAAGGATAGTAACATGTATCGGACATTATTACTCTATGTGCATGTATGATTATATGACCAGTGTAATTCTACATCATGTACAACCAGAAGAATGAGAAGTTTTATGCCACTTATCTATGAATGTCAGAATGCATTCCACGGTTACACGTAACTAATTAGAACAAATTAGAAAAGAACACCTAAAGGTAGGTAAACTTTTTAATGTACTGTATAGAACAGCCAGTAAATACTTCCTTGAACCAAAAAAGAAAAAAGCCATGGACTGACAGATTGGGGAAAAAAACCAAAATCTTACAATATGCTGTCTCCAGGAGACCACTGTGTAGGCATAAAGACATCCACAGACTGAAAGTGAAAGGATGTTAAAAAAGACATCACTCATGTGGATTGCATAAACAAGCACGGGTTTCTATCCTCATTTCAGATAAAGAGGACTTCAAGCCAAAGTTAATCAAAAGGGATGAAGAAGGACATTTCATACTGCTTAAGGGAATTATACAAGAAGAATTAACAATTGTAAATATTTATGCTTCAAACAATGTGACATCTACGTATATCAAAAAAGCCTTTCTTAATTTCAAGAATCAAAGAGACCACCAAGACAATATTATTGAGTGATTTTAACATGCCTCTCTTCTTACCGGATTGATCTTCCAAACAAAAACTAAACAAAGGAGATATATATCTAAAAAATACAATTAATAATTTATACTTATGCAGAATATTTCATCCATCAATTACTGAGTAGACTTGCTTTGTAGCAGCACATAGATCTTTCTCTAACATAGACCACATCTTAGGCCACAAAAGAAACTCTTTGTTTATTTAGCAAATAGAGAAAAAAAAGATAATATCTTGCATTCTATCACATCATAATGAAATAAAATTAGAAATCAATGATAAAATAAAAAAATAGAAGTTACTGTAATACCTGGATACTAAATAATACAATATTGAATAACCAATAGGTAGTAGAAGGAATTAGGGGTTAAATATATATATATATATATATATATATATATATATATATGTGTGTGTGTGTGTGTGTGTGTGTGTGTGTGTGTGTAAATGAAATTACCTATTCAACCTATCAAAATCTCTGGGACTTGGGCTGGAGTTGTGGCTCAGTAGTAGAGCACTCACATAGCATCTAGTATGTGTGAGGCTCTGGGTTCGAACCTCAGCACCACATAAAAATGAAATAAAGATATTGTGTCCACCTAAAACTAAAACATAAATTAAAAAAATTTTCTGGAACACTATGAAGGTGGTTCAAAGAGGAAAGTTCATTACATTGAGTTTATTTATTAAAGGAATAGGAAGTCATCAAATAATCTAAATTTATATCTCACAGCTCTAGAGAAAAACAGGAACAAATTAGTACCAAAAGCAGTAGAATACAGGAAATAATTAAAATAATTATAAATAATAAATAATTAAAATCAGAGCCCAAAACAATGAAATTAAATCTAAACAACAACAATAAAGAAAAAAAATTTTTAAAATTGGTTCTTTGAAAAAATAAAACTGACAAACCCTTACTGAAGCTAACTAAGAAAAAGAGGGGAAAAAATTCAAATTACTAAAATTCGTGATGAAAAAGGAAATATCACTGAAATACAGAAGATAATCAGAAACTATATTGAAAATTCATACTCCAATAAAATAGAAAATCTTGAAAACATTGACCAATTTCTAGAGATATATGACCTACCCAAATTGAACCATGAGGACATAAAAATTTTAAACAGATCAAATTGAACAATGAAATGCTCTCAAAAGCCTACCAACAAAGAAAAGCCAGAGCCAGCTATATTCTCAGCTGAGTTATACCAGACCTTCAAAAAACTAACACTGATCCTCCTCAAATTATTCCATGAAATAGAAAATGAGAGAACTCTTCCAAATTCATTCTATGAAGCTAGTATCACCCTGATAACCTACACCAAACAAAGATACATCAAGGAAATAAAACTTCAGACCAATATTCCTTATGAACATAGATGCAAAAATTCTCAATAAAATTCTGGAAAATTGCATTAGAAAATATGAAAAAGATAGTGCACCATAACCAAGTGAGGTTCATCCCAGGGTTGCAAGCCTGGTTCAACATTTGAAAATTAATAAACAACATTCACCACATCAATAGATTTAAGAGACAAGAACCAAATTATTATCTCAATAGATGCAAAAAAATCCATTGACAAAATACAGCATGTTCAAAACACTAAAAAACTAGGGATAGTAGGAACATACCTCAACATTGTAAAAGCTATATACATTAAACCCAAAGCCACCATAATTTTAAACAGAAAAATTGAAAGCATCCAACTGGAATAAGATAGGGATATCCTCTGCAACTATTTCTATTCAATATAGTCCTTGAAATTCTAGCTAAAGAAATTAGGTGAAAGAAAAAAATTTAAGAGATATGACTAGAAAGAACTCAAACTATCCCTGTTTGCCAAAGACATTATCCTATATCCTTAAAAGACTCAAAAAAAAAAAAAACTCCACCAGTAAACTTCTATAACTCATAAAGGAATTCATCAAAGTAGCAGAATATAAAATTAATACCTATTAACTAATTGCATTCCTATACAACAATGATGAATCAGTTGAAAGAGAAATTAGAAACACTATTCCATTCAGAATAGCCTCACACAAAAAAAAATAAGATACTTGGGAATCAATCTAATAAAACGGGCAAAAGATATTTTCAATGCAATCTACATAACACTACAGAAAGAAATTAAAGAAGACAATAGAAGATGGAAACACCTCCCATGTTCTTGGATAGGCACAATTAATATTGTCAATATGTCCATATTATCAAAAGCACTATACAGATACAATGCAGTTCCTCTTAAAATTTCAATGATGTAATTCATAGAAATAGAAAAAGCAGTCATAAAATTGCTTTGGAAAAATAAAAGGCCCAGAATAGCCAAAGCAATCCTTAGCGAGAAAAATAAAACAGGAGGCATCACAATATCATACCTACACAACTACAGAGATATAGTAATAAAAACTGCATGATATTGGCACCAAAACAGACATAAAGATCAATGTTACAGATTAGAAGACACAACAACAAACCCACATAAATACAGTTATCTCATATTAGACAAAAGCACCATAAACATACATCAGAGAAAATATAGCCTCTTCAATAAATGGTGCTTGGAAAACTGGAAATCCATAATCAACAAAATGAAATTTAACTCCTACCTCTCATCCTGCACAAAACTCATCTCAAAGTAGATCAAGAACCTAGACATTCAATCAGAGACCCTGCACATACTGGGAGAAAATATTGGCCCAACTCTCCCTCATGTCAACTTAGGAACTGACTTCTTCAAAAAAGACTCCTAAGGCACAAGAAGTGAAATCAAGAATCAATAAATGGAATGGTATCAAACTAAAAAGCTTCTTCACAGTGAAGGAAACATTTAAGAACATGAAGAGAGAGCCTAAAGAATGAGGGAAATATCTTAGCCACCTGCACCTCAGATAGAGCATTAATCTCTGGGATGTATAAAAACTCAATAAGTTTAACACCCCAAAATCAAATAACCCAATCAATAAATGGGAAAAAGAACTGAATAGGCATTTCAAATAAGAAGAAATACAAATGATCAACAAATATACGAAAAAAATGTTCACTATCTCTAGCAATTAGAGAAATGCAAATTAAAACTACACTGAGATTTCATCTTACTCCAGTGAGAATGGCAATTACCAAGAATATGAGCAACAATAAATGCTGGCAAGGGTGTGGGAAAAAGGATTGTTGGTGGTGAGACTGCAAATTGGTATATACAACCACTCTGGAAAGCAGTATGGAGATTCCTCTAAAACTAGGAAAAGAACCACCATGTGACCTGGTCATACCACTCCTTGGTACATATCCAAAGGATTTAAAGTCAGCATTCTACAGTGATGCGTCCACATCAATGTTTATAGCAGCTCAACTCACAACTAAGCTATGGGAGCAATCTAGATGCCCTTCAACAGATGAATGGATAAAGAAATTGTGGTATATATACACAATGGAATATTGCTTGGTCATAAAAAGAGTGACTTTATGACTTTTGCTGGTAAATGTATGTATCTGGAGACAATCAGACTGAGTGAAATAAGCCATTCCCCCAAATCCAAAGGGCAGATGTTCTCTCTAATATGTGGATATTGACATCCAAAAGAGGATGAGGGAAGAGTAGAAGTTCAGTGGATTAGACAAATGGGAATAAGAGAGAGAAGATAGGAGTAGGAAAGACAGTGAAATGAATTGGACACAACATTCCTATATTCATATATGAATAAACTATAGTGAAACTCTATATCATGTACAACCACAGGAATGGGTTCCTAATCAGAATAAGATATTCTCCATGTATGTATGTTATGACAAAATATACTCTACTATCATATAAAAATAAAAACATTAAATAAAAATATTTAAAGTCATTAAAATAAATTTAAAATTCAGTTCCTTGGACACTGACCACATTTCTAATGCCTAATAGTCACATGGGCTGAGTGGGTACTACAAGCAACACTGCAAGCACAGGACATTCCTGGAACTGCAGAGGGTGCTCTTGGTGAGCCTCAGAGAGTTCTGGTAACATTATTCCCACCAGAATAATGGAGGTTGGGAGATTTATAGAATATAACCTATTTTTCAAAATTTCTGCAGTAAAAAAAGGGCAGTTAAGGAATTTGGACACCATTTAGTCTACTTCCAGGATCTTATGTTTCCTTACAGATCAAGTGAGACATTGCTACTCTAAATGAGGGTGAAAAAAAAAGGCAAATTTTATGGCAATTAGTAAGGTAGAAGAAAGAGCATAAGATCATGTATGAAGTCATGGGAAGCACGGGTGTCTATGAAGAGTTGGACTGTGTCTTCTAGCCTAAAGGAACTTATAAATTATTTTAAAGATGATCCCTCTGGCTGGACAAAACATTTACTGACCTGAATTTAGGACTCTGGTTTGGAAGCACCACTTTATATGTTGTTGTATTAATTTAATTTCATGAAATTTTAAAGGAAACTGCCCCCCCCCCAAAAAAAATAATACCCTACCATTCAGTAGTAGAGGAGTTACAGGAGTTAGAAAAGTCAAATCATTTATTCAAATTATATAGGAGATTAACCTGGAATGAAAATGGTACCCAACCAAACAGAATTGTATTTTTCAGTAAAACTAAAATATATACAGATAAAACCCTTTGTTAGTGAAGCAAAATCTCTTGCTGGAAATTTAGTGGAACAAATTGGGGTGGAAGGCAGAATTGAGAAGGTGATCAAAGAATTTAATCTCTATAAGCTAAAATACAAGCAGAAAACAAAACAAAAAAATATTAGTGCTTTTCTTATATCCCAGTAGCTCTTACTCACAAAAATCAAACTAGTCTCTTTTCAAGGAATATCACCTTCTAAGTCATATTAAAAAATAAAGAGATTTTGGAGCTGGAGCTGCGGTAGAGCTCAGTGGTAGAGCAGGTGCTTAGCATGCACAGGTCTTGGATCTAATTGTCAACACCAACCAATATAAACAAAGAAACAAATAAAAAAAAACCCAAAATTTTGTGCTTGATACTACAAATCAGTAACTACCACAGTACATACTGCTTTATTACTTTATCTTTACAAACCTGTGTCCCTTGATAAGAAAACTGCTCTCAATGACTTTATCTGATTCTGTAAAATAACACTTTAAAGAACTTGGAGACAGATAAGAAGGCTGAACCAATAGAGAAAAATTACTTCATGTCGACAAGGAAATATATAAAACCAGGTGCTAATAACAAGAAATGAACAGTCGGGTCAAGAAAAAAATAATAAAGATGTTTTATGACTCAAACTCTAATTAGAAATTAGCTCCATGTAGGGAAAATTATTTTGAAATTTCCCAAGTCCCCTTTTTTGACCCATATTATTTTTTTTAATTAAATGCCTTCCTCATTTCATGAGAAGCACATCTTGGGAAGTATAAGAATGATTTTTCCAGTTAGCATCAAAGAAGTAACCAGGAGAGCAAATATTGCTATTTCACCTTTATATCTACCATGACCTGCTTTGGTTTCAAAACATCATCATTCTCAGAATTCTTTAGCTCTTATTGTTCCTTTAAGTGTTAGATTCCTCATCTTCTAAGAAATATTTTATATATATAATATATATATTATATATAACTTGAAGTATATGTAAATATATTATATACATATAGTATATATAATATATATTAATTAAAGTAATTTCCCTTTGGAGATATATATAAAGAGAGAGAGAGAGAATTTGAAAAGATTTTATATACATAAGCCCTTTGATAGACAAATTGGTGAGCTATTCTAGAACTTGCATTCTTAGAAACAGATTCAGCCATTTCCCATCCAGCCTACCCTTTCCTCAAGGGTCAGGTGTTCAACTAAATGGAGACCAGTGTAATCCCTGTTAGCACATGCTTTGGTGACAAAGCCTGAGCAACTAGTGTCCATCCAGCATGGCAGTAAGCATGCCAATCTCATCTCCAAACCTGCAGCTGGCATGGGCTTAGGAGAGAGAGCAGGGCAGCGACACAGACATGGTGTACCCTACAGCTTCTAATTCTGGCCCCTTTGCCTGTCTCTGAGCTGGAGCCTAGCACCAGCCAGGCCTCTGATTGTTTTTCTCATATTTGCTGTTTCTGTATGGATTTGAGTTTCACATGTTGGTCTAAGACTGCAAGAGAACACATAGGAAGCCAGAATGTAGTATCTCTTTGCTCGAGTTGTCTTCATTATCTTTGTTGTTGCCTTTTTTTTTTCTTATACTTTTGTTGTGCCTATGCTTAGGAATAGCTGTGTTGCTTAATGGATACCACTCTTCACGCTGGTCAGTTTAAAATACCTTTATATTGGGCTGGGGATGTGGCTCTAGCAGTAGCACACTCACCTGGCATGTGTGCCGCCCGGGTTCGATCCTCAGCACCACATACAAACAAAGATGTTGTGTCTGCCGAAAACTAACAAATAAATATTAAAATTCTCTCTCTCTCTCTCTCTCTCTCTCTCTCTCTCTCTCTCTCTCTCTCTCTCTCTTAAAAAAATACCTTTATAAAGCCTTTATCGGGAATATGATCCTGTGTGTCTCAGCTCTTTCCCAGGAGTCTCATTACTTCAGCTTGCTTTTAAAGAATGAAGTTGGCAACATTCCTGGTTGTTTTTCTAGCTCTTTAGTCTTTAGACCCCAGAATTTTCTACTCTTGATCATCTTTGGAGTAAAATTGTTAAAAGGAATGACAGAAATTCAAGAAACTGCATAAGGTTACCTACAAAGTCAAGTCTTCATTTAATTTTTATTCTTTTGTTTAAAAAAATTTTTTAAACTATCTAAAATAATAATTCTCTCATTCTTTATTTCCTTATGTTTCTAGAAGAAAACTTCAGGTCCAAACTATTTTTTCTGCATGAACACGTTGTATTGATTTAATAATTTTTGCGTTTGTTCAGACAGAGACTACACTATGTGCTAGTGACAAAAGATGAACCAAACAAATTATTTGTCCATAGAAAAAAGCCTTTGAGCTGCAAGACTGGAATATTCCCCCTCCCTCTCCAGATAGATAGATAGATAGATAGATAGATAGATAGATAGATAGATGATAGATAGATAGATAGATATACACACACACACACATATCTTCATGTTGCTATTTTTTTTATTTGTTTGCATTTTTGAAGTCTCAAAAATGAGCATTTAAAGTTTCTGTCCTAAAAAAAAAAAAGTTTATGTCCTGTCCCAATGCATTATGCTTATCAAATATCTGTATCATGCTTGTTAAGGTCCCATTGGTCAAGTCCAAAATCAGGGGAAGGTACTACATGAGGGCATCGATTATCAACAGGAATGCTGGTGGTGGGAGGTCTTTCATAGAAAGAATCTAGCACAGCCATTAAAAAAAAAAAAAAAAAAAAAAACACCAAAAACCTCATTCTGAAATTCTTGGAAGATCTCTATCTCTATGCCAACATAATATAGTTTCAACAAAATTAATGCGTGTAAAAATTAGCATTTTAATTATTTATGTAACAGTCAAAATGAAATTCTATATTTCAGATAAGTTCATCATTACTTTTCATCCACATGTAGCCATATACATACATTTAAATTTTTCTTTTATCCCACCTACAATTTAATGTAAAATTTAGTGCATTTTCTTCCCTTAGGAAATATAAATATTAAATGTGCTGTAAGCTTTTCAATTTTTATTTTCTAAATTTAATAAACATTGTAGATACAGCACACTAGCTTATGTTGAAAAAGGTAAAAGTATTACCAAGTCTCTTCTGCTTCCTTTCATAGAAAATATAATAAATACCTTTCTATCTTAATTTTCCAAACTTTTCAACTACAACTTGTTATATTTTAATGTCTTCGAAAGCTTCATAAAGTAAAACTTTACTTGACACTTAAACATACGCAATTTTATGCTGACAACTCAAAAGCTCCCTTGAACACAGAAATGATCAAAAACCAGCTGCTGTGCAGAAATTGTATATCACTATAAATTAATGACACAGCTAGCTGCAAGATAATTTTTTTTTAAAAATTGCAAAATTGAGATACATTTTAAATGAGCCATGATAGTGGCATTGAGAAGCAAAACAATTTCAGATGTGAATCAAATGACATTTCTATAATATCTGAATATAAAGACAAATTCCAACGTAAGCCCTCAGAAGAGGAAGAGAATTTCAAAGTTTTTAGCATGCTACCTGATCTTCTAATGATTACTGCAACAGTTATATGAGACAATATTAATCAACTTTTTGTTTCAAATAAATTATTATTTGCAAACATTTTTTAAAAAAAGCTTAAATTTCATTAAAAATTCACTGATAATTAGAGATGCTACAACAGGTTGTGAAAAACCTTAATGAAAAATCAGTCACACAAGAAATAAAATTTGCCATTGATTTGATTAATTGAATGTCTCCTTATCTTTACAACAAATTCTCCCTCATTTTCCTACTTCCTCATTATTTCTCCTGAGTAAAGTTAAATTTCTCTCATGATAGATTTGGGTTGTCTGTTAGGAAGTCATGTAGACTATTCCCTTTATTGTGATTGACTTTTCTTTCACTTCATGTTTATGACACTCATTCTATGGTTATGTTCTAGTAGTTCATTCATTTTCATTCTGTAGTATTCTGTTGTATAAAGATACCACATTTTCTTTAACCACTGTACTGTAGATGGCACTTGGGCTATTTCTAATTTGGGATTCTAATGAATAATAGTACCAGCAATAGTGTTATGAATGTCATTTGCTGCAAATAACATGCTCACACAAACAAAAAAAAATCAGATTCAAAATTGACTTGGTCAATGGAAGAAAATTGAGTAGTTATAAATTAGTATTTTCATATGTACAATAAATGTGAAAAGGTGTTCAAGATAATCATTAAGAAGATATCAATTAAATCCACAGTGAAATACAACAACACACCATTCAGAATGACAGAAAATTAAAACAAATAATGCCAAAATTGGAAAGGATGTTGAAAATTTTGCTGATGACGTTGTACAATGCTATAACAGACATTGTGAGAGATTGTTTAATGATATGTAATAAAACTGAACAAAAGTAAAATCTACAAGTAGTTTCTCAAATGCTGTAAATTCTCAAAAAAAAATGAGAGACATGTTCAACAAAAGACATGTAGAAATAAGTTTACAGTAGCACTATTCATAGTGGTCATCTTTATTTTGTAGGATATTCCAGCTGCTACACAGACATATTTTCTTTCAGCCTGCCATTTTAATAATGCTATTTTCATAATCTATGCTGAAAGATTAATCATTAGTCACATTTTTGCTCCTCCTTAAAAGTTAATCCATTTATTTTCCTTCTCCTGTCATTAAATGTGGTAATTTTGTTTTTAATGTTTTTAACTCTACCATGTGGACTTTCCTTCCAATGCAATATCTCTTCAAATCCTGCTTTATTCTTTTTTCCTCTTTTTGGTGCTTCAAGTATATGTATAATACAATATCTCACCAAACCCTATCTTATGGTTTCTTTCTTTATTCAATAATCATGATATATTTCCCCACTCTTTAACTTAAATATATACATGTATGAAAATAATTTCTTTAAATTGTATACGTATATAAATATATATATATATATATATATATATATATATATATATATATATCCCTTACATTATTTTAGAATTTTGCATTATTTCTTCCTGATCCTCAGTTTGGATATTTTAACTTTAATTTATTAATCATTTCTTCTACTGTTTCTATCCTTACTTTTGAAATATATTTATTAAGTTCTTACTAACATACAAGAAAGTCACCCATTCTGTGACCTATAATGCATTTATAGAATTGTGCATAATAACTATTTATATTAAGAATGTGTCTATCACTCCAAAAGTTCCTGAATACTTCTTTACAATTAAACCACACTTCTTCCAACCATGTAACGACCAATTTTCTTTCTACACCTATAAATTTACCTTTTCCAAAAATTTCATATGAATGTAATCACACAATATGCAGTATTTTAAAACTGTCTTTTTTTCTAATTTTATCCCAAAGTTTTTGAGATTTTCCAATGTTGTACAATGTAGTCATAGTATTTTTCCTTTTAACTGTTGAATAGTATAACATTGCATTGATGCACAAACTTTCATTTATCTATTTATGTTCTAATAGTAGCAATATTCATTCTTATTGTTGTTATATTCTACTAGTTTATTCATTTTTCCTTTCTGTGTAGTATTCTGTGGTATAAAGATATCACATTTTATTTAACCATTGTACTAGTGATGGTACTTGGACTATTATGAATGCTGTTGCTCTAAACATTCACATGCAAAACTTTGAGCAGATATACCTTATTTGTTTCTATTTTCATTGATAATACTTGCTGGTGGTGGGGGGTCCTCCATAGAAAGAATCTAGCACAACCATTTAAAAAAAAAAAAAAAACCTCATTCTGAAATTCTTGGAATTTCATGTTTAAATTTTTATGAGACTACCAAATTATTTTCTGAAATGCTTGCTACATTTTACGTTTATATCAGCAATGTGTAGGATGTCCAGTCTTTGGATAACCATGTCAAACAATCCTTCTCATTTTTTCTCTTCTTGATTATAGCCTTCTAATTTAGTGTACAGTAGGCAATCAAAAAATGGGTGAAAAAATATATATGCCTGAATCTATTATAGGGGACAAGTACAAGCTTAATAAGTACATTTTATTAAAAAAATATTTTTATTTATGACTATAGAGTCATGCATTGCTTAAGGAGAGGGTTAGTTTCTCAGAAATGCATCATTAGCAATCTTGCCATTGTTCAAACATCACAGTATACTTAGACCAGCTGTCATTGTGTGATATAATCTTATGGGACAAACATGGTATTTATGTAGTCTGTAACTGAGAGATGATCTCCAAGAAATTGACCAATCCTAGTCAAAGTAGACCTTTGTTTTTTGAACATGCAGGATGTGAACAACCCAAGCCTGCTTACTTAATCCTCTCCTGCCCCCAAAGTACATATAATTTTGATATTACTACAAAATAATTGCAATCTTTCTTCCCTTTAAATTGTTACTTCTTAATGAAGTCACCAAATTTTATGTAGCATGTCCTTGCATGCTGCATTCTGCTTAGTAAAATATCAAACCAAAGATTTTAGGAATATTTGATATTAAATATGTGCTCTTTATGTTTGAGATTCCAAGAGTTCAAGTAATGTAAAAATGCTAAGTCATGAACAAATAAGCCTCTCTTTTTTATGAGCTTCTTCAGAATTTTATGACCTGGAAAGCAATAAAAATAATGACAGAAGTTATGGGAAAGTCTTTAACTCACTACTAGAAACTTAAAATTTTTCATAAATATTATTACTATACAAGAATATTCCAAACTGAGTGTAGAAAAAAACAAGCGTCTATCATCACTACTAAAATTTTGCATTGTTTTGCTTATACTTTCTTTTCTACGCAGTAAAACCGATTTGTTTTTAAAATTCTATGAACGCAAGAAAGGAAAAAAATCTCTTGGTAATTTATAAGTTATACATGCTCCAAATTAGTACTGATGAATAATACTACTTACTCATCAGCACTAAGAGAAATATAAAATAAAAAAGAACAAAAAAGGGGATTTATGAGTATAATAAAAAATCTATAAAAGACATAGTAATAAAACTTATTTCAAATGTCTAAGCCCAGGGTGAGAAATAATTTATAATAAAGAATGGATAAGAAAGCTTAATAATATAAATCTATGCCAAATTAATGCACTGGATGTATTTAATGTAATAAATCAATTTTTCATATTTTTTAAAAATTTAAGATATTTCAAAGGCATTTAAAATAAACTTTTAAAGTTAGAAGAATCACTTTTCATCTGGAAAAGAAAAATGTACAAGGAATAGTAAGGAAACATTTTTAAAAGACCAGTAATGTTCTTAAATTACCAATTATTAAGGTCAATGAAAGGCACAAGACTTCAAAAGAAATAACCTACAAAATGCTAAACCAAATTTAAAGAGTTTTTAAAAATACTCTTAATTAATCTTACATCAAAATATGCTAATAGTATGCTAATAGCAATACTAAATAACATATTGTTTCTAGAATAGATATACAGAAAAATGCAATAGAATAAAATAGCTATTTTAAAACTAAGATAGCTATGCATGAGCACACCATAAGACTTGGTTTAGGATAATGTACTATTTAAAATAACAGAAATGATGGGCTATTCAAGTATTTGCCTTGAGGAAAGTATTATATACATGGAAAAGAAATGAGTTAAATCCCTAAGTCACATGGCACAAAATAATTGTACTTGCAGTAATTAAAATTCAAAATATAAAACATAAAATTATAAACATACTAAAAGGCATAAAAGGAAGAAAGTTCAGAATAAAATATAGCGATGTTCTAAAAATATATAAAACCCCAAAAATTACATAGACCAGGAAAAATTAATGACATTTTTCAAAATGGTAAAAGATACCATGAAAGTATAAAATATAAAACAAATAAGAAAATATAAAATTCTTTTGACTCCAAAAATTGAAATATGAAGTATTTTGACAAAGGAAATGAGTAGATTAAAAAGAAAAAAGGAAAGGGAAAATTTAATATGTATAAATCCATTTGGTCTTACTAGTAATGAGAGTATCCAAATTAAAGTCACAATAACAACTTACTCTATTACTTGACAATAATGTTAAAATAATGCAATATTCATTATTGTCAAGTATGTGGTAAAATTTCTGTTATTTATAGGTTAATGTTGAGATAATATATTAATGCAAATATTTAGAAGGAAAGTTAGAAATTTCCCTCAACAATTAAAATACACATAGTAGGGAGTTTTAGCTCAGCATAACAAAGAGCCCTCATATTTCTCTTTCTTTCTAAAACAATCTTTGAAGTCAACAGGGTAAAATTTCTTAGAAAGTATTAACTCATGAAAGCACCGAAGACAATAAATGATACTTCAGCAAATTGGGTACTATGAACGTCAGGTAGAACAAAGGATTAATTGAATACAATTAATTGTTAATTCAGAGACTTGGAGCACTGCCTAATTCCAATTATATGACACTCTATAAAAGTCAAAACTATGAAGAGAATAAAAATCATCAGTAATTCCCAGGAGTTGGGGGAGACAATAAATAGACGATACACAGGAGTTTTAAAGCATTCTATATGATAGTACAAGCTCAGGGACATAGAGCACTAAGCCTGTAAAGGAAAAAGCTGAAACTTGGTAGAGACCCCAGGAGCTCCAGGGGGCCAGCCTGCAAAGTCATTGACTGTGAACACAGGTACAGAATTACTGTGAGGTTCCCCCAGCACACACGTATCTAGGCACAGCTCAGCCTTACTCTATCAATATTTCTCTTTCAATTAAGTGAGAGAAACATCTTCTAAATAAATGAAGCATAAGCCTCACTATTATGTAAAATTATAATGTACTTTAAAAGCATTTAAAATAAATAAATAAATAGAAAGATAGAAAGATAGATAGATTAGATAGATAGATGATAGATAGATAGATAGATAGATAGATGATAGATGATAGATAGATAGATAGATAGATAGATAGATAAAGGCAACTGTTAGCTGTGAGGGATGTACACTGGAATCCCAAAGTCAGGGTTCATTTTCCATCCAAGATTGACACTTGGGGCTAGAAGCCCATTCTTGCTGATTTCTTTTTGATCAAATATAACCTGTCAAGAAACACACATGCACACACACACACACACACACACACACAGAGAGAGAGAGAGAGAGAGAGAGAGAGAGAGAGAGAGAAATAAAGTTCCTCATTCAAAAATGGATCTGTAAAGGCTGGGGCTGTGGCTCAGGGTTGCAGCGCTTGTCTAGTATGTATGAGGCACTTGGTTCGATTCTCAGCACCACATAAAAACAAACAAATAAAATAAAGGTATGCTGTCCATCTACAACTCCAAAAAGTTTTTTTAAAAAATGAACCTATAATGAAGACACTTTGAGAAGCCTGCATGCTATATTATTCCAACTATATGAGATTTTGTAAAAGCCAAATCTCTGGAAACACTCAAAATATCTGTGGTTTTCTGGGGATAGAGAGAGGCAGTAAATAGTTGAAATACAGAAGATTTTTAGGGAACTCCATATGAAACTATTATCCATATCATTACTATTGATCCATGTCATTATTTACTTGTCCAAATTCATAGATATACAACACCAAGCATAAATTATAATGCAAATTACAAACTCTGGATAATTATGATGTACCAGGTTCATTAATAGTAATCAACCTTCAAGTCTGGTGACGAATGTTGATAATAGGAGAGGCTGTCTATGTGTTGGGGACAAGGGTATATGGACAATCTCTATATCTTTCTCTCAATTTTTCTATGATCTTAAAACTGCTTCTAAAAATATTTAAGCAGGTGGGTGCGGTGGTGCATGCTTGTAATCGGAGGCTGAGGCAAGAGAATTGCAACTTCCAGAATAGCCTCAGCAATTTATCTAGGCCCTAAGCAACTTAGTGACATGCTGTCTGAAACTTAAAAATAAAAAGGGCTGGGGACATGCATAGTTCAGTGGTAATGCACCCTGGATTCAATCCCCAGCATCTAAATAAATAAATTAATTAAATAAAAAATATTTAAAAAGACAAAGCTGGTAATTATGTAGAAAATCAATTTTGTTTTAATTAATGAAGCAAAATTATCATTGACAAATATGATCAGGCAAATGAGAATAACCAACTACAAAATTGTAAATGATTAATGCAAAGAAGGAATGAATTTTCCCAGGAACAAACATAAATAATTTACTAAAAAGAAGAACAAAAAAAATAATTAAAATTCTCAGAAGATTTCTTAATACTGCAATTAGGGAGGTTTTTTTTTTTAAGATTTTTTAAAAAGCAATCAGTGCAAAACAAAGACAACACTACATCATAGTGATAGAATATCTAAAAATATTTTCCATAATTCTTCCCTGGGCCTACCAAACACTTTATCTGTCCTGCTTGCTACTCCACTAATATCAGGCTTCATCATGTTCTGTACATAGCTTTGGACAACAGAGTATGAGCAGATTTGATATATGATTATGGAAGAAAACTGAAGAGATAATGCATTAATTCATGTTGTTCAACCCATGCTACCATGAAAACAGCAAGTCCCAGATAACTAACTGCATCTTCATCCTGGGAAGTCACTGAAAAGTGGCCACAGCAGGCAGGTAACACTGGCCAGAAATAAAATCTCTATTTTGGTAGGCCACTGTGATTTCAGAATTCTCTGTTAACTAAAAATACAGGTACAATTGTTTTTCTTCCAAAATAAATTTTGAAGAGCTATATAATCTTTATGTAGTCATTATTTAGTTTAAGAAACAAAATATTTCTGGTATTTAGGCCTTCTCTCTATAGGCTTTTTTCAGGCCCCTTCTTTCTCTCTGCTACATTCTCAAGAAAAACAAATATCACTATTTATCATTTTATAATGTGTCAAGTATGTGTAAGTCTATAAGTAAAACATCCTAAGGTTATGCAGGCTTTGAACTTAATATACAATATTCCATGGTGAACTATAAATATACAAGTTATTCTACATTCCATATTGTTATACAGATATAAGATATACAGGTTGATAATTGCAACTTAGAATCCTTCTTTTCTCTTATGAAAAGAACACAAATCAACTATTTTACTGTTAAGAGATTTTATAATATAGCTAAATTTAATCATGCCAGGCTGATTATGATTCCTTGTGCATATGTGTAAATGCTCTTGTCTGGCTGGTTCTCTTTTCAGTCAAATAAAGTAATCCCTTTAGCAACTGTTTTTTCACATGCCATTACTGTCTCTTGATAATATCCATAGATGATTGGGTATACCTATACAACATTTGAAAGAATAAAATTGTATAAAAGAAAAAAATGAAAGAAAAAGAAGTCAAAATGTATAAGATGCATTTTAATATTCAAATACTCAAGTGTTGAGAGCCACAGCCGAAGGGGCCCCAGCAAACTTCCAACTGCCAGCAAACTTCCAGCTGCCAGCTGATGATTGGCTCACAGTGGCCCCAGCAACTTCTAGCAGCCAACTGATTGGCTCCTCTGCGGTGATGCTCATTGGGCTATTTCCCCGCCCTTTCAGACCACAGAGCTGCTCATCGGGGGACTTTTTTGGCTCCACCCATGTGACCCAGCCAATCGGCCTCAAGAGCAGGAGGATTGTGGGAGGTGGAGAGGCTTGTGGGAAGCCGGTGGTGGCAGTTGGGCTCTGAGGGTTTTTCCTGAGGAGCTGTTTTGTTTGGCGTGTGTGGTTCTAAAAATAAAGTTTCTTTCTTTTGACAAGTGGCTCCTGAATTGTGCCCAGCCAGACTGTGGCATTTGGTGGCTCACATGGGAAATGACTGAGGGTAAGTGATAAGGTAAACTGCTCGCCCCTGAGGGCAGGGCGAGAGGATGGGTAGCCATTTTAAGACTCTTCTTTTGTTTTGTTTCACTTTTGTTTTAAGTTTGCCTGTCCCTGGAGATGAGTGAGACGGAAGAAAAACCGCTCACATCTGAGGAAAAACTATTTGTGTCTGAGGAACAGATAGGGAGAAAGGACGGATGGACATTTCAGGAGGATAGAAAGGCCATAATGATTTTGTGTGGTTCCATTTTTCTTTCATTCTGTCTCGGTTTTGTTTGGTGTTATCTTGTTGGGTTGTATTATAGTAGAAATATGGGATCAGAAATTAGTAAAAAACAAACCGAAAGAGTGTTAAGTAAATTATTAGAGGAAGGAGGCATCCCAGTAAAATCAAGAGCAGTCAGGGCATTCATTGATACAATACAAAAATGTAGCCCATGGCTTTTTAAGGAGGAGTTGTTGAATATATCACAATGGAACCATCATGGTGAAGATTTAAAAAGAATAGAAAAGAAAAGCCCAGGAACTCTGCCAGTTGGCACATTGACATTGTGGGCATTGGTATCTTGTTTGCTTAGTCCAAAGCCTTCAGTTCAGACAAAGGTAGAGGAAGGAGAAGACATATTGATTCAAGTAAAAGAGAAAGTCTCTCAAGTTAGTCAGAAAGAGGAAAAAATTCAAGTAAAAGAGAAGGTCTTTCGAGCTAGTCAGACAGAGGAAGGAAGTTTAGAGTAGAAAAAGCCATCAGGGGAAAAATTACAACAAGAGACTGCTACTAACACCTTTCTATCACCAGAGGGCATAAGTGTCCAACCAACAGCACCACCTCCATATGCTGGGAGGCTCCCAACCCCCGCAGTTGATAGTTGGGATCCTGAGACAGGATCTCAAATATTAACATGCCCTGTATTTGAGGCAGGAGGGCAGTGAATTCACCATGCTTTAAATTTCAAAACAGTGAAGCAGCTAAAAGAGGCTGTAACAACCTATGGTCCTCAAGCACCCTTCACTGTAAGCTTGGTCGAATCCATTACCAACTTGAACATGACACCAGCAGATTGGGCTAATATGTGTAAAGCTGTGCTAAATGGAGGACAATACCTGTTATGGAAGGTTGCCAATGAGGAATTTTGCAAGGAGACATCTAGGCGAAATGAAGCAGCTGGTTATCCTCAGAGAAATCTAGATATGTTGTTAGGAAAGGAACCTTATGAGGATCAGCAGCAACAAATTGCATATGATACTGGCATATACGCACAAATTGCTGCAGAGGCGATTAGGGCATGGAAGACTTTACAAGGACATGGAGGTTTACAAGGTCAATTATCTAAGATAATACAAGGAGCTAATGAATCCTACGCTGAATTTGTAGATAGGCTTATTCAAACAGCTACCAGAGATTTGGGGAATACAGAACAAGCAATGCCATTAATAAAACAACTGGCTTATGAGCAAGCGAATCCTTGGTGCAGAGAAGTCATTAGACCGTGGAAACATAAAGATTTAAACACATACATTAAATTATGTAGAGACCTTAATGAACAAGAGCAAGTCGTGGCAGCTGCACTAAAACAGGCTTTAGATGGCAGAGACATTAATGAACAAGGGCAAGTCGTGGCAGCTGCAGTAAAACAGGCTTTAGAACAAGGGCAAGTTGTGGTAGCTGCAGTAAAACAGGCTTTAGATGCCAGGCCAAGAACATGCTACAATTGTGAACAAACAGGACATTTTAAAAGGAATTGCCCCATAGGAGGAGGGTTTAATAAAACTAGGTATCAAAGGAATAGAATACTGGGTATTTGCCCGCGATGCCATAGAGGGAGACATTGGGCTAATGAATGCCGTTCTCAAACCAACATAGAGGGTACTCCATTATCAAAAAATGAACAAGGACCAGGTGTTTATCCACGATATCGTGGAGAAAGGCATCGGGCTCCATTGCCAAAAAATGGACAAGGGGGCCCAATGTTCCGGGGCCCAAAACCACAAATATACGGAGCACTGGAGGAACCCAGCAACCCCATCAGGGTAGTGCCCAGGACACATTGTCCATCAGATCCCTCATCAGACAAACCAGAGGGAGTGCAGGATTGGACATCTGTGCCTCCGCCAGATCAGTACTAACTCCAGAGATGGGAGTTCAAATCATTCCCACAGGGGTAAAGGACCTCTTCCCAAAGGAACAGTAGGCTTATTATTGGGACACAGCTCTTCTACTATAAAAGAACTTATGATAAGTCCTGGGGTAATTGATCCCAATTATGAAGGTGAAATAAAAATTATAGCCAGTTCTCCAAAGGGTATATCAGTAATTTCACCAGGAGATAGAATAGCACAGTTACTAATAATACCCAGCTTACATGATAAATTTTCCAGTCATACTGTAGAAAGAGGGTCCAAGGGATTAGGCTCCACAGGTGTAGATTGGGCTGTGCTTTCTTTAAATTCAGATTCTCACCTCATGCTAAAACTAAATATTCAAGGACATGAATTTAGTGGGCTACTGGATACAGGTGCAGACCTTAGCATCATCTCTCATAAAGAATGGCCAAAACATTGGCCATTACAACAAGCCACTCAAATGCTTCGAGGCCTAGGAGTGGCAACTAATCCCTATAGAAGTGCAATGGTATTCGATTGGAAGGATCCTAAAGGATGTGAAGGAACTATACAGCCATATGTATTGGATCATCTTCCCATAAATTTATGGGGACGAGATGTCCTAGATCAATTAGGTTTGACATTAACAAATAACATCAATCAAAATGCACCCACTATTATAGCTAGACAAGGTTTTAGGAAAGGAAAAAGATTAGAAAAACAAGAACAAGGTATAGCAGCACCAAAACAAATAGATCAAGGAACAGACAGACATGGGTTGGATTTTCAGAAAGGGCCACTGAGACAATAAAAATTACTTGGAAATCAGAAAGACCAGTATGGGTTCCTCAGTGGCCCCTGACTAAAGAAAAGATACAAGCAGCCCATGACCTGGTCAAACAACAATTAGCAGAAGGACATATACAACCTTCTGTATCTCCCCATAATACTCCCATTTTTGTCATCAAAAAGAAATCTGGTAAATAGAGATTATTGTAAGATTTAAGAGCCATTAATAATGAGATGGTTATTATGGGACCTGCTCAATCGGGGATTCCTCAATTGTCTGCTTTGCCAAAAACCTGGTATGTTTTAGTTATAGATATTAAAGATTGTTTTTTTTTTTAATTCCATTTCATCCTGAGGATAGTTCATGTTTTGCATTTACTATCCCTGCACTGAATCATGAAGGTCCTGATCAGAGATATGAATGGAAAGTACTCCCTCAAGGGATGGCTAACAGCCCAACTATGTGTCAAATTTATGTTAACAAAGTAATCCAGTCACTTAGAAATCAAAATCCTGAACTACAAATGTTTCACTATATGGATGATGTATTATTAGCACATAAAGATAAAAACACATTGCTAGAATGTTATGCCACACTTACAAACTTATTAAAAAATTATAATCTAGAGATAGCAATAGATAAAGTACAATTAAATTTTCCAATTAATTATTTAGGAGTTCTATTATCCTCAACCATGGTCCATCCACCAAAAATTCAAATACGAGTAGATCAACTCAAATCACTTAATGACTTTCAAAAGTTATAGGAGACATAAATTGGATAAGGCCTTATCTAGGTATACCAACAGGAGAGTTGGGACCTTTATTTGATATCTTAAAAGGTCCATCAGATCCAAATTCACCCCGAATGTTAACACCTGAAGCAAGAAAGGCATTAAAATTCATTGAAACATATATGGAAAATATGCATTTGGATAGAATTGATTTAAGTTTGCCTTTATTATTTATTGTACTACCAACAAAAACTATTCCTACAGGAGTATTTTGGCAAGAAGGTCCATTATTATGGATACATTTATCTTATTCTCCTAACACTATTCTTATTAGGCATCCTGAGGCTGTAGGACAATTAATACTCAAAGAAATAAAAGCAGCAAAGGGAGTGTTTGGAATTTCTCCCAATAAAATTATTAGTCCATATACTATGGATCAAATTAATGAGTTAGCTAATGAGTTAAATACTTGGGCAATAATCATGTGCAAATCTATTGTTTCATTTGATAACCACTTACCATCTAATCCTTTATTATCTTTTTGGTCATCGCATCCTGTAATTTTTCCAAAAATGACAAGAAAAATACCTATCATGAATGCTCCAAATATATTCACTGATGGGTCAAATAATGGTACAGCAGCAATAGTTATACCTGATCAAACTTTTACATTTTTAGTACACAAACAATCAGCTCAAAAGGTAGAGCTTAATGCAGTATTACAAGCTTTTGTGATGTTTAAAGATTCTGTATTTAATTTATTTTCCAATAGTCAGTATATAGTTAATGCTATAATATCCCTTGAAGATGCTGGTAGGATTTCCCCTTCCTCTACTGTTTTCTCTTTGCTTTCCACTATACAAAGTCTAATCTGGGACAGAAAAGATCCATTCTTTATAGGACATATCAGGGCACATACAGGATTGCCTGGAGCCCTTAGTTTGGGTAATGATTTAGCAGATAAAACTACATATGACATACATATTTTCTCTACACTAGAAGAAGCTACAAATTTTCATAAAAAGTTCCATGTCAATACTAATACTTTACAAAAGCGTTTTAAAATAACTAAGGAACAAGCTAGACAAATAATAAAACAATGTCAAAATTGTGTGACCTTTTTACACAAGGTAATCTTGGAGTCAATCCTAGAGGACTGATACCTAACCATATTTGGCAGATGGACGTCACACACTTGTCAGAATTTGGAAAATTAAAATATTTGCATGTTACAGTTGATACTTCTTCTGGATTTTTGATGGGCTCCCTTCATGCTGGAGAAAAAACTAAAGATATTATAACTCATTGCTTACAAAATTTTGCCACTGTGGGCATTCCAAAATAGTTAAAAACAGATAATGCCCCTGGTTATACTTCTACCTCTTTTAAACAATTGCAATGGAGATTTCACCTGTAAAAAGTTATAAGGCCTTTACTATTATGTTATGTGTTGTGTGCACACTTGTGTTTTATGTTGTATGTTTGTATGTACGTATGTCCATATATCATATATGATGAGCGCTCATGAAAAAATGGATCCAAATATTTTTTTTCACGTGATTTAAATGGTTTAATTTAAATTGGGTAAACAGCTGTTGAGGATTGTTTTAATATATGAACAAAAAAGGAGGTTAACAGATTGTTTGTTTACTTTCACCTTTCCTTTTCATTATATTTAATAATTCTGTTGAAGATAAGGTACATTGTTAAGAAAATTGTTTTCTAAAAAGAAAAAAAAAACAAAATTGTTTTCTTTTAGTGCCTTCTGGAATGTTATATAACTTTTTCTTTAGCCATTATTGCCAGAATTCCTATCTTCATCACAGTGCCAGTGAAGACAAAGATAAAACCAATCTACAGCTTCTGCAATAGCCATCACTGAACTGCTTGCAGAACTTGCCTGGATTACGAATCACTTGTATGCATTGTGAACTCACCTGTATGCATTGTGAACTATCTGTTGGTGCATCGACTTGTGGTAGTGTTGGGGTATTTTTGCTGATGATGTCATCGGTGGTACAATTTTTCCAAAAGGAGCTGTCAATTGGCTTGGTGTATCTTCCTCCTTTCTGCTTGTCATGGTCGTTCAGCTAAAATTTGGGGGCCAACAGAGGTGAGGCAAAGAACCTCACTCCCCGCTGGTACAAAGACCTATCCACAGGTGTGGCTGTATGCTGGACCGGTAGTCAGTGACAAGTAAGATCCAATTGCAATGGTACAACCTAAGACAGGAGGCTGACACCTTGAGGTCAGCTCATCCGATAACGAGTAAGAACCATATGTACTATTGGACAACCTAAGGCAGGCATGGTCCCTAAGCCACATGCTTGTTGTTTAAACAGAGAGGGGGAGATGTTGAGAGCCACAGCCTAAGGGGCCCCAGCAAACTTCCAGCTGCCAGCAAACTTCCAGCTGCCAGCTGATGATTGGCTCACAGCAGCCCCAGCAACTTCTAGCTGCCAACTGATTGTCTCCTCTGTGGTGATGCTCATTGGACTGTTTCCCTGCCCTTTCAGACCATGGAGCTGCTCACTGGGGGACTTTTTTTGGCTCCACCCATGTGACCCAGCCAATCGGCCTCAAGAGCAGGAGGATTGTGGGAGGTGGAGAGGCTTGTGGGAAGCCGGTGGTGGCAGTTGGGCTCTGAGGGTTTTTCCTGAGGAGCTGTTTTGTTTGGCGTGTGTGGTTCTAAAAAAAGTTTCTTTCTTTTGACAAGTGGCTCCTGAATTGTGCCCAGCCAGACTGCGGCACGCAAGCACAACTATACTTGAGGATATAATGAAGTAGGGAGATGCTTCATTATATATAGAGAGAATTATCTGGAAAGCAATATGATGTTATAGATAAACATTGTTTATGTTGTAAACACACATCAGAATAGAAAGATAAATCTAGAGAATAAATGTATTGCAAATATTCACTGATACAGAAAGTTTATATTGCTGACATAAATCCAATGAGGTGTTTTGCCATTGGTGGTAGTTTCGAAATGGTAAACAACAGTATAGTAAATTTTCAAACAAAAGAAAATTCAGCTTCTATAAACCATGCAAAAATAATGCTTTTTAATATAAAAATAAAGATATTTTAAGAACAGACATGTTACCCAGGGAAGTGTCCAGAGGGCACTTGATTAATATATACTTGAAAAAAAAACAATTCTTTGCTGTATGAACTTTCCTGTGCATTTTTGGGTATTTAGCTTCTGTGACCCTGTATACTACATGCAAGCAACATTTAGCAATCACTGTGGCAAGTACAAATACCCCAGAAATGTCCAAAACACCAAAGAGGTTAAGAATTTTTCAAATACCTACCCAGAGAAACTAAAGGTATAGGAATTGCTGTATATCTAGGAAAATAATAGCTATATCATAGGCAATGTGCACCTTCACATTTACTTGGTCATACCAATATTTATTTGGTCAAATTTACTTGGTCATACTAATATTTCACATAGATACCCTGATTTATACACATAAACCACCCGTATATGCAAGTTTCTATTTTTCCAGATTTTCTTCCATATTTAATGTAGGAAAATTTTTCCTTTATTGCCAAATTTGATGTATATAACACGCTATACAATTTTTAAATTTATATTTCTATGGTTACTGGTCATATTGAGTATTTACACATATGATATATTAAAGTTCTGTCTTCTTTGAACATTGAGTTATGTCTTATAATATCAAAAATTTTGTTAACAATATAGAAAATCATATAAATTATAACTATATTATAAAATACTACACAATTTTTAAAAAGAATGGACCAGAACCAGAAGTTCTGGCATGAACAAATTTAGTAGATATAATTATTCTAGAAAATAAAACCCAAAGTTCCAATGAAGAATATAAATTCACATACACACACACACACACACACACACACACACACAAATGTGAGAAGGGTCTTAGAGGGCTATATTCCAAATGTGAATAATAATGTCTATTGGCAAAAATTAAAGTAAATGGCTTTGATTTGATTAAAGGAAACGGCTATATTTATATTCATACTTTTATCTAAGTTGTTTTACTTGATATTTTATATGGGTGATATAATTAAATATAACTAAAATTTAGAGTAATAAGGAATTAGATAAAAGGAAGGTGTATGTTTTTGTTAAGGATATCAAAAGGATAAAAGAAGAGAAAAACCACAGGTTTTTCTGATTGTTATATATTCACAGTGTTATATAAATAAATGTTGGAAGTTAACTGTGTGACCATGTAGCTGATAGTTAGACAAAAAATAATAATAATCTATTAAGGAAACTCCTCCCTATTGTATACTAATAAAAGTCACATTTACTTAGTATATCAAGGTTTAAATATAGAAACAAAATGTTATAAGATGAACATCTAAAATTTCAAATGTAGTTATAATGTAGTAAAATAGTCCCAAATTTCCCTGCTAGAATCTCTATCATTTGTCCAAGTAAAATTATTAGCTGTTTGTGGTTCAAGTATGTTGTTATTATGTTTGTATATTTCAGGCCTTCAGCTAAGGCTTGGAAAAGGCTTGTGCGCACCCCCCCAGACCCCAGGTTGCTGTGTAAAGACCTGATCACCAGGGTGGCAGTATGGAGAAGTTGTGGGACCTTTAAGAGATAAGACTTTGTGCCTGGTCCTCAGGCCACTGGGGTCAAGCTCTCAAAGTGTTTCTTATGGCACCCTATGGCGAAGGTTCTGATAAAAGGAGTAACCCTCTCTGGTCACTGTTCCCAATGTAACTGCTCATTTCCTTTTTCGAACACTTCACCATTGCTGTCACACCATGAGGTGATGTGGCCAACATGTGGCATTGTTGCTCCTGCAATAGGAGGTCTGGACTTCCAGCATTCCAAGCCACGATCTAAATAAAGCTCTCTTTACTATCGTAAGTAGCCTTGGTCAACCTTCCAAATTCCAGAGGATAAATTTACATATTGAATATAACTCATAAATGATAAAAACATATCATCTGATGAAAGCAAAAAATAAATAAAAATATGCACACTTTTGTTATTTATCTCCCTAATTATTATTACTGTGTTGATAACATCTGTCCTAATTGAACCACTTTTGTATAATCAGCTTGCCCAAGACTCAAGGGACTTAGTGTAATAAGTGATCTCTGAACCATCTTCCCACCCCAAAGACTTGCTCAGTGAGAAAACATAATGAATTTAAAGATAAGATTCAAAATCATAATCCAGCATTTTTTATACTCTGCCCATGGGGCATATTTTGTCTCTCTGTGACCAAGAGTTTGCAAAATTAATGGTAAGTAGTATGTAGGCATATAGCAAACTTTTCTAAGACATTTGAGGACAGAGGTATAATATTTATACTTAATAATCCTACAGTATTAAATATGTCTCTATTAGTTTGTCACTGTAACAATTATACTAACTATACAAGGAACTGGGTATATTGCTTTTTCTTGATTTTAATGAAAAAAATAACTACAGGATTTATTTTCTTTCCATTTCTTGCCTTAAATTGTCAGAACCTAACAGAGGTTCTATAACTGCCATGTTAATAATGATTGCAGTAATATTTAGAAGGTACCTACTATCTGCCAGGCATTATTTCTAAGCATATCATATTGACTCTTAATCATTTGTATAAAAATGTCTATGAAGCATTATTATTTTCACCCTATGGATATGAACGTTGACACAGAGAAGCTATGTAAAGTTATCTCAGGCTCTGTGGTTGATCAGTTGGGAAACAGGAATTCAGTGCCTGAAAATATGATGCAGAATTTTCTCCCCTAACCACCAAAGGGCAATGCCCATAATTAAGACAAGCAGCTGCAGCCATCATGCCATTTTATATATAAGAAAGAGTGTTATCTACTCTTTATGACGCTGCTCTTTGTTTTTCTTTCCTTGATGGATTCTCCAGAGGCCCATTATTTCCGCCTCCAGGACTTTCTTGAACAACAGTCAGAGAAAGATTTACCAGCACAGCAGGAGGACTGCTATTTCTTGAGATTCCCTGAACAGCTAAAGTAGAAGAGTTGGTATAGTAATTTCTATTTCTGAAAGGGGGTTGGTGGGAGTTTTAGACAAAGTAATATATGAGAATAAAAGGCTGTAGCTCTTCATATCATTCAAAAGGAGCCTCGCTGTATTTCTTTCCCCAACCCCTGTCCCCTGAAAGAAGACCATAATATTAAGAGTTGACCTTTTACTAACACAAAACTGGGCTACAACTTCAGTTCTGTGTCAACATTATCCTCAAAATATATTCAGTAAGAGTTTCATTTAAATCCTTCCCAGTGTTCCCTGAAATTATGGTGCAGCAACATGCCCCAAGCAGCCTGTTGCAGAGGTTCTATGCTCTGGTAAGCATTTCTATTCTTGAGATATTATTTTAGAATTTATAGTCTGCCTGGTCCACTCTTAATTTCCAGAGGAAAGATTTCTGTGGAAGAATGGAAATTGAATACATATGGTGATCTTGGATTGCTTTCACCTTCACTAATATTGGCCAAAATTACATTTATACTTTATCAGAAAATAATTTTAACTCAGCATTGGGAGGAGAAAGAGAGAGAGAGAGAGAGAGAGAGAGAGAGAGAGAGAGAGAGAGAGAGAGAGAGAGAGAGAAACTGCCCTAAATGACAAAGCCCATTATTATAAAGCAACAAAACAGTACTATAGGGAATTATTAGAAAGCAGATGTGAATGTGCACTCACATTTATTTCTTCTTTGTCTAAAAGATTATCATTTTCTGCTCGAACTGAGCTGTCAAACAGAAAATGTTTTCATTAAAACAAAGTGAGTCTTGTAGGCATTTCTTTCCTAATAGGATCTGCTACCTTAATTTATTTTATAATTGTCTTAATGAACTCATCTTTCTTAACCAGAAATTTTAAACAAATAAGTTGATTTAAACTCAAGATACAAAACAGATGATAATTGATTTGCTCCACGGGGAATTACTTCACATTCCACCATAGATATCTCACTAATTATAAGGATTCAGACAATTGTCAATGCTTAATTTAAAAAAAAAAAATCTGTATAGTGGGGCCAGGACACAATGTGGTTATATAAAGTCCTGCTACCACTTAAATTTAATTTAACGAATGACAGAATATGGGGAATATTCTGTTGAACTCTTTAGTAACACTGCTTGGGTGGTACTTATGAGAAACTCCTATAGTCTTCCCTTGAAATCATCTCTTAAAAAAAGAACACTGTATTGTCCAATATCCTGAGGAAATTGCTTTAACTAGTCTAGATTGCTGGAATATCACTTATGGCAATATGTTATTCATTTAGTTGGGAAACAAATAATAAACCCCACAGTACATATATCCCATCCCATTCATCAATTTGTACAATAGCAGCAATCCAGTGAGTTCTTAGGCCTAATCAGAGGCTACAGCTCAAGTATTACATGGGCTTTCTCCACTTTTCCAGTGGCAAAAAAGCACCCACATTTCAAGTTTTTAATCGTCTTTATATTAGGGAAAAATAAATGAGGAATGGAGCAGTTTTCTAAAACTGTGCTTGGTCATACTCAGAGCAACATTAAAAATGGGGGTAGGAAATGGTTCAGAGACCACTGATTACACTAAAAAACTGTTTTCTCATTGACTCTCAGTTTGATAATTCTAAAACAAACATCACTCCTTGCCAAAAGAGATAACTTCGAATGTAAATCATTTTCAGATATTTATAAAACCTCCTTCTTGGATTCTATAGTAAGCTTCCAAATGCCTAGTAGACATGTATATTTCTGAATTCTTCCTTCACCTTCTATTGAACATCTCCATCTCTCTTGTTCCTAAGACAGCTTCCATTTCCAACTCCCCTGAACTAAGAATGTCACCTGCTTGTCATTTGGACATACTGACTTTTCTGTATCTTTTTTGTACAATTAGGTAGTGTATCATTTTAAGTCACATTTATAAACATGTATTCAGTGTACGCCTTCTTCTCATTTCCTATTCAGGATCTCTTGTCTTCAGTTCTAAGAGAAAAAAAAAATATATATATATATATATATTTATATCCTAAAATTCAAATTGTGTTTCTGTAAGATAACTCTGAAGCTAGCATGGTAAGATTAGAGTTTAGAAAGCAAAAATGGCTTTGACCATGGTTTGAGAAAAAAGTAATCAGGGAAATCTCAAAGAAATAGAAGACAATTGAGAGGTAGAATGAAGAGATATGAGCAGCTGGATTAAGGGACCACATGAGAGGAATAATTTATTAATGACACCAGGCAGCATAATAAACCTAAAAACAATGTTGTGCTGTGTAACTATATCAGGTTGGCTATAAATAATTATTGGAATTTCTGGGACAGTTTCCAAAACTTAAATTGGAATGGAAAACTAAGGCTTCTGAATATCATGACTTGTATATCCTCCAAGTTATTCAAAAATTTTCACCAAAACATGCATGTAATTTTTCTACATTTTAGAACAGAATAAAGGCATTTTACTTTAATATCCTCATAAGTCATCTTCTAAACTTTATCTAATGGGCTTTGAGTGTGTTTTTTAAGATAAATAGCTTCATTTAAAAAGTCTATTTTGAAATGAAGTACTAAGGGCTTGATATCTTAAAAGTGAGTTGCCAATATCCATTACAGAATCAGTTCTCCATTTAGCTTTTGGCAGACAATTTATAATTTGAAAATGTCTCAATAATTGCTAATATATATTAAAACTTATGTTTTCCTCTTTCGATCCTTTTCTAGGTTTTTTTTTTTTCTACCCACCTCTCCCTTACTGAAAAGTCAAGGTTTTTTAAGAGATCTATGCAAGAATACAAAAGAAATGAGTTTAAAATAACACTGTGGTCCCCAGTGTAAAAATAAGGGGTCAAATTACAAAGCTAGTGTATATTACAGTCAGGAAATTTAGGATTTTTATATGAGTGACGATTACAGTCTGTTGGCCCTAAGACTGTAATCGTCACTCACATATTGTCTTTCAACATATTTTTGCTGTTGTGTTTGGAAGTTTCACTTTGTATGAAATGAATGGAACAATGACCTCCATCTGGACCCCTATAACTCAATGCATAGAACACTAGGGAGCTTCACTGTGCTATGTAACTAACTCTGTATTACAATACTTTAAGCCTTAATAGTTCAAACTCAAAACAGGCCGTGAAGAGATCTATATTCACTGAGTTGAGCACTTCCTGCATATTAGAAAAATGGAACCAGAGATCTAGAAAAGGAGATGAAACTTCAGAAGATAATGCTAATATTACCATCACCACCTGACTGAGAAGGACGGCAGGGTGAGGTTGTGAGAGTGCTTGATGTGTTTTCTTGGGGGAACAATCCATGGCCCCTTCTATCCCTCTCCGTAGAAGGGAGAAAAACAAGAGAAATCCACAGCCATCTACCTTGCCCTTTGGTTTCATAGTAAGTTCACCCATTGCAGACAGAGCCTAAACTTTGCCTATAATGCAATCAAACAGCAATGCCCTCTACTCTGTGAAAAAAACAGGACACCTGTGACAGGTGTGGGGGATCAACAGATCACCTGAATGCTGGTCTTCTGACCCCACATCCTTGCTCTGCTATTTCAGCCTAAAGGCAGTTCCTACACCTCATTACTATCTGTCAGTAACACCACCACAGGTGCTTGACTCATTCAATGGAGTTGGGGGAACAAAAAGGAAATTTTGTGCCTATATAATTCAATGTGTCCATTGTGCTAATGTTGAACCACAAAGAAGACTAATATTGAATTCTGAGAGAAAAAAGAAATTGTTTTTTATTTTGTCCCCTCCTCATAGTTTCCATTGTTTGAATCCACCTTTAGGGAGAATTGGCACAAAGAAAATGGCCTTATATAAACCTAGTTATTTTCCTTCCTTCCAAAGGGTTTGCTTCATTACATCTGTTACATTTTCCATTTCCCGATAGATTTTTTTTTCAGGTTCTTTGATAGAAATCTAGGTTGGCCCTAGATATAAGGAAAGACTTAAACCTCTGAAATGCATGTCAGGCCCCTGACCACTTTGGAACTATGACATAGTTGGTGGAGGTAAGCCACACCATGAGAAGGATTTCCTTCATTTTGTCACAGCCCCACCGTACATTCTTTTCATTTATTATTGGTGGTGGATTATTGTGGTTCCAAAATGGGGTAAATTTGAGAGAATTTAGAGAATTCTCTCTAAAGGTGCTTTAATTTGGAGCATTAAGGTATCTGGGCAGGTTTCCTTCTTTCTCATCTGTTTAATAAGTGATCTTACATCAATGTACTCTTTTTATTTCCATGATGCCAATAAAAACTTCCAATATTCAATGACACAATAATAGTGAAAAAAAATGGTCTTTCAAAAAAAATCTATTTGGAGAATGTTAAGGCATCTCTTCCATATAGGTTTTAATGACAACAATAAAAAAAATAAGCAAAGCAATCTAATATTTGCTTTGTAGAAGAACATTTGCTTACCTCACTGCAGCTGTTAATATGGAAGAATAAGAATCACATGTTTAGCAATATCTCACTTTATATACCTAGAATAAACCCAAACTTGTGGACATCATTTTCCTACTAAGGATAATGAATATAAGCATAAGATAATAACACTATATATGCTTGAATGAAAATACATTATATTTTTTTCTTCATCCCAAAATATTGCTCATATATGTCTATATCTGTTTATTATATTTCCATCTGTAAAAGCAAAAACTATGTAAACATATATCTTTAAAATGATAAATGTCTTTATGAAACATGAAATGTTATTTTAAAATATATCAAAATAAAACTACTTATTTTAGCTTTTTTTTTTTTTTTTTTTTTTTTTTTTTTTTTTTTTTTTGCTTATCAACACAATTATATGTTGTGAAAGGGCAACTTGCAGGAAGTTGAAAACAAACTATAATTGGTTTTATTGATTTGCGACCTATGTTCTCACCTTGAAAGCTTCATAATATCAATTTCATCCTGCAAGACCCAAGATAGAGATGTATATTTGGTAAGTTAATATGCCTCTGACTTTTAAGATTTAGTATTTTTCTTTCTAGTTTATTTTAAATCCCTGTATAAAAGCAGAAATTAATTGCTTTTATAATTCCAAATAATTTCTGATAGTTTCTTTTCTTTAAGGTATTATAAAATCTTCTGAAGAGAGAATCTGTTGTGTAGATTTTAGTAATAGCAAATCAACCCAATAAAAACCAATCATATTAATTCATAAATCATCCTTTAATCCATTCTCTATTTTCTTAAAAATGAAAGAATATACACTTTTATCAAAATGATAAAGCTCATTAAAACCATTGATTTTGTTATTTTAACAAAACTACTAAGAAAAAAACATGAGCTTTCTTGCAAACAAAAAACCATAAAAAGCCTCATGACTCATTCTACTATTACCTGGATGAAATTTTTTTTTCTGTATTCACATTTTAAATTATATTCTTTAAAATCATTAGAACAAAACACAAGAGCTCCTAATTTAAACTACAAATATTTACATGGAGATGTTCTTTTAAAAATGTTTATTGATACATTAACATTATACATAATTTACATATGAGATTCAGTGTGCCATATTCATACATTCACTTAACATAATTTGATCAATCTCATTCCTTAGTACCTTCCCTTTTCCTCTCTTGATCTGCTTTCTCTACTATACTGAACTCCCTTCCATTACTATTATTATTTCCACTAGTGAATTATAAGTATGAATATAAGCAGGATTCATTGTGTATATTTATACATGGGCATAGTATAATTTGATAGATTCATTCCCCATAACTTCCCCATCCATTCCTTCTTTCCTTCTTCCCAATCCCCATCTTCTACTTTATTGGTTTCCCTTCTCTTTTGGTGAGAATGCCTTTACCTGTCATTGTTGGTTTCTCTATAGCTCTGGGTATGTTCTTGACAGAAAAGTTTTCCAACGAAAACTCTAGAAAGACAAATGGAAAAACAAACTTCTTGTAGAAAGCCTATTTGGTACTGCTATTTTCCCACATATCTACCAAACAATACTCTTTTCTCATTTGGTTTGGACAGCCGGAGCTGTTGATTGCATTCTTCTGGTGTCTGTGATAAATGACTTCTTTCAGCAACTAATCCTACCTTGGTGTGCATTCCTATATTATGAATGTTACAAAGACAAGGCTTTATTTTCATGAGTGAGGTGTATTCCTACAAATCTTGTGCTGAGAACAACTTATGTAAGAAAGAAGGTATTGCACACAAATCATTTATTTTGTTGACATAGAACAGGAATGAATATTCATGGTACACTTCTGATCCTGAGATCAAGGCTAAGCTAGTACAATGCTATAAGCAGCAGTTGGATGGCAGCTATTTGATTCTTCAACTTCCTGAATGTAGTTGATATGGCAGCTCCTTTGGCAGACCCATTCTGTGATCCCTCCCCCAAGAAATTAGCACTAGAGCTCCAGATAAGAACCCCTGATCTAGTAAAAGAAATCAATATTCCTCACCCCAAATGTATTCCTTTGGTGTATACTAAGTTGATCATTCAGAGAAACTGCAGACCTCTTCAGAAACAGAAATGATTCTGAAAAGGTCACTCCTCTAAAAAGAAATTTGCATCAGTCTGCATTACCAAATCAAGTAATGGGTCCAAATACAGTCTTCTCCCGTATATTGCCACATACATCTAGGAAAGATCTTTTTAAAGGAAGAAGAGATTGAAGGTGGATGCCTATCCCAGACAGATTATCACAGATGGTCTTCTGATGATTCTTACATCGGAGACTTTACCTGCATAATAAGACAATTTTTCTAGGGTACATTTTCCTCTCCTTACTCTTTCATGACTGTGTATCCACCTCCCCCTTCCTGCCTAAAAACCTATTTCTTTCTATAGCTTAAAATGTTGTTTAAAGCTTCAACTATCTGGACATTTTTCCAATTTTCATATTTTGTGGGTGGTTCCATGTTTCTTCATATTAATAAATTTGTAGGAGCATTTCCCTTCTAATCCGTCTATTGTTAATTTATTTCATAGACTAACTTATCAAACTTTCAGAGAAAAAACTTGTTTTTCAACTTTTCTGTAAGATCTTCAAGAACATTAATGAGATACAGGACAAAGCCCTGCCACAGAGCTGAGTCAGTCCAGGATGTCCTGTCTGGCTGTTTTTTGCAATCGTGCCAGAAAAAATTTTAGACGTGTCATTCATAATAGTGGGAATGAGTTTATTAGAAGGAATAGAAAAAGGGAAAGAGGGGCACTCTCAAGGGAGAGAGTGGGTCTTCTCAGATAGTAAAAGGACAGCACCCCTCCTGCCCTTCAGTTTTATTGGGGGTCGCAGGGAAGATACCAGAGAGTCTCACCCAGGTCCACTTGTTGTCTTTTGAGTGACAGCAGATTGAAATAAGACGTTCAAGTCCCAACTTCCCACTCTAGATCACTTTGGCTCATACTGACTGGTTTTAATTAGAAACTTATAGATTTTTATGGTTAATGGGAATTATCCTTATCTTCCTGAGTTTTGGGATCTAGTCTGTGCAAGAGTCACAAAAGTCCTTACCTTCAAGGAAATTTGTGTTCTCTTCATCAGCATTTAGGGCTTGCATCTCTCCTGCAGATAATAGATTGATTATTGAGGCATATAACATATCCTGTTGACTTAAGTCAGTGAGGGCTACAGGAAAGCTATTTGTAAAAAGAAAGCATGTGAGGCTGGGTGTGATGGTGCACTGCTGTAAAACTAGCAGCTTAAGAGGCTGAGAAAGGTGGCTCACAAGTTCAAAGCCAGTCTCAGCAACTTAGTGAGGCCCTAAGCAAATTAATGAGACTCCATCTCAAAATATAATATTAAAAAACAAAGGGGTAGGTATATGGTTCACTGGTTAAGTGTCCCTGGATTCAATCTCTGATATAAAAATAAATAAATAAAAACAAAGCATGTGAGGGTCTGTATAAAGGACATAGTTAATAGAATAATTCCCTTAAATTCACATTCCCCATTCACATCTGTGTGTTTCCTATCAATAGGAGCAAGCACTAGTATTAAACATTATTGTGCTTCAAATTAAATAATCATTTTCTGATACATAAACTAAAATTTGAGTTGAAATATAGTTAAATGGATCTGAATGGGTAAACTGAAGTAGGTAGAATTTGTTACCTGTATGAAGATACTGCATAAGAATCCATTCTAGAAATTAGTCTGAGAGTATTCTCAACCCAGAACTCATTGTTTCTGATAAAAGTAATAGTTTTATTGTTTTTTATTTTATTGATTTTGTGATTCTCAGAAATTTTTTATTAAAGCATGCAATAATATGTGTTTCTCTTCTTTTGAAAGATTTAGCACTGGAGAATATATTTATATGTAAATCTTAATCATACTTAAGAGTAAAAAGTTGAATATTTTCCATGCCAACTTTGGGGAAGAAGCAGCCATGTCCCACTTTACTAAGACATGTCAAGATTGTACTGAAAGTCCTAAGTACAATAAAACAGTTAAAACAAAATGCCTGAAAACCAAAAGAAAGAAGGAAAACTCTTTTGCGTATAACGCAGATAACTCTATGTAATATACAACCAAGAGACTCAATCTAAAAGTGAATTTCCCAAAGACATAACATAAGAGATCAATGTATGCAGTCAACTGTGGTAGGTAGGTTAGTCAGCTCTGAGCAGAAAGGTAGGGAAAGAATAACAAAGGGAAGACATCAGACATATGAATTAAGAAAAACTATAAATCACAAAACTGAGACCACAGGAAGCCTATTGAATAGACAAGCATCAGGAAAATTAGAGCCAAAATGTCCAACTTTCCCCAATATATAGATAATTATGATCTCATAAGGGAACTATAATTGAAATAATGGGTAACCTTACTGAAACACAAACTTCAGGAAATGGGGCCTAGTATGTCAGAACCTCCCCTAGTCAAATTAATTATAATCTCTTAAGTGAATGACTGGTTCCAGACCATATCACCACTATCTATTGTGTCCAGGTTACCAGAACCCTCCCTTATTTCCAAAACCATTATAACTAGGTCATCATGAACCTCACATAGAAAATTCAATGAAGGGTATACCAAGGGATAATTCCTCACTTAGGGGGCACAAAAGAACAAAGCAGGGACAATTCTGTAAGGGTCATGATGTTCTCTTTAGAGGTAGACCAGGCCACTTAATACCTGTACTAAATTGTATGTTTGTGCCTCTTTTCTCACTTTCTCCAAAAGACTTTTGTCTGCTACGGTGTGCAATTGACCTGAAGTGCTTCCTTTGACATTGCAAGAATGAGTGGTTTGCAGATTCCCAAGATGCTTCAGCTCCCTAGGTAGGCTCACTGTGCAACAATTCTTATCTCTATTTTTTAGCCCCAAACAAAAAATTATTTTGAAAAACTAATGTATTATAATATTTAAAAATAAAATACTTAAAAGTAAATTTAAGAAAATATATTTTAAAAGCTCTATATTTATAGGTAGAAAACATTGCTGAAAGATAAATTTTAAAAATACAAGGTTAATGGACAGAAGTATTTATTATTATTAAGATGTCATTTATACCCAAACTGATATATATGTTTAATGCAGTCACAATCAAAATTCTACCTCATTTTTCTATTAATTGATGTTTTCGTTGTATTGAAATGTTAAAAATATAGAATAGTTGAAGTGATCTTTGTTAAAGAGAAAACCAACAAAAGCTGACATACTATAAAATTAGAATGATCACAATATTTTGATATGAAAAGTTAATTTGAGGGTGCTAAAGATTGAACCCAGGGTGCTTTACCACTGAGCTTCATCTCCAGTCCTTTTCATTATTTTATTTTGAAATAAGTTCTCACTACATTGCGGAAGCTCTTGCTATGCTGCTGAAGCTAGCCTCTAACTTGTTATCCTCTTTGCCTCAGCTTCCCAAGTTACTGGATTATAGTCATGCACCACTCTGCCTGGAATGATATCAAAATATGAAGAGAGATCAATGGAACAAAAATAAGTTCACAAATGAATTCACACATAAAAA
The DNA here is from genome assembly GCF_048772815.1 of Callospermophilus lateralis. Classification (NCBI taxonomy): domain Eukaryota; kingdom Metazoa; phylum Chordata; class Mammalia; order Rodentia; family Sciuridae; genus Callospermophilus; species Callospermophilus lateralis. Next base: position 26,037,214 of record NC_135310.1, on the reverse strand, counting down.
AACAGCTGATTTTCAACAAAAGTCCTAAGACAATTTAATAAGGAAATGAATGCTTCTTTAACAAATGCCTCTGTCACAACTCAGTATGTGAATAAAAAAAATGAATCTCAACAATAAACCTCAACATCCAGTAATCAAAATACAAAAAAGAAAGAAAGAAAGAAGAAAAATAAGCATAAATATTTCATAAGGAAAAATAGGAGAAAATTTCCATGACCTTATATAAATAAACGCTGAATGCAATGGGTTCTCTTCTTGGTGAGTACAAAACCAAGGAGCACCACAAGAAGGTTACAGTTTTATTACCTACAGCAAATAAGGAGAGCACTGGGGTTATGTGTAAAACAATGCTCTCCTTAAACAAAGAAAGTGTGGGCATTTTACTGGGGAGTCCATTCCTCACATAGGAAATTATTTGTAGGAAAGGGCACATTCTTGAAAATGCACAAAATAAAGTGTAAATTTCTGAGTACACTCAGTTCAAGGTCATAGATTATAAGTTCAAAAGAAGAGAAGGCAAACACGAATGATTTTGGACAGAGAATTCCGTGACTGCAATGAGCAAAGCTTATTCTGGAATCACATACCAGAAGTCATGGTGCATCAGTGACCTAGACTGTTACTCATAACTTTTCTCCAAAGTGTTTTAGCTGAAGCAAAAAGACAGACCTGTTATGGTTTAGATATTAGGAGTCCCCCAAAAGTTCATGTGTGAGACAATGCAAGAAAGTTTAGAGGTAAAATTATTGGGTTATGAGAGTATAAACTTAATCAGTGCATTAATCCCTTAATAGGAGTTAAATGGATGATAAGTGTAGACAGGTAGGATGTAGCTGAAGGGTGGGTGTCACAGAGGGCATGCCTTTGGGATTTATATTTTGTCCACGGTGAGGGTAATTCTCTCTCTTTCTCTCTGCTTCTTGGTGACCATGCCATGGCCTGCTTTCCTCCACTACATTCTTCTGCCATAATGTTCTCCTTCACCTTGAACCTGAGAAATGGAGCTGGCTTTCTACAACCTGAAACCTCCAAAAAACATGAGCATTAAATAAACTTTTCCTCTTCTAAAATTGTTCTTGTCAGATATTTTGGTCAGAGGAGTGAAAAAGCTGAGTAAACCAGAAATGGAAAGGTTACCATAACTAACTTGACTATGTGGTTCAGAAACTTTCAGAACTTCTTTGAATTTGTGGGGAAAATTTTGAGACTTTCAGAGATGCAAACTGGAAAAGCTTTAAATTGTTGTAAGCAGAGCTTAATGGGTAGTTCTGGTGGGAACTCAGAAAACCAGAATGCCCTATGACTGTGCAGTAAAGACTGGGCTCAAGAAGTTTCAGAGGAAAAGGAGGACTCTATTGGGAAATTGGCCTAGGGTTATTAATGGTATGTTCTGATTAAAAAGTTGTCTGTATTTTTCCCATGTCCTGAGAATTTCCATGAGACTGAATTTAAAGGTGATGGATGGACTTATTAATCTAGCAAAAGAAATTCATAGGCAACACAGCATTCAGTTGGTGACATGAATATTGTTTGTGGCTTTTAGGTAAGTTTATTATAATAATCAGGAACAGAAAGCAGACCTAAAATATTGAAAAACTTGCAGGTTGGCCAGAAAACTGCAAATAAAACCAGGACTAAGGAAGTTGTATTATTAAAGAGATTATAGCTACTAAAGAAACACTAATTACTTCTTCCAGAAATAGGAAAGATGTCTTGAGAGGACCTCAGGAATTGGTAAGACCACATCTATCTCAGGATCAAGGACATAAAATTAAAAATTAAAAATTCCCTTGAGCAGAGACCAGTGGATACCTTATTTGCACAGGGGTGAGGGGTGTGGAGGTGGGGTTGAAAATTTTTTCACCATGCTCAGCTGCCCAAACACACAGGGTCCCAAGCAACTTATCTCCTGCATGAGATGGAGGCAGACTTTGGTGTCAACCACATGGTGCTGGTTCTGTAGAATTGTAGGATGTTAGAGTTAAAAATTCCTTCCACCAAGATTTCAAAGGCCTGAGGGGCCAGGCAAAGTGTTAAAGAGATCAGAGTCCCTGCAAGCTGCCCCTAATAGGGCAACTCATGAAAATGTGAGGAGGAAGCCAAACTGCAGTGGATATTCCCAAGATTAGTAAATGCCAGTACCATGGTATATCAACTGGAGAAAGTTGCAGGAAATGAGCAGAGAAAAGTCAATAGAGAGTCCATGTGGACTGCGATCACCAAGGTCATAGCAGAGGAGTTACACAGTCATTTTGAGAGAACATCATGATTCCACATACTCCAGATGCTGAACATGGAGCTACAGGACTTGTTTACCCAGCTGGATTTTGCTCTTGCTTTTGGTATCATCCCTTCTTTTTATGCCTCTATTGCTCCTCTATTGAATGGAAATGTTTAACCTGTGCCTTTATATATTGGATATATGTAACTTGCTTTTGATTTTTACAGTGGTTCGCACTGAGTATTTGCCTTACATCTCAGTAGAGACTTTGGACTTGGACTTTTATATTGGTAAAACTTTAAAACTAGGGGAACTATTGAAAATGTACTAACCATATTTATCATTGTGAGATGGACTCGAGCTTTTGGAGGCCAGATGCAGACTATTACAGGTTAGATATTAAGTGTCACCCAAAAGCTCATATATTATACAATGCAAGAAAGTTTGGAATGAAATGATTGGGTTATGAGCGTTTGGACCTAATCAGTTCATGAATCCCCTAGTAGGAATTAACTGGGAAGTAACTGTAGGCAGGCAGGTTGTGGTTGGAAAAGGTGGGTCACTGAGGGTATGTTCTCTTTCTCTACTTCTTGATGGCCATGTCCTGACCTGCTTTTCTCCACCACTCTCTTTTGTTATGATGTTATGCCTCATCTTATGCCCAGAGCAATGGAATTAACGGTCTAAGGACTGAGACCTCTGAGACCGTGAGTGCCAAATAAACATTTTCTCCTCTAAACTTGAAAAAAAAAAAAAAACTGACTAAAGCAATGCCTTAACAGTATTTTAAAGGGGCATCAGCTTTGTTGCTCAAATTTTCAGGAACTTCCCATTAAAGGTGTTTGATAGTTAATGCCTTGGGTAGGCAGAATTTTTTTAGGATACATACACACATACACACACACACACACACACACACACACACACGTAAACACACACCACTAACTACAAAAGATAAATAAGACTTCATTAAAATTTAAAACATCTGTTCATTATTAAGAAAAGTTATTTTTCATAATATGTATAAATATGAGAAAATGAATTTCTTCCAGAATGTTTTTTTAAATGAAATAATATGATTTTTTTTAAAAGTAAACCAAGTCTTTGATTGACATTTTTCAAAAAAAGATATTGACAAATAAGAACATGAAAAGGCATCATTAGACATCTGGTGTTATAAACCTTATTCTCTGTGAATAAGACATTGAAATGGGATTAAACTTCAGGAAACTTTTTTTAAGCAGTGGTCTTTGGTTAAACATCTATGGGGAAAGGAAAATAGATCTAGATCTATGTTGGTCAGCTTTGTATCACTGTGACCAAAATACCTGACAAGAACAACTTAGAGGAGGAAAAATTCACTTTGGCTCATGGTTTCAAGGATTTCAGTAAAAAGTTCAGTTCTCTCCATTGCCCCGCACCTGAGAGGAGGCAGAAAATCATGGCAGAAGGGGGTGACCAAAGAAAATTACTCACCTCAAGGTAGCCCAGAAAGGAGAAAAAGAGACAGGGTACTGGAGCAGGGAGAAGATATACCTTCTAGGGCACACCCCAATGACCAAATTCCTTTGACTAAGTCCCTTATCCCAGTAGTCCATCCAGTTATCAATGAATCAATCCATCCTCTGATGAGTTCAGAGCCCTCATGATTCATTCTTGAAAAGCCCCACCTCTGACTCTTGCTGTATTGGGTACCATGCTTTCAACATGTGCGCTTTTGGGGAATATTACAGATCTAAACAATAACAAAACCAGATTAGGGAGAGGAGACATTACATTAGTCAGTAGTGTTCACACAGAAAATATCTCATCTGAAACTCCCATGAGTTGATCTGACACTGAGATCCTATGAAATAATCCCAAGTAGGAGCAAAAAGCTGGACTTTTATACTCCTTCAATCCCAGTCATTGGCAGAAAACCATTCCCAGGAAAGATGCATGAATTCATAAGAGGTCATACATCAGCTCTCTTAAGTAGAAGACAATTCCTACAGAGAGAAGAGTTTAAACATCAGATAGCATTCATAAAAGTGTAAGTGATTCAGATCTGAAGAAAAGAAATGGGCCAAAATATGGGATCAATTACTATCCACCAAATAAGGCTTTTGTTTGCACTTATTTTCACGAACCTCTGGCAGTAGCTCCTTTAAGATTCTGGTGGACCTCTTTTCCCAGGAGCAAAATAAAGCAGGAGAGTCAATAGGAATTCTTCACTGCACTCACCCCAGCATCTGATTTTAGGGCTACCACTAATAATCATCCTTTACTATATATTCTCTAGTCTCCACCTCACTTTAGTTACAAATTTTTTTTGTAGCTAAGAGTTTGGTGATATGGCCTTCACATATCACCAAGGGTGTTGAAGTACTGCTCACCATGCTTTTCTCAGACAGTATCCATAGCACTTGTTCTTTTATTGTCACCTTCATGAGCCACTGGATCAACAAACACTTCTGTTCCTTTATTGTGCAACGACCATTGATGGTCACAGTCAATCATCCTTGTCAGAATATGGACATTTTTCTCCCCTCTTGAGTTCTTTTCCTGAAGATCTCAAAGTTCCTGGATGATGATCATGGCTGAAAGTTGACTGGATTTCTTCCTGTGTCATCGGATGTAAGTTACCCTTTTGGAGAATAAAAATGTTGAATTGACTGAAGACTGGTTTTATGGAGATAAGAACAACAAATTTGGCAAATAGGATACTAGGGGTGACAGTAAGCAGGGATGCTCATTTCTTTCTCTCTTTGTTCATGGACCATACCTTGCCAACAATTTGATACAAAAGCCTCTATTCCACACCTCCTTGTCTCTGATTTTCCAATCTTTATCTTTAAATGCCCTTGACCAGAAAACTAGAACATTCATTTTAACCTATGAGTGCACCCTCTAGCTATGTATTCCTCCACCCAAAGTAGGTAATTCAATTTATCTCATGTAGTTTGCCTGTTTGGAGAATTTCCTCTTATGGCTCTCTGTCAAAATCACCCCTGCTGAGTGGAACCATAGTTAAAGTGCAGTCAGTTTTTACCTTGCACATCTATAATGAGCTGAGTCACCTGGGAACTAAACTTGTTTTTATTTCCTCCACTGAGAGCTGATAATAAGGGACCTACATCCCATGTGACAATAGTGTAAACTGAAGGAGAGAGATGGCTAGAGAAATGGTGAATAATGTGGGGGTCTGATGAGGCAGCTTATTTATTTCCACAAACCATGTTTGTGGCAGACCCCAGATTAACAACTTGCCTGTGAGGACGGTTTGCTGCTGAAGATCTTAATCAATCTTGCAGCTTCTTGTGTGTGACTAAATCCTTTCCAACATCTTTCTGCATACTGGTTCAAGATATGAAAACTCACTCTGACATGTGCTCCTATCATGATGTGCCATCATTTGCCATCCTCACCAAAACTGCATTGATGCAGGCATCATGCATTTGAACTTCCAAAACTATGAGCTAAATAAAGTTTTTCTTTGTATAAATTAGTGGTCTCAGGTATACTGTTGTAGTAACATGAAGCAGACTAATACAACCTTCAAAGCTTTGTGCAGTGGAAACTTGCTTGCTCCCTAGTGGACAATGTTAAAATGGTGAAACCTGTAGGAGATAAGATCTAATGCAAGATAATGTTGCTCTCATGAATGGAAAAATACTTCTTGCAGAAATGAGTCCAAACTTGTAGGATTAGACTAGCTTTTTATAGCAAATTAAAATTGACCAAGAAACAGGGTATGTCCAGAAATATTGGATTTCTAAATATTTAACTAAATCCACATAGAATTTGGTTCTCACTCTGTGGAGCATGTTTCTTACTAGGTCTGCAATCAATTTGTTACTCTCTGCTCATCTGGTTTTATTGGTATGAGGTCATCAATACAGTGCTCTGGTATGTTAATATCACTGATACAATCTAGATTGTTTGGGCTCTCATAGAAGCAAAATTAGTGAATAAAGTGGAAATACAATTGGGACCACATTCCTGAATGGTTCGATATTTATGATATTTATGGGTAGAACAAAATTTTGTCACTTTCTACAGGATTCTGTAGGTTTTCTATTTGCTCTTTTAGCCAGGGGTGTTAGAGGCATTTCCAGAGATCTCCATTTGACCTTCTTCACCATGATGATCTTACCTAAAAGTCAAACAGGTATCATAACTATGTGTTAATTTTAATGATATCTGTGCAGACCAGAAAACAACCTCTGTTAACTCCATGAACATAGTGAACTCATCATGAACCAGAACAGGACAGAGACTCCATTTGTTAATATTCACAAATCCCAATCAAAAGTGTAAACATGATGAAACATGAGGTCAGAAATTAAGAACAATTAGGATTGTAGAGTCTCAATTGAACTGTGTCCAATAATTTGCATATTTTCTCTGGCCTCTTATACAGTTAAAAAAGTAAATGACTACACCTAGCTTTGGGAAAATAATGAGGAATCATTACTATATATATATACTTGTTTTAATATTTCAGTGCCCTTCTTTCTATGGTTTAGTCTACTAGGTCTAAAATCCAGCTTAGATCCAAAAATGGGTCAAGGATTGCAAATTTTTCATTGGCATGACTTTCCTCAGCTCTCTGGTTATTCACTTTTAATCCAATGTTAACAGTAGACTATATACATGTGTTGTATGTCCATTCATTTTTCCACACACTGCCATGATTAAGTTCAGAATTTGTGCTTCAACTTTTTCTGCCCACTGACCAAAATGCTCCAAAGACTTACCACTGAGGTCTGTTAGCAGGTGACATTCTATTTCATATCTACTGAAATGACTAAAAAGACTGAACACATTAACAAATAATGCAGTGCCGCAGTCTGTCTGGGCACAAAATAACCGAGCCGCCACAAAGCCTTGTAGGTTCAAACAGCAACTCTTTATTCCTGAACTCTCACCGGCACTCTACACACACTTCTGGGGTATACACACCCTCCACCGGGCTCCGCGCACCAATTCTCCCGGAACCCATGAGAACTCCAAAGTAGCTGGCGCCAGAGGCAGCAGGATCCGCCCTAATCCCAGCAGGATCCGCCCTAATCCCAGAGCCGCCCTAATCCTGGAGCAGGGTCACCTTTCAACCATTCCCTCTAGCAAAATGCCAGGCGTCATTCTGACTAAACTATGGCTCTCAACAATGCAGAACAATCAGAACACTCACACACTGATGGTGAGAGTCTAATAAAAAATATATAAAGTGATATTATGACCATATATTTATATAATATGTCCATATATTTATATAATATATACTCTGGTATATACAGAAGCATTAATGAAAGTTTGAAAATTACATACAGTGAATGAATAAAGATAGAAAACATAACTCACTTTATAAATTCCATTACATGAAGTTCGGTAACAGGCAAATGCTTGATTAACAGAGTGACAGAAATCAAAATGGTAGTTGCATATAAGTATGGATATTGATTAGAAATAGTCAAGAAGAAACATTGTAAAAGAAACATTTTCTATATCTGGATGATAACAAAACTGATTGAATTGCATGTTTGTGATCTATGTATTTATGTTTATACATTAGTATCAATAGATGATTAAAATAAGAATGTAAACTAAGGCTAGGAAATGTAACACAGTGGTAGAGTTCTTGTCTAGCATTAAAAAGGTCCTGAGTTTGATATTAAGCACCTTGGAAATATTTTTCTAAATAAACCTTAGGGTTATTTAAAGTTAACAACATGAATTGCAGATATAATCTTATGCACAATCTCTTTTATCATTTAGGTTTCATTTATTTGTTTGGTTTTTGAATATAAGTAGCAACATTTATCTTTGGGGTAGGGTCTAAAGGTATATGGACTATTAAAAGTAAATTTAAGCCTGATATTGTAACACAAAAACTTTAGAAAGGTCAAAAGATATACTTCAATGCATTTTTTCAAAATGTAGTTTCCATTGCCATAAATACAGATATATTTTTAGTTTAAACTATAAATTGTCTCCTTTTGCCAATGGAGCTCTAGGACTTCTTTCATCATCAGAGAAAGCACTGGATTCAGCTGTCTTCATCAAAGAATGCTGAATTTCACCTAGATAATGTAAAGAGAATATACCAGGGCACTCAGATTAGAAAGATACGTAGTAGTGCATGTCAATCTTGGATAAGGGGAAATGGTTCCCATAGTTGATTTGAGTAATTGTACACACAGAAACAAAGATTAAACCAGAAAGGGATAATTAAAAAGTACCATAGGAGAAAAGAATTTTGGTCTAAGATACTTCTGTAATTCTAGAGATGGAGAAGTAGCTTTTCTTGCACTAACCTCACTAAAGATAATACCTGTAAAACCATGTGTTGAGGATCTCCTAAGGAGATCTGAGGAAGACATGAAATGCAAAAGAGGCGGTGTGGGGTGTCATTAACATAAAACAAGGAAGAAAATTCCACAAAGAGAACTATGTCAGCAAAGCCTCTGATTGATTGGGATTCAAGCAAAAGATGAAATTTTCTAGGAGAGTGACTTCCTAGAACAAAAGATACATTGCATAATAAATGAATGATAAAGAAGATATTTTAAGAGAAATGAAAGGCAAATGTGAAGAAAAAAGAAATGAAACCAAAAAGCTGTGGTTCAATTCAAAGCAAGTTAAAAAATGTGGATGATTGGTCAGAGAAGTCTTCTAAGAGGATAATATTTGACCTGTGGCCTAAATAATCATTGAGACCCCAGGAATTAGTATTTCAGACACATGGTACAAAAAATATAAGAAACACTAGTACCGATAAAAGCTTGCCATCTAAAGGAAATAAAGTGCAAGGAAATAAAGAAGATAGCAATATGGGCTATAGTGGTATAAGATAATATCAAGAAAGTAGCAATAGCAGCCAAATTATGAAGAATTAACAGGCAACAGTAAGAAAGTTGGTCTTTTATTCTATTTGTGAATAGAATGAGCAACTATTTCAAAGTTTGGGCAGATAGTGATATCTGTATTTTTTATGTGTCAGGTTTTCTGTATTGACTAAATGAGTTACTCTATTGATATTATTCTTGCTGTCAGTCAGACTCAAAATATTAATCATCTTCAATGCTATTTGCCCCACATCAACTGAGTCACTCAGTTTTCTAAGCTAAATCAGAAAACTTCCAGACCTTTCTCTTTTCTCTGTCTTCATTATCATCTTAGTAGTTCTGGTCCTTATGTCTTTTTACTATGTTGTTAGGTAAAACTTCATTTAAATTCAGGCCTTTTCCCATCCAATTTATCCTCCTAATACAAAAGTTCTTCTTCAAAATCTCTCACATTTTTAAAAACCATCAGCTGCCCATAGTCTATAGACATCTCAGAGATTACAAATCCAAGCTCTCATACTTGCCATTGGACTTGTTCAACAAAACGCCTTATCCTGCTCAAGTATTGACCTGGACTATAAAGTTTACTTGCTCCATGGTAAAGAATGAGAGCCAAAGGGTAAAATGCACAGTTGGACAGATTTCAGTTCAATATTAAAAAGATATTTTAGAAAAGTAGAAATATTTTATATTTTGGAAATACTGCTTACATACATAGAAAGATTTAAATGCACAGTGTGATACTCTGCACAGATTATTGGAAACAGCCACCCTGCTTTTTGACAGATATTAAATTAAATTAATTGGATTATCTTTTTGAATTAACTATGTGGAAGTTTTGATAAAAACCTTAAAATTTCAAATTTCGTATTTCTGTGTTTAAAAAAAAATAACAGTGCTCTTGATAATGCTTTCAATATGAAGTGTTTTCATTTTCAACACCCTATTCTGGAGTTATTTAATTCAAACAAAAGGAAAAGAAAAGAAAGCATCAGAATTCACAAGAATGCTGTGATAAGTGTGATAACATATTATCTACAGCCTTTGAGCTCTTTGAAGATAAGCTGTTGAATAATGTCACTACATTATTATTATAGTTAGAATATAAATACAGGTTTAGCATCTTGTCAAGATAATACAACTTTCAAAAGAGTACAAAGTGAGAAATTCACATGCAGTTTTAAAGGCAGCAAGAAAGATTAGAAAGATAAAAGCAAACAAAATATACTGCATTTTATCAATCACTATACTTCTCTAGAAAATAAATTATAGAAAAAAGATATTTAGCAAAGTAAGTATAATTTTTAAGCTAAGTTGCTTAATACCTTATGCAGAACACTATTTTAAACATTTCTGGTGACCTTAATTGAAATGAAATTGTACAATTGGCTCATTTACATTTAAGTCACTTTCAGTATTTAAACTGGACATTTCTGTAACATTTAGTAAAAAGTGGTCATATTATATCTCTAAATTTTAGTAAATTAAATATCATGTCTAAAATAAAAATAAATGGAAATTTTAAAGTTTTGCTCTGAAAGCATTTTTGCCTTGGGTATAATCCTCTAATATAAGTCATTTTGGTTAATACTCAAAACTAAACAAATGCCTAATTATCCCAAGGCACAGAATCCACACTACAATTTTAAGACATCAAGACTGAAAAAGTAATTAATCTCTTGGGTATAATTAATCTGTCTACTAAGAATTGGGCCAAATTATAGTTTAGTTCTTTTTATAATTCAAAAGTCAATTTTAATTACACTGAGATGCTATGCTTTGAACTTGTGGACTTTGGCTCTAATAGTAAATACAATCCACATGTTTACTGTGGACTTGGAAGAACACAGGACATGTAGCAAGGAAGGTTATACTTTCAGAATCAGTCATTCACAGCAAAAGTTGTTTTTATTTGCTTTATATAGTAGGTATGGTTTGGGGACCATGTGTCTGATAGAAGTTTCAAAAAGCAAATGAAGTTTATTTCTACTGCACTTTAATTTATAATCATCCAGCACAGGGCTACTGAAAATGAATGTGAAGCAACAGACATAAAAATTAAGGATTTTCTCAATAACTTTTAGAGAAAAGAAAATGGTGTTAGTTGCAGAAGTAGACCTCTTTACCAAATACCAGAATAGTGTCAACAAATGACCATTTAACAGAATTTTTCATGGTATTTATTTAATTTGGTAAAGCAGTTTTCATTTAAGAATCTACAAATTTCAATTCATATTTTAATGTTTTACACAGTGTTGGCAGCTTTTAAAAGTTTAAAAAGTTTACACAGTGTTGGCAGCTTTCTTCAAAGTAGCGAATTTTCAATTTAATATTTTTTATTGGTTCATCTTAGTTAATCATGATAGTAGAATCCATTTTGGTAAAATTATACAAGCATGGGAAATATCTTATTCTAATCAGGTGGGCACAATGGTATATTCACCATTTTCTTTTGTGTACATAGGAAAATTATGTTAGATATATTCTACTGTCTTTCCTATTCCTCACCCTCTCCCTCCATTTCATTTCCCTTTGTGTAATCTACTGAACTTCTCTTCTTGCCCTCCTGCCCTTTATTGTGGTTTAGCTCCACATAACAACAAAAACATTTGACCTTTCTTTTTTTAGGGATTGACTTATTTCACTTAGGATGACAGTTTCCAGATCCACTCATTTTCTGGGGAAAGTCATAAAGTCATTCTTCTTTATGGCTAATATTCCATTATATTTATCACAATTTCATTATCCATTCATCTGCTAATGAGCATCTAAGTTGGTTCCATAGCTTAGCTATTGTGAATTGTGCTGCTATAAACATTGATGTGGCTGTATCACTGTAATATGCTGATTTTAAATCTTTTGGAAGTATATGGAGGAATGGGATAACTGGGTCAAAGGTAGTTCCATTCCAAGTTTTCTGAGGCATCTGCATACTGCTTTTCAGAGGGGTTATACCAATTTGCACTCCCACCAAAAATGTATGAGTCTTCTCTTTTTCCCATATCTTCACCAACGTTTGTTCTTACTTATGTTCTTCACAATTGCAATTCTGACTAGAGTGAGATAGAATCTCAGTGTAGTTTTAATTTTTATTTCTCTAATTCTGTAGAGATGTTCAGCATTGTTTCATATGTTTTTGATCACTTGCTTTTCTTCTGTGAATGAAGTATCTATTCAGTTCCTTTGCCCACTTATTATTGATTGGGTTATTGTTGTTTTTGTTTTGTTTTGCTTTGTTGTTGTTATTTGTTTGGATTTGGAGTTTTTGTTGTTTTTGTTATTGTACACTGCAGAAGGGAGAGCCTCTTCAATAAATGGTGCTCAAAAAACTGAAAATACATATGTAATAAAAAAAAAAGTTAAATCCTACCTTTCACCCTGCACAAAAATCAACTGCAAGTGGATCAAAGACTTAAGAATTAGACCAGAGACCCTGCACCTACTAGAAGAAAACGTTGGCCCAACACTTCAACATATTGTCACAGGAATTGACTTCCTGAACAAGACCCTTAAAGCATAAAAAATGAAATCAATATCAATATATGGAATGACATCAAACTAAAATGCTTCTTCACAGAAAAAACACAATCAAGAGATTGAAGAGAGAACATACAGAATGGGAGAAAATCTTTTCTACCTGCATCTCAGGTAGGGTGCTAATTTCCAGGATATACAAAAAAGCCCAAATTAGCAAACTAAGAAATGTTCCATTTTCAAAAGCTAAGGGCTACAGGAGAATTTAACTTTCCTTTCAATATACTTGGGAGTCAGAAAAGCCTATTTTTCTCCTTTAGGCTAAAAGTAAACATCATTTTGTAGCTTTCAATTTGAGACAATGTATTTTGAATAATTTGTAATATAATTTCCTATTTTTTGAGGCATGTGTCTTTATCAGGATTTATTCTCCAATATTTCAAATGAGAAATCAATCTTAGTCTTTTAGGTGTACCACTCAGAAGTGAAAATGTACCACATTTAGTTAATTTCTTATATGTTACCTGTATTGCTTCAGCTAACTGCAGTATTATACACCTGTAATCCCAGCTCCTCAAAGGTGAGGCAGGAGGACCCCAAATGCACCGCCAGACTGAGGAACTTAGAAAGGCCCTACCTCAAAATTAAATCAAAAGGTCTGGGGATGTGTCTCAGTGGAAGCACATATGCCTAGCATGTGCACAGCTCTGAGATCAGTTCCCAGTACTACAAAAATGAAAGAAAGAATATATTGCCTATATTTTGAATTTGTAAAAAATCCTAAACAAAGCCCTTTGCGCCATTTTTCACATGGGGCTAAAGTATATACAATTTGAGATGCAAAATATGTAAATTTAGTTAACATAGTATCATTGCTAGGAAAATCCCAAGAAACAAACAGGAAAGATAGAGGAGATATGTAGAAAAACAAACGTTTACCAAGGCAAGCAGAGAAAATCTTAACAAACACAGGTCCTATTCCTTTCCCCACTGGGAAAAGGAAATATAACAATTACACAGTTCTCCCTGTAAAAATCAGGATATGTTATGTGAAAAGAAAAATAAAACAAAGTCAAACAACACTATAAATGAGGGTATTTGTTTGCTCATGTCTTTCTACTTAGATTCAAGTTTGGTTAATTTATTGACATTTCCAAAATCTGACTTTTTTCGCCTTATATTTCATCCTGCCATGTCATTAGCTTTATTCTAAGTCTAGCTTTCTTCCTGAGAGTTAATCTCCCCAATTTCCCTGAATGATAGTATACCTTGCCCACATTTCAAGATGGAGAGTTTGCAGAGGAGAGAGGGAGAAGGAGAGAGAAGTGGAAAGAAAGAGATACGGAGGGAGAGGGAGTTGGATCTGTCCTGTGAACTCCTCACAACAATTCTGAAACATATTCTCATTCATCAAATTTAAATCATGTCTTTAGTTCTTAACTAGTCAGGATTGGAGTAAGAGAATGCCAGTTTCCAATTAACTTACTCCAATAGAGAGCTGCCTTTGGAATCTAAACCAAACATTTCCTCTGTTAGTCAAGGATAACAATATGAGTGATGTCAGGAATGGAAACAAATGTTTTCCACAGATTCCAGGTTAGTTATAATTCATTATATATCTAGTGAAAATGCCGTGGGATTTTGAGATTTTGACAAATTTATTCTCATATTCTTCTAGAAAAAATATTCCTAAATTCAAATGCTTGTAAGGTCTAAGTAGTTCATTTAAGTAACAAAATCAAGTCATTTGGAATATGCAAAAAAAATCAAACCTATAAATTTTTCCTAACTTAAAGAAAAAGCAACAAAAGGACTCACCATTAATTATTACCCTAGACAAGAGTTATAACCCAGGCTATCCCATGCCAACCAGGACACATATGTTATCACCCTTTCTCAAGATGGCAGTCTCCTACCTCCTGCCAATCATTATCATATAAGAAATGGTCTCACTGTCACTAAACACTCTGATATTGCAGAAACAAGTAATCCAATTTTACATGATATATCATGATTGGGTTAATTAAAAATATCTGGGAAAACATTTTTTTGTTATAATTTCTTCTATAAAATAAATGAATGCTATGGTTTAGATGTTAGGTGTCCCCTAAAAGCTCATCATGTGTGAACAATGAAATATTTACAGGTAAAATGATTGGGTTATGAGAGTTTTAACCTAATCAGTTCATTAATTTCCCATTGGGATTAATGGTAATTGAAGGCAGGTAGGGTGTGGCTGGAAGAGGTGGGCTTTGGGGCTGTGCCTTTGAGTATATATTTTGTATCTGTCTATGTCCTGAGCTGCTTTCCTCCACCATGCTCTCTCACCATGATGTTCAGCCTCACCTCAAGTCCTGAGGAATGGAGCCAGCAATCTCCAGCCTGAGACCATGGAAACTGTGAGCCCCAAATAAATTTTTGTCCTCTAAAATTGTTCTT